>NC_023172.2:14648062-14967713 GCF_000231095.2 Oryza brachyantha
TAGGAGTTAGAGGCAGTGGTCGACGCCGCGGGGCTCGGCTGTCACTCATGTGCGACTCCATTAATCATCCGCATTACTAGCATTTTTGGCCATAAAAAGTCAGAATTGGATAGCCCAAGCCCAAAAGCAAGCAACGGTCAGACGGAAACGGAAGCATTCGAGCCGAGCAGGTGTTGTTATCTTAAGATAAATAAGATAAATAGTACTAAACAGTCTATGAAACACGCCCATAGTACCATTCCACTGATCAGTGGAAAACTAGTGGTGCCACTGAGAAAAAGATATGCAAATTACACTATTTCTCCACAAAAACTAATAAGGTGCCCTGTCCACTAGTCATGCATGTCCAAAGATAGTCATATTTTAATATATAAAACCGTTAACTTTTAACATGTTTTTGATTATTCGTCTTATTTAAAAGTTTTACATAAATTTACAAAAATATATGTTACAATTAAATATATCTAGTAATAAATCAAATTATAACAAAATAAATAATAATTATGTGAATGTTTTAAATATAACTAATAGTCAAACCTACGAAAAGTTAACGGTGTCATATATATCAGAAGGGAGCATGATGGTAGGGTTATGAACTTACTCCATTTTGTTCCCAAAATCTGCAATAGATCGACTCCAATCTAACTTTCTTATACAAGTAATCGGTCTGATTTAAATTATACAATGATTTAGGTGGGGTTACTGTCTAGTATGCTACTGCTATGTTTGGTCATTTTCGCAATAAGATTTCACAAGTGGTCTACAGTTATGATGGGATTTAGCATGATTGGGAAGCATTCATTTTAAGTCGCTGTCATCCATAAGCTTAAGCCAGGAGAACATACAGCAACGGCATAACCTGTTCTTTAATCAGTCTACACTGACTACCAGGTTTCCCTCTTGCTAGCTCTTGTTCAGATTTATTCAAATCACGTACGGCAATACCCTGTTCTTTTCTGACAACTGGCCGTGTTTTTTAAAATGAAAAAGAACACATAACGTTCAGAATTGAGGAGGAAACGATGGAAAAAAAATGTGGAAATCTTTTGCACCCAGAAACAGAGGATCTTGAGCCGCTCCAAGTTTGGTAAGCACACGCCTTTCACAGACATGGCCTACCCAAACTATTGGGTTTGAATCGATGAACAAACACATCGATCCTTCCATACAGAGGAGTGACAGAGAGAGTAGTTATCCAAAACGGCTCTCCTGATGGACCCGAGCAATGACGTGTCATGATCAAGACCGGTGTGAACGTATAATTAAGTGTTAAGTGGTGATCGTCTAATTTATAACGACATATTTTAAAATTAAATTTGTAAATAAATGTTTTTAATTATCTAAAAGTTAGGATAAAAAATAAAAGTTATGATGGAGCTTCAAAATAAACAAAATTTAAATAAAAATTTAAATTTTAGTCGATAAACATAATTAAAGTGGAAAGCATTAGCACTGCAGATTAGGCGTTATCCACAAAACAAACCTGTGTGTCAAGCCATCACCTCGGTCCCGGGCCTCCCGGCGGCGCGGCGACGGACGGGACGCCGCCGGCGCGGCACGACGTGACACGACCAAAATGGTCTCGATCCGCGTCATGCAAAGCTAAGCTTGTTCTTATCCCCTTCCAGTGATGGAACGAATCCAGATTATCCAAATCCCGTGTCGTGTCACCGCATTCAGCTCCTGCCTTAATTTCTTAACTTCTTTCCCCCATGGAAAAGGGAGAATCACCGGATTATAATTACTGTGTGGTAAATAACTAAACCAAGATGACTCAGCAGGATTATCAAATGGATAAACCACACAATCAGTCAATTACACATGCCTTCTCTCTTTTATAACTACCTAAAAGAACAAGCTAGTCGCAGTGCCAGCAGGTTGCTCTGCCACGTGGCCGAGCTGTCTGCCCAAGAGCTGGAGCTCATCACGACGCGTGTCGAGGCAGTCGGTGCCCACAGGCCACAGCCACAGGTCGGCCGCCGCCGTCTTCCTCGCGGGGGCGCGTCGCGTGTCCGAAAACATTCTGCACCGGCCAGCCGCTCTCTCAAGTATTTTCGCCGGTGGAAAGAAAACTGCAGGCGAAGCCAAACCCTGCGGCCAGCAGCTTCCGCCCGCGTGGTGGTTGCTTGTATAAAAGCCGGCCGTTGTGCGCAAGCGTCCGCCTCTCAAACTTGTTCTCCCCAAGTAAACCACTTCAGTTTCGCCTTTCGAGTGTTACACTGTGTTCGACCACGTTTCGATCGAGCTACCGTCTTCGTCTCCGTCCATGGCGAGAGCCGCCTCCGTCTTCGTCTTCTTCGTCGTCGTCGTCGGCGGCGTGTCGGCGCCTCTGGTGTCCGGCTGCGACAGGTGCGTGCGGCGGTCCAGGGCCGGCTTCCGCGACTCGTCGCTGGCGCTCAACGGTACGCACGGACAGGGACACCCCGCTCCGCTCGCGTGCGGGCTTGCTTTGTGTGTTTGATTGTTGCAAGATTGGGAGTTGGTCGATTGATTTGGTTTATTGGATCGCGCGATCCGCGTGCGTGCGTGCGTGCAGCCGGTTCTTGCGGGTATGGCTCCCTCGCCGCGTCCTTCAACGGCGGCCTCCTCGCCGCCGCGAGCCCGACGCTGTTCAGAGGCGGCGTCGGCTGCGGCGCCTGCTTCCAGGTAAATCGACAGAGCCTCTCATCTCTCTCACGCATGAACACGAACACGAACACGACGCACATCTGCAGTGCAGTACAGTACAACTAGCTGCTGCATTTTGACCGATCGGCGACATTGCAGGTGCGGTGCAAGGACGGGAAGCTGTGCAGCACGGCGGGCGCCAAGGTGGTGGTGACGGACGAGGCGCGGTCGACGAACCGCACCGACCTCGTGCTGAGCGCCGCCGCGTACGCCGCCATGGCCCGCCCCGGCATGGCCGCCCAGCTCACGGCGCGCCGCGCCGTCGACGTCGAGTACAAGAGGTACTGTAAAAACACGCAAGAAAAAAAAACACCCTCTTTTTCACGGCCATGGTATATCATGGTGTGTCGGTGGTGGTAGAGTAGTAGTAGCGATAATAATTAGAGCACAGCGACTTGCTGTTCAGCCACTGTTTATACCACAAACGCATTTCTCGGATGGATTTATGACCCGATTTTGGACGACCCATCGAGCAGGATACCGTGCGAGTACGCAGCTGGACGCAACCTGTCGATACGCGTGGAGGAGAAGAGCCGGCCGCCGCGCGAGCTGTCCATCAGGTTCCTCTACCAGGGCGGCCAAACCGACATCGTCGCCGTCGACGTCGCCACGGTAACCATCCAATCAAAACAATTACCCTCATCTTTTCTCACGTGTACAAGTCAAAATTAAAATTTCAAGTTGATTTTAGAGTTTTTTCAACATCTTATATATATATATAAGATTTGTTGATAAATATACACTTAAACTGAAGACATTTTTTTTTATTCTGAACAAGTTTGGGGATTTGGTGCAGGTCGGGTCGTCGAACTGGAAGTTCATGACGCGGGAGTACGGGCCGGCGTGGAGCACGAGGCAGGCGCCGGCGGGGCCGCTGCAGCTGAGGATGGTGGTGACCGGCGGGTACGACGGGAAGTGGGTGTGGGCCGATACGGAGGTGCTGCCGCGGCGGTGGATGGCCGGCCGGGTGTACGACACCGGCGTCCAGGTCACCGACGTCGCGCAGGAAGGGTGCTACCCGTGCGACACGCAGGAGTGGAAGTGACCGACAGCACCGCCATCTCAATTACTAGAAAACTGTACAGTCCATTTTTTCCTTTTGGTGCTTTCCTTTTCCTTTTTCTCTTCTCCCGTTTCTGGGACGCACATTGAGCCGAGTAGAGTTAGCCCAAAATCCCAATGAAAACAAGTTGCCCTCTCGTCTCGTCTCGTCTCTTGCTGTTGTTTTTGTCCACTCGGTGTGCGCGCATGATGGTGGGGGCGTTGGGTTTGTTCGTCAACGGCGAGTGGTTCGTCCGCTTTCGTCGCCACGATTCCGAGTGCGCGCATATGCGGCGGTCGCGGAAACGGAGCGAGATCGAGCCGGCAAATGCTGCTGGCACATTCGGTGAACGCGCTTTCACATTCCGACGTTTATTCGCGTTGTATAGAAAATTTTCTTTGATTCATATTACCATAAACAAGTTGCATTTTATCTAGTATATAATATGAGCAATTTTACTGCTCCTAATGAAATTTTGGTATCTTATTAAGTACTTATTAAGTACTATAAAATTGCTTATATAATATATTACTATGATTTTTTTTCAGATTTGTATATGCACGCTCCCAAACCGTTTTTTATAAAATTACATGGAAGTCATCATGTCACTTTAAATCTTAAAGTATTTTTTGCGTATATATTTCTAAGAAAAAATTACGTAAAAGTTCGTTGTGTCACTTATTTAAGTAAATGTTAAATTTATAATAGTTAATTTTATTACTTATATTGTTATATATATAAATTAAATAAGTTTTTGTCTTGTATCCTTCGTAATAAAAACACATCAAAAGAACACGCTCTGCATTACGCAAGTATAGGTGTAACTCGTGCCACTATAGTTTACTTCTTGTGTTACACAACTAAAAGATACTTTCTTTATCTCTTAAAATATGTGATCGTTTTGGTTATAATGTTAGCTTGAAAACTTAAAAGAAAAGAAACACCAATGTAAATAGTGACATGTATAATTATTGCACTGTTTGAGATTAATATTAGTACATATTCTTATCCCTAAAGGATAAATAGACGTTGGGGTCATTTTACTCGAGCAGTAAGTTATTTAAACTTTAACCAAAGTAGTCACATTGGGACTAAGGTACTTCGCAATACTCAATACTCAATTGTATACCCACTCCATTCTAAATTATAAGTAGGTATAAAACTTAAATTGTACACTGTAAAATAAATATATATGCACCGATTCGTAAGATTTTAATCAATTTCGAAGGCAGTCAGATGAATCCAATAAATTCAAAACTTCAAAATTAACTAATAAAGTGACTCAACGAGAAAATTTTTAATATCTCCTAAATATCCTAAAAGTATTTATATTATGAAATAGATATAGTATTCAAAGAAGATCCCACCGTATATAGACGATGGTAGATTCATCGATAGGGATGGCGTGTAAAGGCACATCGGGTATTGCTATCTCATAAACCCATACCCACTGCTAAAAATTCGTATCATTAAATTACCCATACCCGTCACAGGTAAAAAATTTCCCCATACCCATACCCGCTTGGATAAACCTTACCCGTCGGGTCATCCATATACCCGCAAAAGTTCAAAACAATCTAAATATTCCAGTTTCCATATAATATATTGCATAGACGCTAGATACTTAGGACATCACACATTCATATAGTGTGATGAAAAAGGTATTGATGATTTAAATACCTATAATTTTTGGTTAATTAGGCTAGGCTAATTTGATATTATGCCATGACATACATTTAAACCTGTGGTATTTATTACCCATGGGTAAACGGGTATGGGGATCATAAGAACGTCTCCATACCCGCGTAACCATCGGGTGAAAGTATTTGTCCAATTACTTACCCACGGATAATATATTTAGCTCAACCCATACCATAATGGGTAAATACTCATCAGGTCTCGGGTCCCCGTCGTCATCTCTATTCATCGATCATCATTCCTGCAATAGTAAGGTTCTTCCGTATGGTAGAGATGATTAACAAGGGTAAGGGCCCATTTGGAGCCTGCAATGGTTGGGCCTAGATTTGGAAGCACTAAATTTTCGGGGTTTTCATTGGAATGGGCCGGATATTCTGGGTTTCGAAAGTAAGCCCAAAAGGAATTTGTTGTCGTTGTGACGCCCTCATATTGATTTGGGCCGAACCACCGAAAGGTTAAACCTCAAGAAGGCCCACATAACAACATCCTTTTTTTCGTTGGAACCATACAACAACAATTCGTTCGATCACAATTCACAGCTACGACATGTCGATCAATCCATAGATTAGTTCACAGCCTGTACGCCCATTTAGGCCGTGTTCGGCGTAACATACCTTACCCCGTATTACTTCGTTTTTCGCATGCACGTTTTCCGAAATATAAAAAAGTGTAATTTTTGTAAAAACATTTTCTATAGGAAAGTTGCTTTAAAAAATCTTATTAATATATTTATAATTTTATTATAATTAATAATTATAATAAATCATGTAATAATCTATTACTACGTTTTTCATGCCGGATAGCTAACCTCTACTTCTATTGCCGTGGAACGCAGCCTTAGCATTTTTTTTGTACGTGGTCGAGCCACTGTATCATTTGCATTTTGTAGAAGCTGGCCGTTATTTTCTCGTGTGCTTTTTTATAACCATTTAAAGATACAAATAAATAAATAAACTACTATAAAGTTTAAAAATATGCTTTAAAATATTTAGGTGATAAAAATTTATTTTAAAATTAGTACTACTATGAAGTATACCGTCTATATGCAATGGATGGTGTCTTAACTTTACAGTTGGCACGCAAGAAGTACCGTACAAAAGCAGTTACACCTTTCCACTTGGCACTTGCTGGAACGCTGTGGCCACCGTAACATGGACCGTCGCGGTCTCGGCTGCTTCGGACTGGAGGTTGCGTTGACCATGCAGGAAGCAAACCTACCTCACATTAATGGCGTTGACCTCTCGCCTCGTTTCGGACAAACAGTCAGTCAGACAGTGGACCATTGCTTTCCCAGCCAGTACTGTAGTAGTAGTAATACTACTAGTACTACAGAAGAGAGGCAGCTGTTTCTCGTGAAGCAGCGGTTGACTCGGCTCGTATTGCCGCTCGACCGACGAACGACAGAAATCCAAGGCTCCGTTTAGTTCAAAGAATTTTTGAGATCGAGGTCGTCACATATTTAAAAGTATATTAAACGTAGTGTAATTATAGAATAAATTTTAGATTTCACCTGTAAATTACGAGACGAATTTTTATCCATCGTTAGTACATATTGGTTACTGTTGTACTTATGTCTAATCATATACTAATTAGGCTCAAAAGATTAGTCTCACTAATTCCCCCATAACTGTATAAGTAATTTTAATTTTTATCAATATTTAATGTTGTATTTAGATGTCTAAAGATTTGATGTAATGTTTTTGGAGAAATGATTTTGGGAATTAATCAAGGCCCAAATCTTCATGATCTCCCTATATCTCTCTCGGTGTAAATGTCCGCGTCTGGTTTGATATGCAGGCTCATTATTTTGTTTTTCTGGAAAAGTCTAACAATAATTCACAAACAAAAAATAATTCATAAATAATTTTTTTATATACGTGTTTTTACTGATCTAAAAGTAAAGTTTGAATAATAAAGTACAATTAAAAAGTTAAAATTAATTATAAATTAAAGCTAAAAATTTAAATTTATAAATACAATTAGAATCGAAAAAACAACGCAGAGGGTACAAGGAATTTTTAGAATTTTTAATTTTATTTATTAAATAATTTACAAATTTAATTTTGCATTTCAAAAAATCACAGCACTAACCTTCTCCCGCCCTCTAGGAGGGCGGAAAGGTGACGTGGCAAACGGCCACACGGTCCCGAGGGACGGCCGGAAACGGCGGCTCGGCAAATTTTGCATTTAGGCCTTTTCTGCCCTCTGTAAGAGCGGCAAGGGGCTAAATGTAAAATTTGCTGTGCCGCTCGAAAATTTTGCGAATTAACCATGGTTTGATAGAGATATGTATAATGTATGAAATTATTTAATCAATAGTACTATTTGGCTTAGTGGTCACCACCCCTCTCTTCTATCTAAGAGATCAAAAGTCGAATCTCCACGAGAGCATATTTTCTTTCTATTTTTGCTAGCAAGGGACAATGACCACTAAACCAAGAGAGCACTTGTGAATAATCAATTACATAGATTATACATATATTTATCAAATCGCGGGTCAATCAAAAATTATCGGTTCAATCACAAAATTCCCGGGCGACGCGGTGAAATTGCATTTAGGCCCTTGCCGCCCTCTGTAAGGGCGGAAAGGGCCAAAATGCAAATTTAGCCGTGCGCCGTTTTGAGCCGTCCGGCCGTTTGCAACGTCACCTTTCCGTCCTCCTATAGGGCGGGAGGAGGTTAGTTTTGTGATTTTTTGAAATGCAAAATTAAATTTGTAAATTATTTAATAAATAAAATTTAAAATTCAAAAAATTCAGGGTACAAGTGGCATGCAGTAGCGTTTTGTGTTGGATAACGGTTGGCACCGCCGGTGACGTGCGCGCCTACGTCCGCAACATGTACTAGTCCCTTCTTCTTCGACTTCTTCTTCTTCAAGCACGAGAAAGTCTGTGCACCGTAACGGCGCCCCGTGACCCCAGCATTAGAAGAAAGGATGTGAATGTCTGTACGTTGCTTTCTTTGCCTTCAGAAAGAGAGAAGGAATTGGGTTAATTGCTCTCGTCAGGCACAGTACACCAACCGGCGACCATTCCTTTCGATCAGCGTGATCTGATTGTTGTTCGTTAACGTACGTGCTGATCCATGATCATCTATCAATCAGGATAATTAAAGTGGCAGTAGCAGGAGAGTATATGTACCGTGAAATAATCTCTGACATCATACGCATACATACAATCTAGAGATCGGTGATAATTAATTAATTATACTACCAGTACGTGTCTGGATGTTGATGAGCCGATTTGGACGGGAGACTACCTGGGATGCACGCCGAACATCCGGTATCTCTCTCTGTACCGGAGGTTTGAACAATATGATTGTGACATTTCCTGGACTGTCTGCTGATTAATTTACTACGCACCTGGATGAGCTCAGCTTTAATTTGCAGGTCAGTTCTATGGTCGTCGGATGGACCTGGTAATAATAGACCGTCGACCGATCGAACGTCAGTGCAAACTAGACAGGACGGTGCTTTTTTTTTCTGTGGCCGATTAGGTCATAGCTTAGCCAATACTACGTACGAGTACCTCTAGATTGGCCTGTCAAGCTGCAAATCTCGTATCTTAGTTAAGGATATGCTCGTTTAAAAATTATCATATATAATTTAGTAAATCTATTTTAGCAAATTAATAATTATTATAAAATTGACAGCATGACACAATATATATACTAACACATTTATATTTAGGTGAGTTTTTTAGAAATATGTATGTATATAGATATGTACCGGATATGAGGTACAGGGTATGCTAAGCATACCTGGCATACCCTCTAGCTTCTCCGTGCCGTCAAATGCTCTTAGATTTATCTTTTTTTATAATTATGCTTATAAGTTAAATTTTAATTTTTAAAATTAAATTTAGAGTTAATTTTAGATATTTTCATCGTAGTTTATTTTACAGTCTTGTCTTTTAAATCGCTAATAATATATATATATATAATAACTTTAGTTATAAATTATCTTTTATTCCAAAATATATAATTTGACTTTTATCCTAAAAAAGAAACAAATAATCACTCCACTACTTACCCGCCAAATTAATATCAGTTGGGCAGGTGGCATGGTTATGCTTGCATGCCAGCAGAGGACGTCCATGAGTTTGATAACCTGCCTTGGTTTGACCACATACGTACGAGGTGCTAAGCAGTTAGAGTAAAGTGCTCCATATCCGGTGATCCGCTGGCTTTTTAGCGACAGCGGTGACGGATGCCTGCCACAGGTAGAATTGGACCCAGTCTTATGAGTCCCACTGCTTTACTGCCCGCCCTTACCTGAAAGTCTAGAACAACACGCACTACTTCCTTCGTTATTTTTAATATTTAACGATATTAAATTTTAGGTCTACGTTTATTTTATTAAAAACATATAAAATTATTTATTATTTTGTTCTAATTAAATTTACTACTTAAAAATTTTTAGACCTGACTTATATCCTAGATAGGAAAATAAATAGAAAAAGAAAGCTAAGAAGGCGATCTTTCTTCCACTTCAATATTTATATAAAGATTTTAACTAAGATAAACTGTCAAATCCAAAAATCAACAGTCAATTAGAAAAAAACATAAAAAAGCAGTACAGTACATTAACTTCTAGAAGAGATGCAGGGTGCTGTATAGATAGCTGCTTGACTCGTTGTCAAACCAGAGGACCGATCGAAAAATTCCCACTAGATGGTGTTTAGATCGAGAAAAATTTTAAATAATTGTCACATTAAATGTTTGACCAAATGTTAGAAGGGGTTTTCGGACACGAATAAAAAAACAAATTTTACGGCTAACTTAGAAACCGCGAGACAAATCTTTTGAGCCTAATTAATCCGTCATTAGTATATGTTGGTTACTGTATCACTTATGACCAATCATGGACTAATTAGGCTCAAAATATTCGTCTCACGATTTATTCTATAATTGTGCAATTAGTTTTTTGGTTCATCTATGTTTAATACTTTATTTAGATGTCCAAAAATTTAATGCGATGTTTTTGAAAAAAAAATTTAGAAACTAAACTAGGCCTAAAACTCATCGATCAGTTATTGCACACGCATTCAAAGAAACCGCACCCAACCGATCCATCCACGATGCACACGGCATGTGCATGTATTTCACCGATCACATGAACGCTAGCTACTGGAGTATGTACTTCGCAGCCACATGCATGCACGCACGCTACCAGCAGCTGGCCCCTGCCCGCCCCTACCATAGCATGCACGTTGCAGCACTCAGTTTTTGCTCCACGTTGCTTATCCAAAAATAAGTTTGTGTTACTGTGTAATAATTGTATCTGTTTTTTTTCGAAAATAGATAATAGGGTACATTGGAAGTAGTTAACGCGGATGATAATTGAAGTTCGGTTTGATAAAGCGAGGATATTTTTGTTTTGGTTTGGTTTATATGGAATGGGTGAAAAATCAATGTTATTTTAAGACAGAGGGATATTATGGATGAATTTATTTTAGAATACAAAGATGGAAATTCTTCTAGAATCGATAACGGGGTATTTGGTTGTTGTCCTGAGGTTCACGTCTGAGGAAAAATGATTCATGACAGGTAGTCTTCAGAGAAATAACACTTGCTTCATCAGGCATCCTGGAAACTTGTGTGTTTTGTTGATACTGATTCTTAAGAAGTATTAAAGCCCACAGAAGAAGTTTGATTAGCACAAAAACAATAAAATATTAGCACATAATAAGAGCATCCGCATGAAGTTTAGGCGTACGAATTCGATGGCTTGGCTTCGACTAATGAATGGGCCTGAGGATCAAGGAGGCTAATGAAGGGGCATGTCAGGCTAGCTCAGGACATGTCAGCGCACAAACCAAACCAAACCAGCGTTTGTTGGAGCTCAGGTAGCGTCGTGGTCAGACAAACACATGTTAGGACACAAACGAAACAATAATTGATGTGTTATTTCAAAACACATCCATTAAAACTAATGGATGGGTGAAAAAATAACGTTGTTTCAAAACAGAGGGAATACTATGGATGCGTTTTTTTAGAGGAGATTTGAAAAATATACGACCGAAAACCTGGCAAAATCCAACAATCAACACCGCCTACGTCGCTGGCTCGCTGCGGTAGCGCACCGGCACGCGCCGCCCGAGCCGCGCGCGGGTGCGCACAAGCAGCGGGCGCAGTCGCGCGCGACGCATTAACTTGGGGGGGTCGCGGCGCATGCACGCACGCGGATCGCGTCAGCCGGGGCAGTGCGGTGGTGGGCGCGGGGGAGCGGCGCGTTGCCGGCGGGCGGAGGGGAGGGGGGCCGCGGCGCGGCGCGGTGTCCCCTACCGCCGAGGCGATCGCCGGTGCGAGCAGCATGTGTCAGGCTACCTTGGATGCAGGGGCCATGGCATGGGTGAGTGATTGATACACAGTGCGCATTACTCGCGGTGCCGGAGTCGCCTCGCCTCGGATCGGATCTTGCGTTGGATGTGTCGTTGGATTTGCATGCCGTTTGTTGAGGTTGGCACGTACCCCATCTCGTTTATTGTCAGACTGATCGATCGATCTATATGATTGGATTGGATGGATTAATTGACTGACATGTTGTATACATTGGGGAGTGTATGAATGCGTGACCGAACTTCGGTTGAGCTGGAGCAATGGTGAGGAGGAATGCAGAGCGAGTGTACGTACTTGTGTGCGTCCCTGCCCGGCCGCGACTGTAATATCCAGCAACCACTGGGATTATACCATCGTGGAGCGAGAACGATGGGATTATATCATCGCAAAAAAGTCGTTTCGCTGATATAGCATCACTTCAATTTTTTTAATTTTAATTTCTTTTGCAAAACGCATCACTGCAATTGGATTTGATAAAATATAATTTCAACTAGGTTGTATATCCCAAACTGTCATCCATGACTATTTTACCTTAAGCCACTTCTTCCTTCCTCCAGCACCTCTTCTTTCTCCAGCCACCCTCTCCATCAGGACAACGACTCTTCATGGACGCCACCACCCTCTGTTTCAAGAGGAGGTTGCCGCCAAAACCTCCACTTTACAGCATCGCTTAAACAAAATAACTCTAATTTAAAGTTAAGATTTTGAATTTTGGTTTATAAGTATAAGCGAAAATATAATGGAGTAAATCTCTAGCAAGTTGAGCATTCTTTACTTATTGCTCACACTTCAAAACTATTTATTGTTCACCTCTTCGGTCACAGCATTCGATTTAGCCAGTTAGGCTAAACTTCACTTCGTTTACCGTTAACACGCTTTTCAAACTACTAAATGAAGTATTTCGTACAAAAAATTTCTATATAGAAATTGTTCTAAAAATAACTACAGTTTCCAAATTTTTAATAAGTAATACTTAATTAATCATGTGCTAATTACGTTTATCTTTTTTTCGCTGCTAATCAGCTTTTGCAATTGGCAGATTCGAACGCAGCCGGTGATTGTAAATCCGCTTCTATATAAATAAGGGTGATCATTTGACTTATTTGAGGAATAAGCCAAGTGGTATATCTATATATAAAAAATATCATGTGAATAAACCTTTTATATAAGTGTTCTTAGCGATATAAGAGCCAAAGTAAAAAAGTTAAAAAACGATAAAATTCTACTTCAAATTTAAGGTTGAAAATATAAATGTTAGCTTATAAACATAAGCATAAGCGAAAGTATGAGGCTAAAGATAGATTAAAAAATATCTTTAGACCCTAGGGAAATATAACCATATTAGATTCAATTGCTATGATAAACATGAGATTTGCTTCGGTCTAACAAAAAGTAACTCGAGGTACTGGTACCTCACGGTATCAAATCTTTCTGATCGTTGGATCTAACAATACTCATCTTGCTCAGCTAGATCTAATGGTGGGAAACGATTTGGTACCGTGAGGTATCGGTATCTCGAGATACTTTTTGTTGAACTGGAGCAAACCTCGAAACATTAAAATTCCATCACATTGTCATCAAGCCGGGTGTTCTATCTGCCAGTCCTCTTCATTGATTTACAACGTTTGATTGAAACTGTAATTTATGCAAAATTTTAGACATTCCTGCACTATCCCTCAAATGCCAAAATGTTTCTTGGCACCATCACTAAGGGCTACTCCAGTATCAAAATATAATTATTTATTCACCTACCAAACTTATTTCAGCCAATCACAACAATCTTTCGTTGGATTTCGCATATATTCTTGTCTTAACCATCATAATTATTTCTCAAGTCAACCTTAATATCTCAAAAAGGGGACATATATCAAGCACTAATAGGATTTGAATATAGCATGTACAAAAATTTGCGGTGGGCTCAAACCACTAAGCTACATCAAGTTAAATCCGAATCATAAAATAACTTTATTTTTAAGACATGTCGAGTATATATTGAGAAGAAATCCTCATATTTCGGTTGGGGTTAGGGTTATAACCCAAAATTTTTATCTTTAACCATAAATTTAAATTTGATTTTAAAATTTTTTCACCAAAGTTTATTTTACAGTTTTAGCTTTTAAATCGATACGGACAAGTATATAAAAATTCTATTCACAAATTATTTTTCTATTTGTAAATATGTCATTTGGTTTTTTCCACTAATAACCCTAGAGACGAGGGAGTACTCCTACTCATCACTCTTTGGTGCATGAGCTAAATTGATGTGTAGCTTTTAGATGATAGATAAAAAATTCTTAATTTTTGATAGCTATTTAATAATATCAACGATGAAATTGACTGTCACAAAGTTAAAATATATTTTAGAAATATAAGACGATGAACCGCCGAGGGAAAACAAGGGAAAACCAACGGAAAAGAACGCAGCGATCGTCGTATTCATATTCTGTCCAGCAAGTTGTGCAACAAACATTCCTTCCCGCTGGAAGCAGCACAACCCTCAGCATGAACAGCACCGACTTCACGTTGCTCGGTTAAATTTACTCCTCCCGTCCCTTTCCAACCCCTAATTTTTGGCAAAAAGGATCAAATAAAACGTTTGACCGAATATCGGAAGGGGTTTTTGGACATGAATTAAAAAAATAAAATTTAGATTATGTCTGGAAACTGCGAGACAAATCTTTTGAGTCTAATTAATTCGTCATTAGCACATGTTGGTTACTGTAACACTTATAGCTAATCATATTTTAATTAGGCTCAAAAGATTCTTCTCATGATTTTTCCCATAATTGTGTAATTTATTTTAATGTTCATATATATTTAATGCTTTATTTAAGTGTAAAAAGATTTG
The DNA here is from genome assembly GCF_000231095.2 of Oryza brachyantha. NCBI lineage: Eukaryota > Viridiplantae > Streptophyta > Magnoliopsida > Poales > Poaceae > Oryza > Oryza brachyantha. The sequence continues at coordinate 14,662,657 of NC_023172.2, forward strand.
ATACGATGTTTTTGAGAAAAGTTTTTGGAACTAACCGGGGCCTAAGCCCATCAGTATCTAGCTTCTCCAATAAGCTGCCTCCCTTTGCAAGCATCTTTCGTCCGGCTCAAGCCAACAAACCTCAGCGTCTCGTTCCCAGAGAAAAAGAAGCAAACGCGCGCGCGCGCGCACACACACACAAAATGAATTACAGTAACTTTTTTGTGCATAACTAAACTGCTGCAGCAGCACGCCAATCAAAGTGTCCGGGCGTGTTCAAAATTATCGAATTTTTAATAGTTATTTAATATAATAAATGATGTAATTAAATATTATAAGATTTAAATATACTTTAGAAATATCCTTTATATATAAAACATTTTAGAGAAACACTAGTATTTATTCTCTCAGTTTCACATTATATAATACTTTCTGTCTTACCAAATTCATATATGTGCTAATGAATATATATATATATATAGATAAATTCAAACAAATTCAAAAAAATTTTAATATAAAATAGAGGGAGTACTACGGTTGTAAGAAAAGAAATACTTAAATAACCTTTATTAAATAAGAAGATTATATGAAGTGAGAGCTAATAGAGTTAAAATAGGTACAGATCCAAATATAGTTGATCGATGAGATAACTATGAGCAATATGAGCAATTTTATGGTCCTTAATAAAGTATTAGGAGGTATAAAATTTTAGTGTAAAATTTTGATACATCTTAACCGTAGAATTGCTCGATAATTATTATTGCACAAATAATTCTCATGAGAAACAGCTCAGGAAACGTGGGTAAAAAAATTGGAAGCAAGTGAAAATAATAATATGGAAGCAAGTCAAACGAGTTGGAGTGTACGAGCTGAGCTCACCCACCCGTGCGGGCTCCGCCTCCTGCGCTTATAAAACTCCACCTCCCACCACCGCACCCAGTCACCTCGCCGCCACCGCCACCGCCGCAGAATCACGGAGAAGACGAGAGAAGCTTCTCGAGCAAAGATGGCAGTGGGGTTTCGCCGGACGCTCTCCACGCTCACGTCGCCCAAGTCGGTGGCGCCGTCGTTCCTGCTCGACTGCGCGCGGCCCAAGAAGCTGTCCTACGCGCGGGTCAGGTCGACGAGCTTGCCCGTCCGCCTCCACCCGCTCGTCGCCGGCCTGCACGACGCCGCGAGGGCGCTGCTCAAGTGGGCGGACGCGCCGGCCGCGACGGGCCCGGCGTGGGTGGCCGACGGCGCGGAGCGGGCCGGGAAGGTGCTGGCCGGGCTCGCCGACCTGCTCCACCACCCGCAGGCGCAGGACGCGCTCCGGAGGCCCTGGACGGAGCAGCTGCTCGACGACCTCCTCCTCCTCGCCGACCTCCAGGGCTGCTTCAGGGAGTCGCTCGTGGCGCTCAGGCAGCTCCTCGCCGAGACCCACGCCGCGCTGCGCCGCCGCGACGGGTCCCGCCTCGCCGCCGCGCTCCGCGCGCAGCGGCGCTCGGCGCGGGAGATCTCCCGGCTCGCGTCCTCTGCGCGCGACCTCTCCCACCGCGCCGCCCCCGGCGACGACAACGACGAGGCCACCCTCGCCGACGCCTTTGCGGCCGCCACCTCTTCCGTGGCGGCCGCGGCCGCCGCCGTCTTCTCCGGCGTGTCGTCCGCCTCCGCCGAGTCCGCCGCGAGCGCCGCCCCGTCCCCACGGACCCCAACCCCATACTCCCCCGCACGCACGCCGGCCAGCCCGATGTGGCTGGTGACCGACCTGCTCCGGCGGCGGAGGACCGTCTCCTTCGAGGACTACTGCAACGAGGAGGAGGAGGAGAGGAAGGCCGCCATGGGAAGGGTGCGCGGGCTCGAGGAGTGCGTGGCCGCCGCCGAGAGCGGCTGCGAGGAGGTGTACCGGGCGCTCGTCAACGCAAGGGTGTCGCTGCTCAACCTGCTGACGCCCACATTTTGACTCCAAGACCACACATTTCTCTTCCAATTCCCCTGTGTTCTTCTTCTTCCTCCTCCTCCTCGGAGAGATCAACTGATTTTTTTAGCGAAGGCTGTGAGATTAGTTGCCAAAGGTTTCATTTTGATTCGTTTGCCGTGTGTACATGATGTAAATACTTTGTGGTGTAAAGAAGATGATCTGATCTCCCACTAGGTTCAAGAAACTGTCAAATTTTTTGTCTCTCTTCTCTTCTTTAATTTCACTGCTTTCTGCAATGTCTCTGCGAGATTGCTCAAACAAGCTTGTTTTTTTCTTCTTTCATTTCATTTTATTTATTTGATCCAGCGAACACTGTACTGCCTCAGATACTACTCGATTGAGAAGTGAACGATGTTGCTATTTCAATTCAGCTATCTCTTTCTCACTTGGATGCATGGCACAGTGTTGCATCAACAATTTTCCTCTCTTTTTTATTTCAGAAAGAAAGGTCACAAGGCTGCATCAACAATTCAAAATGCATTGATTGCAAAGGGAGATGTTTAATGAGTCTCTTGGGGCATCATCTATCCATCTAGGGTCGGTTTGGCACCACATGGACTTGTATCTGTGCAGTTAATGTGCCACGCTGGAGTGATCAGTGGCCAAACCCTTTTTCCAGTAGTGCCATCGCCAACTTCTCCCTGTACTGAAGTTGACGTTTATCCAGCCAGCCGCTGGCTGCTCTCTGTCCTGCCCCAATTTCAGCCTAACTTGCACACATTTCCATCGCTCTACATTGCCAAGTTGCCAGCTTGGTTTACAAGTCAATATGATCCTGGGATCGTGAACTGACATCGGTTTTGAACCTATGGCAGATCCTCATCCACACTGATTGTACATATTGTTAGAAAACGATTGGCAAATAAACGCTGAATACGTAGATCAATCCCAGAAGATACGAGATTTAACGTGGAAAACCCTTTCAAAGTAGAAAAGAAAAAACCACGAACGCCAGCCAACAAAATATTTTCACTATTTCAAGATTAGGTTACAACGTCGCACGACGGCTTATAAGAGATATATATATAAGGCGAAACCCTAAAATCCATAGTCTCAGTCGAAGTCGACTCTCTCATACTAGGGACTTGGATCATAACTCAACACATCCAACTGTAACATTCACATATACAGGAGTACGAAACTTTCTGTTCTTCCATGCAGAGACTGCTCATTGTGTTCTGGAATCTGAACATAACATTGAAAACTTAATTGACAGTCAGTTAGACCATATGCAGAGATTTGAGTCTTTTCAGATCAACTGATATTAAACCGTACTAATTGAAAAGGCGAAAGCAACATAGCAACAGTCATCGTTTGAACACCAAACTTAACAAGAAAAGTGGCAACATCACTTCTGTTTTGAAGTAGGGCATAGGGCACAGCGCGGCCATGGCCGTCCTGGAACCTGAACAAACTCCGGTACAGTAGTAGTCGCTGTAACACATCTCGCCGGCAGTCGGCATGATTGGTCCGGATTTCATTGCTACCAGATCACACCAAGGGAGAAATGAATGTGGCCTCACTCACTCAAATAATGGAGATCAATGCACCCAAATCCAATCATATGGATGGATCGATCGGTCACTCGCTGGCTGCCAAGCCTACCCTAGCTTAGCTCGAATGTTGCAATCCAGGCCAGCTTTGTACGGGAGCACCCCATAATGCAATGGAAGGACCCCCAATGTTCTGGAATTCTGGTTATGCTTATGCTTATAACGGAAATTTAAGTTTTTAAACTTCAATTAGAGTGGATTTTGGAGTTTTTTTATTGTAGTTTATTTTTCAGTGTTGACTTTTAAATCGCTAAAAACATGTATATACAAGTTTTATTCCTAAATTATTTTTCACTTGTAAATATATTGTTTGGCTTTTCACTGGATATGTCAAACGATCGCCCAATTAGCATCTGAAAGTCTCTGAACGAGCTATCCTCTCCCTTCTCTCAGAACTGAATCTAATCTAATGGCACATGCATAATTGGGTTGGTTGGATGGATGGGGTAGGGCAAGGGCATTCTTGGTTGCTCTATGATTTGGCCTGGATCTTGCCGTTTGCACATGGGAATGAGATCCAACCCCGCATGTCTATGTGCAACTTAGGAGACGACGAAGATTGCGGGTGTGTGTGTGTGTGTTAGGACAGATAATCTTGGATTTGTTAGGACAGATTTTTCAATCATTTTTTTTATCGAAGACGAGACCACTTGCGTGAGTGACAGCTCGTGCGGATTTAGTATTTTGTGGAGGAGTGAGGGAAAAACCTTTTTGTTTAAGACGCGCGCGCGCACGATGAGATGGAGCTACAGAAAAAAAAAAAGCACGCAAAAGCTGGGAACCTTTTTCTTCCTTAACTTTCTTTTTTTCCCTTATCCAATCTCTTGCACATTTTTTTCGCTTCTGTTTGTGCTTACAAGTCGAAATTTGGATTTTCGACTTAAATTTATAGTTGATTTTAAGTTTTTTTACCGAAGTTTATTTTTCCGTCTTTACTTTTAATAACTAAGAACACGTATATGAATATTTTATTCATAAATATTTCGTTGGTAATATACTATTTGGCTCCCACCTCCATGCTAGGAAAAGGACGACACAAATGGGGGAGTGAGGAAGAGAGAAAAAGGGGAAAGATGCGAAAGGGGGGAGCACTCGAATAATTTTCCACGATCGCATCGATTTGGGCCCTGGTTGAGGAGATGGACGGGCCCATATAACGCACGTCGCTCTCGAGCCTTTTTGGTGCGAGGAGGGGGGCCCACCTCAGCTGGATGCGGTCCATTTGCGCACGCAGCGCCACGCGCGTTTGGGCGCGAATCCGCACGTGATCAACGACGACGCCGCGTGTGGGGCCCCCGTGGGCCCACGTCACGCTGAACTTGCGAGCCCAAACCCACGGTGTCGTGGGCCCCCCGCGTCCCACTCAGATGGGCCCCTACAACCGCGCAAACCAGGCCGGGGGATGCGAGATCTATGGGCCGGGCAGGCTATTGGGCCATGACACTGAGCTTGCTGCTATCTGGGGCCTTTCAGCTATGCAAAGGTTGCACTTAGGGATGGAACGGAGCGAAAGACCTTCCGCTAACTATATGTGGACTTTTTTTGAAATCTCTATGAGCATTTTGAGTGGGTTCCGTGGTTTGAGAAATATTTGTTTTCATACTGGTGTCCAATATTATTCAATACTTGTTTGATTTTGAAATAATTTGTATTTGATTATTTTGAGTTTTCTATATTTGTTTTTTATATCCAATTAAACATATGAAAATGAATACTCTGTCCATTTCAAGATATATGTGTATTATGTTTTGTTATGACAAGTGTTTGACCAAATATTAATTTATAAGTGTTAACTATTACGACATAAAGTTGAAATTATTATATTCGTATTGATAGTACCTTTTTACTATTATAATTTTATCACATAAATGATATAGTATATTAAGAAAATTCTTTCTTTGGTTTCAAATAATTTTCACTTCGACCAATAATGTTTTAATTTTGATCATTAGTAACTTATAAATGTTTAGTTCACAATTAATAAAATCTATATATTCATATCGTTGCATAATGGCGACAAGTTTTTGAAACCGGTGGAGTAATTTTGAATCGAACTCTTATCCTAACTTAAACAAACCATGTCGTACATTTTTAAAATAGGCAGTAGATTATAAATATTATTCATATATTTCCGCTCCGTTTTTATCCCTAGTTGCAGGCAGCGCCCCCGCGGTGAGTTCATCCAGCTATACGCCTATACCACCAGCAGCCAGAAGTGCCAGCCAATGGCGGCATCAACCACCAAATAAAGCAAGGTTTTTTAAATGCAAGTGTGCTCCGGCGAAGACGACGGCGAGGAGACGAGAGGAGAGGAGACGTCCGAGTCGTGTGTGCTCCATGATCCGTCTCTACGATGGGGATGTGCATGCGGTGCCCCGCGATTATCTTAATTTCTTATTTTATCAAAAAGAGATTGCCGTCTATCTAATCCGGGTGTGGGGCTTTTTGTCCGGTAGTTATGATGATGATTAACGTGTGATTTTACAATGACTTTGAGCTTTCACTTGTAGACTTGGAAGATCTTAGGGCCCTTTGAAATGCATGATTGCAACAACGCACTAATAAAAAGGCGTATGCAAAAAAAGAAAAAAGAAAAAGAAACGCAAAGAATGGCAGCAGTTTGATTAGACAGTAGGAAAAGCATAAAAAAAAAGAGAGGAAATAAAAGACTCAAAGAACACTTTCCAAAAAGTTAGACTTCCAGCTAACTTTCCTTCAAAATTTGCAGGCAATGAGGCCTTCCACATAAATTCCGTAGTATTTTACGATCCAATTCTTGGTTACCAAGAGCCTTACAAGAAAAATAAATCGTATATGATTCGAATCCTACTAAATTCATATATTTTCCCTCCAAATCAATAGGGATTTAGTATTGTCATATTTTACTGATCACTTTGGTTCAATAAAACTTGTACTACTGTCTTTATTTTATATTGTAAGATTTTATAGCTTGGTCTAGATTTATCTATTGATTCATGTATATAAGTATATACATGTCTCTGTATTCAATAATATTTATATAAATCTAGGTAATGTTAAGAATAATTCTAAATGTAAAAAAAGTAATGGGAAATCTTAGAAATAATTACATTTCTGCACAAAAGAGAGTAGTAAATGGGAAATCTTAGAAGGATCAAGATGTAAAAACTCCGGTACTTGAGTAGATTTCGGATTCTGGAAATGGCACGTCTACATCATGCTCCTCAGAAGATACTCCCTCGGTAAAAAAACCAACTTTTTAGGTTTTGTGTCGATCTTTTGATCATCCGTTTTATTTAAAAAATTTAAAATTTTTAAAAAAATTTATCACACATAAAGTAATATTTATGTTTTATTATCTAATAAAATAAATTTATAATTTATAATTTTTTTAATAAGATAGAGTTAAACATTATATCTATAACCTAGTTGGTTTGTTTTAGCAGGAGTATGACAGTAGGAGTAGTAGTAGTACAAGTGATGAGAGGCCAGAACGTGGGGCTCACGTACGGTACGACGAGTCTTTTCACCACCGCGGCACCGCATGCCCTGGTGAAATCTGTCAGCGATCTCCTCCATCCAGCAGTCCATCATTTGCCCTTCCCCAGAGCCTCCACACCCTTCTGCTATCAAACTGACATATGGGTCCCAACATCGGCGGGACCCACATGCAGTGCCCCGTTTGCCTGCACTGCTTGCTTCTAGTACGTTGCGTCAGACGAAGCGCACGAGAGTGCAGTGCCCGGGCCCACATGGAGTGGCGGTGGCAGCAGGTCCAGCATGGCAGTGGTAGCAGTAACTTTTTTTTTTCGCTTGTTTAGTTCTCAATTTTTTTAAACATCGGCATCAAATTTTTAGACATCTAAATAAAGTATTAAACATAGATAAAACAAAAAACTAATTACACAGTTATGAAAAAAATTTGAGACGAATCCTTTAAGCCTAATTAGTCCATGATTAGCCATAATTGTTATAGTAACCAACATATGCTAATGATGGATTAATTAGACTCAAAACATTCGTCTCGCGGTTTCTAGGCTAGCCGTGAAATTTGTTTTTTTATTCGTGTCCGAAAACGCCTTTCAACGCCCAATCAAACATTTGATGTAACACTTTTTTCCAAAAATTTTCTCGGTGTAAACACCCTTAGGAGAAGTTGCCATAATACCAAATTTTTACCACGAGGGGCGCAGTGGCAAATTTGCGCGGAGAAGAAATTGCTACCCGTACGCGTGCACGTCGCTGTGTCGTCTTCGCCGCCGTCACCATTGTCGCCGACGTGCTCCCTGTCACCGACGGTGTTTGTTTTTGTTTTTCGAAAGGTACAAGATGATGCTACTAGTGCTAGTACTACTCGTAAATTTTTATACTCTTTTTAACGTCATAGGGTAGATTTGGGAAGAAAAAAGATCAAACCGAAACACTGAACTGAAAAAAATAAGTTGAGAGCGTGATTGAATAGACCCAGATCGAAAAATCGGGTTATGAATTCATTTCTAAAGACCCAGTTTTATCCGATCAATCGGTTAGTTCTCTCGGTTAACTGAACCGAATTAACAAAAGAAAAATACCCAAATACAAACCTTCGATCCATTAGGATCAATAGATCTAAACTATAATTTTCATATCCCTAATTCTAATCCAACAAGAGTCATCACCTAGGCGTGCTCGTAATTTTTTCATTTTGTGCTATAAAATCATCGAAGATTTTTGTGATTTATTTGCATATACGAAACACGTGCTGATTTTCTATCATGATCGAAAATATCGAAACCGAATTGTTCGATCCTTATTTTTCATAATACCAATCATTCCTAAGCTTCTAATCACCGAAATATAGTTGAAGATCAAAAACCGAATTAACCGAAATGATCATTGAATATCCACATCTATTGCAGATAATGAAGATGCATTAATGTTCTTACACACAGGGTACAATATATCCTCTGTCATAAAGTCATGTGAATTGTATTGCTGATACTTGGGTCCATCTTTTTTGTCAACACGTTATTCACATAAAGTTAGGTAACACATATTAAGAGACTATTCGGTTTGAAAAGTAAATAAAGGATTAGATTTATAAGAATTAATTTATATAAAAGTCATATGGTTTATAAGTAGGAAGTATACGAAAATAAAAGAAATTTTTTCATTCATGTTGGAGTGAGAAAATATAGAAAAATTTTCATTCAGCCAACCTAATAAAAAAATTCCTATGAATTAATATGGACATGTATTTTTTCCCACAAGTTCCTATAATTTAAAATTCCTCCTAATCAAATAGGACATAAAGGATCTCAAATAATCTCATATTATTAAAACCTAGTTAGCATCGGATTTGATCCAACCTAAAATATCGAATCTGGTAATAGGTTTTAATACGTTGTCCAATACTGTGCTTTAATTAATAATACGAGGCAGACGGAGTAATTCTTAAGACATAACATACTTATGTGACGTATGATGGTATATCTGGATATATGGACTCATTGCATACCTACGATGTAATTAAAGCGAGATGTACCTAACACAATGACCATCGGGGTCTATCATTTGGTTAGAAAAGGTACAAGATATTTAAAAATAAAAAAAATATGTATATGTTTTTAGTAATTAAAAATAAATTTGGAGAAATAAACTATGATAAAAAACTTCAAAACTAACTCTAAATTAAAAATTAAATTAGTTTGTAAGCATGAAAAACGAAAACACGAACCACATGACTTCTATACATGCATGCATTTGTGCACCGTGTCATTGTCCAGTGTAAATTGTACTATTTGTTAAAGGGCCAAATAACATGTTTATAAATTAAAAATAATTTCTGAATAAAAATGTTATATACATATTTTTAGAATCCAAAAACCAATATAAAAAATAAATTTCAGTAAAAAATTTTAAATTAATTTAAAATTTAAGATTAAAAATTTAAATTTTGGCTTATAAACCCGTGTTTAAACACGAGTGACACCTGCTGCATCAGAACCATGCAAAATCCATAATTACGTGGCGATTAACTACACAGACGCGTCTGGAGCACATCACATATGGGTCATGGGAATGTCGATCAGGTAGCACCGTACTACGCGCATTAGGTGAGCGATTAGCTTCTTGCGTGGCAGACGGGTCTCCGTTTTCTAGCCTTGTTGACTTGGACGTGTCAAGGGTCACAATCTCCATTCTGTTCTTCCCATTCAAAAGCAGCACAAGACTCGGTGGATGTTTGGATCGATTGACCTTTTTTTCTCTTAAAATATCGGATATTTAATCGTTAATTAGTAGTATTAAATATAGACTGATAATAAAACTAATTGCATAAATAAAAACTATTTTATTAAATATTTTTTAAGTCTAATTAATGCACGATTAGCAAGTGTTTACGGTAGAATCACATCCGCTGATCATGGACTAATTAGGCTCAATAGATTCGTCTCGCGAAATAGTCCAAAGTACGAGGTGAATTTTATTAACAGTCTATATTTAATACTTCTAATTAGTATCTAAATATTCGATTTAACAGGGACTTAAAAAAATTTGGAGTATCCAAATAGACCCTCAATACCAAGAATAAAGTAGCATAGGACATAATAATAGACCAATTAAAATCCAAGATTGTAGCCAATGCCCAAGTGTTAGGTAAATGTATGTATGGTAGAGTATTCTAGTCGACTGTATAAGCAATTGTTTCTTTTGTCTCTCTTTCCCAATAAAAAACTTTTTACTCTGGTCTAGATTTATATGGATACTAATGAATCTATATATATAAATTATATGTATTTATCAATTGATAAATTTAGACAAGGATATGAATTCCATTAAAGAAGAAATCAAGATCAATCATTGTTGTAACCTAATTAGTAATTGTGTAAAAATGGTGTAATCTGCTCGCATGCTAGCCATTAGATTGATACGGTATGTGAAAGCGATGGCTACACAATTAGCACCCTGGGACGATAAGACAAAATGATTTAAGTACATTTATTGATATATTTAAAACATTAGGTAGATGTCGGGAAAAGTATTAGATATTTACATATATAGAATGTCATAATCATCGAAATTAAGCAATATACAATATCTTGTTTTGAGATAATATTAGCGAAAATTGGATAACGATGAACCTCAATATCCCCTACTCTTGTTTCCTTGTGTTACCCCTCCTATATTTTTTTTTGTTATTGATGTTATTTATAGTCTACCATCCTAACTGGTAAATCGTAATAAAGACTTTATTAATAGTACTATCCCCTCCCGTCACAACTCTAGCGTCGTCTAACCTAACCCCACACAATCTTCACACCTCCTTTAATTCCTCACCTTAGATTATGACCCTTGTCTCCTATTCATTTCAACACCCTTATCAACGAGAATAACCCTTTGAACTAGCAACGTGAATGATAGATTAATATTCCTATCTTCAAGATACGACCAATAGCCAATGGATACTCGATGGTTTGAAGTTGCTACGAGTAGAACAAACAAATCACCTCTAATATTACTTCCTGTCCCAATCTTAGCATGCATGGGAAGAGAAGAAAATGTGGCTAGACTTCTGGAATCAGCCCAGTCAGCCAGCCAATAACTATCAACATGATCACACTATCTGAATAAATTTGCCAAAGTTACGAGTTACATAAGTATATTTGTTCTCTTGATTTAAGATTATAAGATATTTTAGCTTTATCTAAATTTATATATATATACTATTAAAACTAAATATATAAGAAACATATATATATATATATATATATACATATACATAGTTCATAGATCAACCTAGATTAAACGAAAATATCGTATAACATGAAATGGACGGAAAAAAGAACGTAGAACAAAAAGCCAAAAAACCAAGGCCGGAGTACCCGGAGCAAGGTAGAAAAGCACACAAGAAAACCGTATCGACTCCACGACCCGCACGAGCGCGGAGGCAGAAGCAGAGGCCACCCACCCATCCCACGCGGCCGAAGCGAAGCGAATACTTTTCTTCCTTCCTCGTCGCGCTCTCCTGTGTATGGGTTGCTGCGGCTCCTCGCTGCGCCCGGGGCCCCACGCGGAGAAGCCGCCCCAGCGCCGCGCCCGCCGCCCCCCGCCGCCGCCGCCGCAGCCGCAGCACCCGCGCCGCCCGTCCTTCACCCTCAACGCGCACCGGGCCTCCGCCGCTCCGGCGGGGGGGCATGGGGAGGAGGTCCCGGCGTTCGCGGAGTTCTCGCTGGCGGAGCTCCGCGCGGCCACGGGCGGGTTCGCGGCGGCCAACATCGTGTCGGAGAGCGGCGAGAAGGCGCCCAACCTCGTCTACAGGGGCCGCCTGCAGGGGCCGGGCGGCCGTGCCATCGCCGTGAAGAAGTTCGGCAAGCTGGCGTGGCCCGACCCCAAGCAGTTCGCGGTAATGGTTTTTGGTGGGGTGCCCACGGGATTGGGGGTTTGGCTTCGCGTCGCGCGGATTTTGATTGGGTTTGGTTGCAGGAGGAGGCGAGAGGGGTCGGGAAGCTGCGGCACCGGAGGATGGCCAACCTGATCGGCTACTGCTGCGACGGCGATGAGCGGTTGCTGGTTGCCGAGTTCATGCCCAACGATACCCTCGCCAAGCACCTGTTCCACTGTGAGTTCCTCCTCCTTCCCCTTGCAAATTTAACTCTGGATCTCCGTTTGATGATTCCCCTGCCATTTGATCATTTCTGCCAAGGATTGGATCCTTTTGGTTAAATGGATGTTGGTATGCTGTGTGGTCTCGTGAGTCTCTGCACAATTTGTCTACTTACGGTGTAATTAATCTGCTCTGATGAAAGCTTATATTACTATACTAATAATTAGCTTAAGTTGTTGAAGTTGATTCTTGACAAATGGAACCTCATAGGTGCCCAGTTCCTATCAGGTTGCACAAAGTCTGGTTTTATTAGCCGGTTCAGGTTGCAATTAATTTACTTAGTTTATGGCAGTCATAACTGAATTCCATCACTTGTTAATCTTTGGTACTAACTAATGATTGCATTTATTGTCGGTGCTTAGCGTGTATGAGCAAGCAAGGTCTTGAGAAACAAATTAATTTTAGTCTTCACCATGCTTTTGCTCTTGAGCAGGGGAAAACCAGGCTATTGAATGGGCTATGCGCCTGAGAGTTGCGTACAACATTGCTGAAGCATTGGAATATTGTAGCAATGAGGAAAGGCCTTTATACCATGACCTAAATGCATACAGAGTACTCTTTGATGAGGTAAGCAACCAACCTGGCCAAGTACGTTTGAATTGTAGCACCTGAAATTGTACATCAGGCAAGTGATTATTTATGTCATGACAACGGCCATTTTGTTGACCTAAGTGCCTTCTTTATGACTGGTGTACAGTGTCTCTAGCAATACCTTAGCACCCATTTGGTACCCATGAATTTCACAGGAAACTTTCAAATTTCCCCTTTTTCCTATGTAAGCAGGATAGGCCCCATCTAGTTTTCTTGAAGGGATATTTACTATGGTTGCAGTTTGGTTTTGTTTGTAGATAAGGAAGATGATTGTGTCCTTGACCTCCGCAATCTAGGATGCACAGCATCATAAAGTTTGAGTTAAAAAAAATTCAATAAGGGACAGCACCCCCCATCCCCACCCACCCACACATACCCATGGATGAAATAAGCAAAGCATCACTAGGTAGAAGCATATAAAGCATGATGCAAGATTTGATTTTGTCTTACCACTCCTGGAAACCAACAAGATGAAAAGGCTTAGGGGTTTGAGCTTGTCACCTGTTTTGTTTTTTTCCCTCCAAGCGTTGGAGGAATGAGGAACACCACCAAAAAATTTAGTTCCTTATATAGGAGTATAAACAAATTGTTTGTACAAACTTGTATTGAGTTAAGTTGGCTTGGTGTAAGATGGTAATTTATTGCATTTAACAATTCAACTTTCCATCATGTTCTGAGAAAAAGTGTATAATTAACTTTCTTATTGCAGAATGGTGATCCTCGCCTCTCATGTTTTGGTCTGATGAAAAACAGCAGGGATGGGAAAAGTTATAGCACAAACCTGGCATATACACCTCCAGAATATCTGAGAAATGGTACTTGATTTTTCACACTCTTGCTTAGCAGCTTTGAAAACAAATTATGCTTACGAATGATACTTTTAAGACTATAGGAATTTTGTGGCTACCGCTATTGAACTCAATTTGTTTTCAACTATTTTCTTCCAGTATTTTCTTTGATTCTTGTCTTCACTTACCTGGGGGAAAGAATTTTTTATCTCTCCTTGCTGTACAAAGATTTGTTTTGTTGCTTTTAAAACAAACATACAATAACTAGACTCCCTAGAATGGAATTGAATAAATATGTTGTCAAACTGGAATTTTCTTATAAGGGCTGGTGGATCAGTTACATAGCTTGTGGATTCCTAAATAAGTGCTCTTCAAGCCGACTTATTTGTACCTTTGTGAAAGCAATGGGAAGTAATTTGTCATATTTTTTGTGGGTGTAACTTTTTCATCTTTGAAGTAACAAAGATTGATTTTAATAAAACAGGAGGAACCACTGAATTGATTTGAGGTGCTTTTGTGTTCTTCCAGGCAGGGTCACTCCAGAAAGCGTCGTGTTCAGCTTCGGCACTGTACTCATTGACCTTCTCAGTGGAAAGCGCATACCTCCTACCCATGTAAGTTCTTTGCTAGAGTTTATTTTCTGTCAAATATAATGCTGCTTTCATCATTGTGTAGCTACAATGACAAACTTGTTTGGATTGTTTTATACGTGTATCATCCTGGTCTTTTTAGCACAAATAGCCAACATCCATTTTTCCTATTTCAATGACAGCATTTCCTAAGCTGGATTTCCAATACATTTTAGTTCATACAAGTTCATCACTGGAATTCATTGTGCAACGATTATGATTATTATATATGTCAAATTATAGCCAAGTATTTACTATGCCGTAGTGTCAATGATAAATATATGCATTTATTGTATGCAGGCACTTGACATGATAAGAAGCAGAAGCATCCAAACAATAATGGAGACAAATTTAGAGGGAAAGTACTCTATAGAGGAGGCTACTACTCTGGTGGATCTTGCTTCCCAGTGCTTACAGTATGAACCAAGAGATAGGCCTGATATAAAAAAGTTGGTCTCCATTCTTGAGCCTTTGCAAACAAAATCAGAGGTATTAATACTTCTTGCTTATTTTTAGTTCAAGTCTTGTAGATACAATTGCAAGTATGTTTTGAAAATTGCTATATGAGTGTATGATACATGTCCTTTTGGAATGCTTTGTTAAGACTGATTGATAATGTATTGATGGTGCCATATTTTATGAAATGATATTTGTGCCAATTTTGCAAATGCATGATGATCAATTGATCATAAAATAGAACACAAAGTAGTATGCAACTAATCACATTTTAGGAATCCAGTTATTAGCCACTTTGAATTAGTACCAAAACTCTATTCAAAACAAACAATGACCCCATGTCTGCAAGTGTATTATAAATTTATAATGCATATGTCTTATTCTTAGGAACACAATAGTTTTTAAAGACATATATATGCCTGATGATTAACCTTATTTACTACACAAAATACAAACAGGTACCTTCTTATGTGATGCTTGGAGTTCCAAAGCCTGAAGAAGTACCAAAGGCTCCTCCTGCTCCGCAGCATCCGCTTTCGCCCATGGGGGAGGCCTGCTCCAGGATGGACCTTACTGCCATCCATCAAATCCTAGTTTCACAACATTACAGGGATGATGAAGGGTCCAATGAGGTAAAGAAAACATAGTGCACTATGGCTCTACTCTTTTCTAGCTGGTTAGGATACTTGGCTCTTCCACTCTTTTCTTCCTATGGGGATGTGTCTTGATTGATCTCTGCAGCTATCTTTCCAAGAATGGACACAGCAGATGAGGGATATGTTGGATGCTAGGAAACGTGGTGATTTTGCATTTCGGGACAAAAATTTCAAACAAGCCATAGACTGTTATTCTCAGGTAGGAGGCTGTACTATTTCTGCTTACTCTTGAGACCTTCAATGTTCTAAAACTTCACTTCATGTAGTTCACTCTTCCTCTGTCCTTTATAATAACCCCTTTTTTGAAACATCTGCTGCTTATTGTTTCGCAGTTTGTTGATGTGGGGACAATGGTGTCACCAACGGTATATGCCAGGCGGAGCTTGTGCCACCTAATGTGTGACCAACCTGATGCTGCACTCAGGGACGCAATGCAAGCACAGTGTGTGTATCCCGATTGGCCCACAGCTTTCTACATGCAGGCAGTCGCGCTCTCAAAGCTAAACATGCAGAGTGACTCTCTGGACATGTTGAATGAAGCATCACAGCTAGAAGAGAAGAGGCAAAAGAGCACAAAAGGTCCATGAACAACTTGGCTAGAATCAAACAAGCTTGCACTTATCTGTAGTATATTGCAGGGTTAGGAGTTAGAAGACCTGTTTGGAGAAGATGTTCACCGGCGTATCGTATGATTAAAAAAAAAAAGAGAATCCATTTGGCTTGGCTTCCTATGATAGGAGATGCATTTTTTTGGACCCATGTATATAACATCCGTTGAATAGTTAGAGCATGGGAGTTCGTTTGTGGTGGCTAAAAATTAAAAAAAAAGAAAAAGAATGTTGCTGGTTGTTCTCAAGGGTCCTTGTAGCTAAAGTTAATAAAACATTTCCTATGTACAGAAACATTTGTCTGGAAGTACACCATTTCCATAAATACATATCTGTGTGCATTGCAGTGTCATCATCTTCTGTATATGTTCTACAGTACATGGTTCCTTTTGGCTTAAGATGATTAGATTCATAACATCTGTATCATGCATGAAGATGGTGTCCAATGACATCCGATTCCTGTGGGTGACAAGATTAATGAAGTCATAAAGTTGTTTTCAACAAATGCAGTGCGTTTGTGCCTTTGATCTAGAAAATGAAATTCATACAGCTGCATGGCCCATTAGTTAACGCTAGTAAGAAAGGCCGAACACCACATATCGTTAGTAGGCTGAAGGCCCAATTAGTTAACGCTGTAATGGCCTTAGATGTGGTTGGTTTGAATCTTCAAGCTACTCTCTGAACGGGTCTTACCGTCGTTGTGCAAGTCTGACCAACGGCGCCAACTTCACCAGGATACCAGATAGTACAACCCAAGCACTGCCTCTAGTTTCAAAATATAAGCATTAAAATTTAAATTTTATATCACAATATAACATTTCTCATCATTTCAATCATAATATTTATTAAATTTGACTGCTTAAATAACTCAAAGAAAATTTTCTGATCTATTACCTATAAATATTTACATTTTGGGGCGACGGAGTACCCAAAAAATAAAATTGTACAATGTAGTATAGTACTCCTACACCATAGTACAAACGTAGAATGTATACTCCCTTTGACGGTTAACCGAAGAATTTACAGCACAAGTATATATAATTTAATAACTTTACATTATAATAATATTATTTTCAAAGACAAATCTGCCCATATTACTTTTATTTGTTTTATACTAAGCGTCTAACAGGCGATAAATTGTTAAGATTTTAAAAGGTTGATCAAATTTATAACCTAAAATTCAAATATTTAGAGTGAATGGTAAATTGAGCGCTTTTTTATTGCCAAAATTTTGCTTTAGACCACCCTTTGTCCCATCTTTTCTAATTTAGACTAGATATTTTTTCTCTGTTGTAATTTTACTACCCAAACCACTTTCTTTAGCACATTAATAGTCTCGAGCGTATCAACTTTAGCACACCGATGAACTATTTTATCCATGTGCAAGTCATTTTCATTTTTCCAGAGAGATGATTAGATGGCTACATAAGCAACGACAGATTAAAAAAAAATATTAGGAGGGGTTGAACGAAAGATAACTAACGACTCATGAAAGCTGAAATCTACTTTCAGCACTTCCTTCTCTAATACCAAATTCAAATTTTATTGGGGAAGGGGGCTAAGGGGGTTTAATGGTATAGATCGGACAGGGGGCTGAAGCCTATAGATCCGGTGGTAAATCCACCCTATCCATAAGAGACTTGGTACTAATCTGTAGTTCAGCATATATACAGTACAAATACAAATTAAAATATATTAGTGAGATTATGGTCCAAAGTAAAGCTTTGACGATATAAAAGATGTACAAATTAGAGTTCACTCGAATATTTTATGATCTGACGGTGCTAGATAACATAGCGCGCGGTGGCGGCTACCTCCCCTGTCCGGCCAGATCGGCGATTTCCTCCCTTCCTGGAAATTCATGATTAAGAAACGCTAATTGCCATGAGAACAGCGTACGCCTTCTCGATTGATCTCCCGTCAATAAACCTTATGTGCACGCCAACTCAATGGAGGCGATTGCTTGGTTTTTTATGATAAGAAAATTGAAATAATACTACCTTCATTTTATAATGTAATATGTTTGATTTTTTTTAACGTTTGATCATTCGTTTTATTTAAAAATTTAGTATAAATATAAAAAATGACAAGTTGTGCTTAAAGTCTTTTGATAATAAAGTAAGTTATAAGCAAAATAAATGATATTTTCATAATTTTTTAAATAAAACAAATGATCAATCATTACAAACAAAAAAATCAAACATCTTACGTTATAAAACGGAGGAACTATATTTATAAATAAAAACTACTACTAATTCATAAATAAAAATTTTATATACACATTCTTAGCAATGTAAAAGTAAGGTTAAAAAATAAATTACGATAAAAAAGTCTAAAATTCACTCTAAATTTAATATAAAAAATTTTAAGTTTTGACTTATAAACACAATCGTCAGCGAAGAGATGAGGTTAATAGCTCATGTGACAGTGATATCTCCTTCGAGGCTTCGACGATAAGCCATCGAGAGATCTTCCCGTTCGTCCGGTCGCTACGACTTTTGAGCACTTGGATCTCTTTCTGCGTATACTCTATCCGATCGATCATGGCGTGGCTCACGCGCCTAACAACGTAGAAAAGTATGCAATTTGACGTACCATTCGTCGCGGAGAAGAAGCTATATATACCGGTGTGTGCTTGCGAGCTAAAGCAAGAAGCTGCAAACTGAAGCGGCGAAACGTCGGCAGCGACGACGACGACGATGAGGTTTGTGCAGGCAGCTGCCTTCGCAGCGGCGCTGGTGCTCGCCGTGGCGGCGAGCGGCGCGGCGGCGCAGGGGGTGGGGTCGATCATCACGCAGGAGGTGTACGACAGCATGCTGCCCAACCGCGACAACTCGCTCTGCCCGGCGAGTGGGTTCTACACGTACGACGCCTTCATCGCCGCCGCCGACTCGTTCCCGGCGTTCGGCACCTCCGGCGGCAGCGACGAGCTCAACAAGCGCGAGCTCGCCGCCTTCTTCGGCCAGACCTCCCACGAGACCACCGGTACAAACGCAAACTCTACCGCCGTTTTATTACGAGGGATTCTTTTACTTTTTCAAACGATAAATTTACAAATAAAAATAATTTACGAATAAAACTTTCACGTACATATTATTAGACTAAAGTTAATACTGGAGAATAAACTTTAATAAAAAACCTCAAAATTAATTTCAAATTTAAGGTTAAAAATTTAAATTTTGAGTTATAAATATATATAAAAAATGATAAGTTACTAGGTCGAGCTGGAATTAGCCGTGGTAATTAATTATTTCTTGATGCAGGTGGCACGAAGGGGAGCTCGGATCAGTTCCAGTGGGGTTACTGCTTCAAGGAGGAGATAAACAAGGCCACGTCTCCACCCTACTATGGACGTGGCCCAATTCAATTGACAGGGTAATTAACTAACTGCAAAAACATTTTTTTTCCACCACTTCAATAATAGCGACATGTGCATCAAATAACTGTGTCGTATGTCCAAAAGATTGGAAAAGATATCTTGTTGATAAGTATAGGAGTGGAGAGTGGACTATGAAGCCACAAATGTGAACCAATTGCGACCTGGTCCAACAAGCTTCACGTGTTAGCTCTTATCCTTTTTTTCATCGTCCAACAATCATGTCTTATCTAGAAGCTACTAACTCTGCGTCGTTTCGCAACATCATACTTCTATTTTTTTATTTAATAATATTAACTTTTAGATATAGTTTTGACTGTTTAGCTTATTTAAAATTATTGTGCAAATATAAAAAATTATAAGTTATACTTAAAATGTCTTTAGCAATAAATCCAATCATACCAAAATTATTAATAGTATATAAATTTTTTGGGTAAGACACGTGGTTAAATGTATACATAAAAATCAATGATGCCAAAAAAGAAATGGAGTGAGTATGATACTATGTCTTTAGACACGAAATCTACGAATATACAAATAAAGTGTACGCCTAGCAAATATAGTCATATAATTTTCATCCAAATATAATAATGTAAAAGGCATCGATGTTTATTTGTGCAGTATTGCTCAACTTATGGGTTCTCCACGGTATATATAGAACATGTTGAGCATTTGTCTTATTTAAAAAACTTTCTAATTATTATTTATTTTATCATGGCTGGATTTATTTCCAGATGTATCATAATTATAACTTGTATTTTCATATATTTATATAAAATTTTTAAAATAAAACAAACAGTCATACGTGCAATAAGAAGTCAATGATATCATCTGAAGATATTTTGAAACAGATTAACACTGCATTCCTGACAAATTAAACACATGATTTAGATAATAAAAACGGTCTACATCTTCGGCCTCCTCGATCTACATACACACAGTGTATATATAATCTGAAAACGAATGATTTTTTTTTTAACCAGGCAGTCGAACTACCAGGCAGCCGGGGACTTCCTGGGGCTAGACCTGGTGGGCAACCCGGACCTGGTGTCCACCGACGCGGTGGTCTCCTTCAAGACGGCCCTCTGGTTCTGGACGACGGCGCAGGGGAACAAGCCGTCGTGCCACGACGTCATCCTCGGCCAGTGGACGCCGTCGCCGGACGACGACGCCGCCGGCCGCGTCCCGGGCTACGGCGTCATCACCAACATCATCAACGGCGGCATCGAGTGCGGCGTCGGCCCCAACGACGCCAACGTCGACCGCATCGGCTACTACCAGCGCTACTGCGACATGCTCGCCGTCGGCTACGGCGACAACCTCGACTGCTACAACCAGCGCAACTTCGGCAGCTGATTGATTTCATCTCATATATATGATCAGTGATTACTACCAATAAAAGCTTAATTTGCGTATGTATCCCAACATGAATAAAATGTCTTTGATTATTAGCAGATATACATGTATCCAATGGCGGAATCAAAGATGGGGTGGCTAGGGCTTAAACCCTCGACTTAGCTATATAATCCCACCTATATCTTATCGATTTACCATATAAAATTTGAAAATAATGAAGCACATGCTAATTCAACCTTACACGTGATTAGTTTCTGGTTCTGCCCTTGCATGTATCGATTCTTTAGCTGCTACAGATAAGATAGTACAGTGATGCCGATATGTGGGTGATTGTTTGGTTCTATAACCGTATATTCGCAAACTAAAAATAATTTATGAATATTTTTTATGTGTTCGTAGCGAGCTAAAAGTCAAGACTAAAAATAAACTAAGATGAAAAAACCTCCAAAATCAACTTCAAATTTAAAATTAAAATTTAAAATTTTATCTTTCATATAAACAACAACAAAAAGATGAGTGATGATAAGCGCAGTCGATTAAGTGGAGAACCGAGTGTTGCTCGGGTGGCTAGCTGCACGGTGTGCGATCCCTGGAATCGCAGCTTGCGCGTCTCACACGAAGATTTTTTTCCTTACACGCGTGTCATCCAAAATCCTAAGTGTGTGGTAGAGGCACGCACACGTGTGTACCTATGTTGTGTTGTGAGTGTGGTGTGTGTTCGTGTGCCTCCTGTGCGAACAGTTCTTGCCTGTCGTGGTTCAGCTTTTCAGAGATGATAATAAATGTTACAAGTAGTATATGTGGTGACCAACTTAAAAACACATTATGTAGATCAGCTAAACAATTTTATTAACTGAACATCGTGTTCAACAAATTAAATAGTTTGTGTTCCTTGTTACTGGGTCCAACAATCAGCTTTCTATTTGCAACATTCACAATAGTAATAAAATCTGTACAGACCAATTAATAATTTAATCGAATCCCTCTTTTTATCT
The DNA here is from genome assembly GCF_000231095.2 of Oryza brachyantha. NCBI lineage: Eukaryota > Viridiplantae > Streptophyta > Magnoliopsida > Poales > Poaceae > Oryza > Oryza brachyantha. The sequence goes on from NC_023172.2 coordinate 14,684,227, forward strand.
GTAAATACATTTCCATAGCTTCAGACTCTATTGAGCTCGTTCAATGTACATTGTGTACATCTCATATCAAATAAGTTTTTACCCTTTCAATCAGTGCTGCAATACTGGTCTTTCCATCCTTATTGACTTTCTCATTAACATACTCACATGCTTATTCCTTTTTCTTTTTTCTCTAATAAGAATCATTCTCTAATTTATATAAACACACATCAGCAGGATCACAATTAGTACCATTATAGATGGTAAACAATAATGAAAATGATATCTATGTTATCCAATCTAAATATACAGTAGTCCTTTACTGGCTTAGAGAGTTCAAGTTAGCATTGTAGAATTCTTTACTATTACTATTAATTCATGTAAAATTTATAAATAATATATAAAATTATTAACTCTAATGCATACGTACAACTATTACTATTAATTCATGTAAAATTTATAAATAATATATATTACAAAGTATAATTAATGAGATAGTGTTTAGGTACAACAGTTAGGTGGCTGAAGTTAGTAATATTATCATAGAAAATAATAAAGGATAAGAAATAAGAAAAACAACATTACAGTGACACATATTTAGTTTCATACTAAATGTTAGTAAAGAATAAGTTTGTGTTAATAATATAAAGATATGAAATAATATTAGTAAATTGATAAAAAGAGCATAACTCATAACATTTTTATACATTTATCAAGTTAGATGATTTTGAGATCACTTGAAAACTATTTATAATGTACTATAATCATCAGATTTATAACAAATGTCACTCATTTTTAATAACATACTATAATCATCAGATTTATAACAAATGTAACAAATGTGATAGGTATCATATAACAAAGTTACAAATGCTATTATAAAATGAAGGAAAAATCAGTGAGAAAGGTTGAGTTGTTGGCGCTGGTCAATCCCAACCCAAGCTTGAACTTAAATCAGGAGGGGTTAATATCCTTTACAGTACACATGCAATAGGTATCACTGGCATATGGACCTCATCTGTATAGAATCACATGTCAGTAGTACATATTGTATGGACAATACGACAGAGGAACTCTTCTCGGTCATGAGTAGAATTGCAACGATGGTTGTTGCGTGATTTGCCTGTCGTAGTTAAGCCTTCAGAAATGTCCCTGTTGCTTGGCTATCTTCAGGGAATTAATCCTTGTAATTCAGGTTAATTACTCTGGGTCATGCTCATCAAATGAATAGCAAAACAATCGATGAAACTTGGGTCTTTTTCTCTATGAATACGTATTTTACGCCAAATCTGCTACATACAGGTGCGGGCGAGGCCAGTGCAGAGCTAGCGCTGAAAAGCAGAAAAGATTCCAATTTTTCTGCAACTTGGAAGAGAACTCTTCCGGATTAAGGTGGTAGAGATCAGTATTATTACCAGTGCGTTGACCATGCTATAGTGTGCCCAAACGAGCCTATTCAAGACAGCTGGATTCAGACAACATAAATTTGTGGCCACTGTGTCGATGATGGATATGTTGTTTGATAGGAGAAAGTATTTTCGCAGCTCCGCTAGATATCCAGTTCTTTTATATGTCACATAAATAATTATTAAAAATTTTAAAATTTTAATAATATAGATTAATATGTGATACATTGCTATATAAATGTGTAAGTTTAAATTTGACTTTGTTATAAAAAAATAGTAAATTTAACAGTGAATGTGCACGTACTAGTTGAATTTATTTTTATATTACAACTTGTTTAAAATGTGAACTTATATGATTTATGGTGTGATATATCTTATATTAGTCCATCTTATCATTTTTATTTTTTTATAATTATTTAGGTGACATAGTAGATTTTCAACCGATGGGTGAAAAATCTATCTCCGTTTGTTAGTATAAGGTTAGATTGGATGATAGGATCATTTGGACGTACCAACTTGTTAGCAGTGTTGAGGCACCATTTGAACGTCTGGCCCAGGAATGAACTCTAGAATATGCCCTTTGACATCAGAAACCGCATATCTGGTTAATTAGAGCAGCTCATGCTTCATGGTTAACTCTCAATCATTGTTGTGATTTAGCAAAAGTGACAATCTGTTGTGAAGATTTCAATGCCAAAAACCAAGGGGAGTGCAAAAGTGACAACATCCTACACAAATGGATCCTGTATCCCCAGCGGCAACGCAATAAGTTGTATCCTGTAGCCAGTTGTTTTGTCTTCTTGGAGCCTAATAAGATTGACTCGTTGACCACAGAACGCCCAGCCGTTCGATTGAGATCGTAGATGTGATCGGACGGTCTGTATGAAGTCTCTACGTGGAGTACAAGGCACAAGCACTGCTGCGATCTGTGAGTACAAGGCACAAGCACTGCCGCCGGACTCGGACCGACACCGATCTGCGAGAGACTGGTAACAACTCCTTTTTTTTTTTTCCGATCTGTGCATGCTCCTCGAGTATGAATCATTCCGGGGAATTCGGGCCCCGTTTGGGGCCGGGGACCCGGCGAGGACGGGGGCGGAGGCGGGGACCGTATTTCCCCCGGTTCCAATTCGGAGCCGGGGCCGATCCGGGGGCGTTCCAGCCATCTCGTTCCGTTGCCAACCCTAATTTTCTCTCCTTGATCCGCATGCAAGTCGTCATAACACTTTTTTAAGTGGAATTTGTAGAGCTTGAGTCATCAATAGTTATACGCTCTCTGGTTTTTAATTAAGTTTGTACGTCGCATTATATCTGAATCTTGGGGACTGAAGCCGAGTTTTCTTGCATGCAGTGTAGCCTCAGGCAATGGACTCTGTGTCTGGTGAAGGTAAACATGGATCATCTTTGGGTGTTGGCATCAATTCAGACAACACATCAGTCAAAGGAGTACAGTAACTAATCTTGTTTATAACATTGCTCTCGTCTTCTGTGTTCATTGGTGGTGGCTCTTGATAAACTCACACTCTCTCTCGCAGTGCATGAGCAAACCAGAGGCTGCAGTTCCTGACTGCAGGGCAGACCGTATAATCATGGAAGACCCTACAGCTTTGGTTTGTCTTTTTCTTAAGTTCATATAATTCAAGTGCCAAATCTTTCAGTTATATAAATATTTCATTTTTGAAGTCCTACAATAATTTAGTATTTAATTTGTCTATCTGAACATTTGGATCTTGCTATCGTAAGATGTACTGCAGAAAATTTCCGATTTCTTTTGTTTTTTTTTTCTAATTGGATGATCGATTCCTTTCATCCTTCCTGCTGTGTTTGGATCAATAGACGTTGAATTCTGCATTCCAAGGTGTTTATCCACGGTTGGTGCCCATCCTGCAAAGGGACAATGTCCGAGAGTTCCTCTGCTTCTGCAAGAATAATATGTGGGCGATGGCTTGGGACTTCATCATCCCACAAGCCTTACTCCACATGATCATTCACAATTCTTTGCGATGTGCCAAAGTTGCATTGGAGGGCCAGGCTCCTGAGCTTGAAGGATTCCGTGCCTATCCCAACTGTGCTACCCAGTATGGGTTCTTCCCTCTGCACGAAGCTGCTGAGATCTTCTCTGTCGACATGACCAAATTGCTCCTTCAGTATGGTGCGTCAGCAAATATACGCACGTCTGGCAGTAGAGTAATTGAGGGCCTCCTCCCGATCAATGTTGCAGTTGAGAACACTTGTATGCATAAGTATCTTGATGACAATCTATTTCCTAATGAGTTGTGTCCAAACTACTGTAAGGCAGATACCAACGATATCTACAAGCTTATTCATCTTCTGTGCCTACCAGAAATGGTACGTCTCATGCATGCCCCTCTGCATAGATCACTATGTTGCTTCATGACTGGGTATTTGTACATCTTCACTTTTTCAAAGGCTTAATAGTTTCCTTATAATACCTTTGTATGTGCCCTTCCGTTGGTATGCATTTTGATATAATACTACTTTATGACTGGATATTCTTACATCTTCATCTTATTGAAAACATAAATAGTTTCATAATGTTACCTTTTGTATGTGCCCCATTTATTACATGTTTTTAGTATTTAATGAAGAGAATGACTCTCTTTGTGATGATTTTTTCTTTTGTGTGGCACTATAGAACATGCTATAGATTGGTTTCCATTATTTTGTTTCTAAAGAGGATAGGTTGGGTGGGTCAGATTATATCTTAATTTAGTCTGTTTGAATCAGTTGGCTCTAGATCTAATCTGTTAGGAGCCACATATAAATATGATGGTATCATCGTTATTTAGCAAGAACAAATAAATTAACGTAGTTTCTCACCTCAGCCCATCTCTCATGTAGAGTCAAATTTCTCATCCATAGCAGCTGACTCCACCCAGCCTGCCTTCGGGTGATGTTTATAAGGATTGATACAGAATGTTATAAAACTGGAAGCTAATCTGCACTACCTGCTTGCTTATGCATCCTAAAAGCGCCTTTTTTTTTTCTCTGTTGTTTTTTTTCCAGAAGATCTTCTTGGATACAACTAGACTGCTGGCTGAAAACACAAATGATCTGATCAGTGAGATCTGCAATTATATAAAGCATGGCAAAATTGTCCACACTGCGGTGTTGCTCCTGGTAGCTCAAGGGCATATCCGAGGTAGTTGCTCCTGCAAGAGAAATGGTAACGTTAAGCCAGATGGGTTTAGTTATATTATCAGATATATCGCTGAGCACAACAATGACATAAAATTAGAGAGGGTTCATAACAAAAAGGAGTACCAGAAGCTGAAGGAGAAGTATATATCATCAACATTGTGGCTTGTTGAAGCAATTTCTGTTGCTGGTCGATCTCTTAGTGAATACATTCAGGGCTATTCAAAGGTACCATAACTGGTTGATTGCTGTTAGGATTCCTTGATTCTCTTCTGTCTGGAGCAGCTGCACCCTTCAGTTGCTTTAGGCTCTAGACATATACTTCTTTCGGTCACAAATACAAATCCATCTAGGTTTCTCCCAAGTCAAATCTTTTTAGCTTTGATTATCAATATCTACATTTTTTTATAGATTGTCATTACATGATTGACACCACTAAATTCATTAGCAAAAGTACTTTGATAATACTTATAACTCTCATCATTAAAGATAATTTGAAAAAAGTTTGACTTAGGACAAACCTAGATGGACTTGGATTTGTGATCAAAGGAAGTATTTTCCTTTTCAAACAGCATTTTCTTGATGATCTTGTTTTTCCCTTTTGTCCTACAAATTGATAATTTCATCAGGAGCCTGCACCCCATGAGGAGGTCATTGAGCGTGTTTCATCAATTCTCAAGTTTTATGGGTTTTGTCCTACAGGAGAAGGCATCAGCATTGAAAGCTTAAAGCTGTATGTTCTTGCACCTTTATTTCTGATTATAGCTTGTATGCCATAATGCCTTGCATGATTGACATGATGCTGCTTAACTTCCTTTTTTTTTTTCAAAGCTCCCCCTATAAATTGCCGTTGCCCATTGTCAATGAAACCAAGAAACGTCGTGGTGAGTTTGTGTTAGCATGCACCTTCCTTGATTTTGTATAAGTGTTCCTATCTAATTTATTTTTTGGAAACAGGGAAAGCAAGTAAAGTAGCTGCAGGGGAGAGAGTGGTAAGAAATTTCTTCTCTGTATGTTGGTTATTGGTTCAAGTGAAGTAGCACCTTATTTTATTACCTTCTGTTGTTTAAGTTTGGGTTAGGGCATTAGAATTTGTTATGACCTCATGTAAAGTTCCTGATTCCTGTTTTTTTTATTTTTTTTAAAAACATATTCTTGTGCCTTCCAAAAATTCCTAGAGCAGGATATGCTGTGTGATTAAACTTCAAAGTAAATTGGCAGGTGGAGATTCATTCTTAATGGTCATGTCTTTGAGTTAAATTTTATTCACTTTGGGTGGTGGGAGGACTCATTCGCATGTGATAATTAGTTTTCATGACTGACTTGATTGTTTGGATCATAGACATGCTTTGCGAAAGGCAATTTTTCAGATGATGGGCTGATCTGAGAATGCTAATACTAACTCCGTCTCAGAAAGTGAATTTTTTCCCTGCTTATGTTCCAACTTTTAACCATCTATCTTATTTAAACTAATGTCAGATTTTGAACTAGCTATGTACTGTAAATGAGTATGTCCCATATCAAATGAGTGCAGTTGTCTGGCTTTGCTCAAATATATCCTGATGCTTAAATCTTTGTGGAGCTGACGCAGGCTGTGGGAAAGGAACTACCTCGATCATGGGATCTCGTATGCAAAAGGAGAAAATTCTTCCCATTTTGGCGCTCAGCTTTATCTTGGGGGTTGGGTGGGATGATATGTCCACCCCATGCACTAGATGATAAGTATCTCCGTGATGTGAAAGCTATCTGTCAAATGAGCAGAGTATCTTCTCCAACTCCAGACCATAACATTAGCCTTTCGGCAAGCATGCCCCAACCGACAAGCAATCATCGTTCGCAAAGGCTATTTGGCACTGCTGCATCCACAAGCAACTATCAGTCGCAAAGGCTATTTGGCACTGCTCCATCGACAAGCAACTATCAATCAAAAAGGCTATTTGGCGCTGCTGCATTGATGCTTTTGAAAGCGCTAAATAAAGTCTAAGCTATTTGGTACTGCTGCATTGATAATCAATAAGTGTTCATGATGATTAAAACCATAGTTCCCTCCTACTCTAACTGGAACCTCATTATCTTTTCTCCTGTTTGCGCAGGTGCACTAGCAAGCAAATGATATTCTCTAACTTAAGATACTTAAGATTAGAAAAGTCAGTGATGAACTTTGGATGTATTTTTAGCCATTTAATTCGTAACCAACGCACGAGATCGATTGCTATAGTATCAATGAACAGTGCATATGATACGGTACTTTTGCTGATTTTACTATAGCTGCAAGAGTACCATAGTGTTTCCGTATGTTTATGTGACTTTTCTTGATAAAGTCAGAGAATCCGGATTGGTACACTGGGATCATGGCTATTTCTTTTTCCCTTCAACCTTGTTGCCTGTTGCATGCTTTTCCAATGGTGGAGCCGATGGTAACGTCGTCCCATGTATTAGCGACGATATCCCTCTTATGTCAGAGGATCCGCTTTCATGGATGGCATATTTTTAGGGCGCCTGATAATATATGTCACGTATCATACTATTATATTTCTGTCATGCCATTATTTGTCATAAGTCAGATGGTCCACGTGGTGGCACACTGGAACTAGCTCTTAATGCTACAAGTGTAAGAATTATAATAGCAGTATATACAACTCTACTAGTATGACACAAGAAATGTACTAGTAATCGAATTGTACTGGTGTGCAACTCCTAGTGTCGTAGTCGACGTTGGCCTGAACACGAAACATGTTTGGCTAGCTTGACGATACAGATACTGATAAATCATAAGATAATCTCTTTAAGCTGATACTGATTACACCTAGAACCTGCGGTGATGATTGCCCGGATACAAGTACGGCTGTTCTGTAAGTGTGCTGAATAGGTAGATTTTTTTTTGATTTTTATGATAGATATCTAATAATATAAATGATAAAATTAACTGTTACAAACTTAAAATTTATTTTAGAAAAGTGAGATAAACTTTTATATAGGAGTTTTTTATATAAAATGGAAGCGTGTTCGTGGAAACGGAGAAAAAATCGGTGGGAAAGAAATAGGTCATGCGTAGATGCAGTTATGTCGCTGCCTGATTTGTCTGTCGTAGTTTAAGCCTTCAGAGATGTCACTGTTGCCTTCCTTCCAAGTAAATCAGATTAATTTGAGCTAACTCCAACGGTTCCTATCCTAACTTGTCATCTCTGTATTTTTGGCAAATTATAAAAAAAATAGTATTTTTGACAAACTTTAAAAAAATAACCTACAACAATATATCATCCGGGTTATTAAATTTTAGCAATTTACTGTATCTTGCTATTTACACGCATTCATAGTAGTCGGGGTTTAAGTTGGCATGAGGAGAGTAAGACGCTCACGCCTTGACCTGAATTTTCAGCGTTCTTTTTTCTCTGTGCCGACGGGTCGCCATCAACTCCCAGTCAGGCCAGGGCTCCCGCCGCCGCCGCCCGGCGCCCCGCCCCCGGCCGCGCGCCCGCGCCCGCGCCCGCTCGCTAGCCGCTCGGCCCCGCGAGTCCGCCGCCGCGCCCCGGCTTCGTCGGCGGTGACCTCCATGGCCTCCTCCGCGGCCCGCCTCTCCCTCTCCTTCCTCTCCCTCGTGTGCCTCTCCCGCCTCTCCACCGCGTCCAGGACCTCCGCCTCCACATCTCCGCGCTTGCTCCCCCTTCTCCTCCTCCGCACCGACCAGAACGACGGCGCCCTCAGCGACAGCGCGACCCCGTCCCCGTCCCGGAGCTCCCCCGCCTCGCCGCGCGCGGTACACCCTGCTCCCGCCGCCCCGCGAGCGGACGACCACGGGGTTCCTCCCGACGACCTCGAAGGCGACCCTGGGCTCCCCCTCCCCCTCCTCCTCCACGACGCCGCCCAAATCAAGCCCCCCCTTTTTTTCTTGCTGCTCCCGCTCGACCTCTCGTGCATGCCGCCGCCGTCGCCGTCGCCGCCGACGACGACGCGTGGGGCCTAATTCCGCGCCGATAAGGGGCCACGGGCGGCGGGATACTGCTATTCGGAGCTCGACACCAGCGGCAATGTGGGGGGCGACGAGGAGGACGCCGTGCGCCGCCGTCTGCGCGCGGATGGCCACCGACGTGCTCACCCTCTGCAGGGCCCGTGTCATCAGTTTTCCGGAAACAAAAATTCAGATTTCGTGGCAAAGGATTTCAGACAGAGTTACGATGAACTAACTGTAATTGCAATGAGAAAGTCGGACTAGCTTGCAGTGGGATTAAGTTCATCAAATCAGTGGTCATAAGACAATCAAAATGTGAACCTATTTAACCACTACAATTTCCTTAGCAATGTCAGACTCGTGGCAAACTATTTCCAAGCACGGCTGCAGGGAACTTTGCAATTGCAATCTTGATCCAAGAGTTTGTAAAATCCACATCAATTTGCAATGCAGCAGATGTTCAGCAAGTCCAAACGTCAACCTCGAATCCCATCCAATTCTGCTCCCGCTTCACAGCTCGCACACCCAATTCTTTCAGTTCTATCATTCTACCACTCGGTTCTGGCGATCTCGCTCTCCTCTCACACGTCAAACTTTGATGACTCCATCTGTTTTTGACAAGTGAAATTTGGGTAACTGTTAGAGATAAAATATTTTTTTCTTTGTCATATTGTCTAGAAAGTTGCTAAAACACTAGATTTGGGAAACGGAATTTGGGTAACTGTTGGAGTTGCTCTTAGGGGTTGTTTAGATGTGGCTAAACTTTTTGTCCTATATCACATTGGATGTTTAGACACTTATTATAAATATTAAACGTAGACTAATTATAAAACTAATTATAGAAATGTGAGCTAATTCGCATGATAATTTTTTAAGCCTAATTAATCTATAATTAATGCATGTTTACTGTAGCAGCATATAGGCTAATTATAGATTAATTAGACTCAATAGATTCAGCTCGCGAATTAGTCCAAGATTATAGATGTATTTTATTGTCCAAATATTTAATGGGACAATGGAATATCGTTTAGTCCCAAACACCCCTTAATCTGGGCCATACTCCTCAAATGAATAGCAAAACAATCGTTGAAACTCGAAACATGAGAGGCTTTTTTCTCCGTGAATACCATCATTATCTTCTTGTTTTTTCTTTTGCTTATAAATCAAAATTAAATTTTTAACCTTAAATTTGGAGTTAATTTTGGGTCTTTTATCGTAGTTTATTCTTCAGCCTTAACTTTTATATCGCTAAAAATATGTATATTGAAGTTTTATTCATAAATCTTCTTTTGTCTGCAAATATGTGTATTTTATGCTAAATCTGGTACGTACGGGTGGAGGCGAGGCCGGTGCAGAGCTAACGCTGAAAAGATTCCAATATGCACCTCATCCCTGTCATACAGGGGTAAAAGTGGTCACGGACTATAGTTTTCAAAAATTATAATTACCTGACAAAAAAATGAAAATGGTTTGACGAAAACGATAAATAAAAATGATACTGTAAATGGCTTTGCTAAGAATATGTAATAAAACTTTTATATACCGTTTTCTCAGTAAACAATATTGTTCCTGTAATCACTGATTACGAATATAGAAAATACCTTTTCCATAAGCCCATAATCAACCTAAAACTTAACTGCTCAACTTTGGTTCCTTCTCTTTAAGATGACAAGTACAGTAGGGCACAGACCATAAGCCCACATGCCACATTCCATAAGTTAGAAGTGCAAAGGGCAGGTACCCACCTACTCACTTATATACGTACTATGTTTAGTGGTGAGCGTCCGGTTCGTTCGGTTTACTTGGTTTGATTTCTTTGGTTTAAGTTAAAATCAGTTTGTGTAAAATAGAAACCAAATTAGCTGAAAAAAATCAAAACCAAAATAAAAAAATTAAAGAAAATCGGTTCGGTTTTCTCGAGTTTGATTTTATACCGAACAAGAGAAACATCATCGTAGATGCATGGCGCAAGAAGCAAAGAGTTGATAGGCTCCACACTTGTTGACCATGTTAGACTTACACATTAATGACACAACCATGATGGTCCCCACACCTCATTAAGATAAGAAAATTCCGCGTATTCATACGCTAATTGCTCGGAACACTCCTACAGGAGGACTTCGGTTTATTCAGTTCTCCGGTTTGCAGCAAATACAAACTGATCTCTGAGCCGAAAATCAATCTAAATCAAAATAAAAACTGAACATCCAACCGATAACAAAAAACCGTTAGTTCAGTTCAATGCGGTTCGATTTGGTGTTTGGTGCTCGGTTTATTTTTCTCACCCCTAAATACGTTGGTTACGAAAAGAGGAGTCGAGCAGACTACCGCAGGCACATAGTAGGATCAAGAATATATGGATCGCGATGATCGACGGAATGATTAGAACTTGAGAGAACGAATGGTGCGCCATATGGGATTGTGAAACGTCTACTGTGCAATGCAATGACTAATACTGAGATTATCTAGTGTCTCTTATATACCGCCCTACGTCCTATGTTACGTCATTTTCTATTTACGTATGTGGTTTATAGATCTACCTATCATTTAAATATCGTAAATTCTCAAAACTTATTATCAATTTAATATGTATTTAGTTAATTTTCCGAAATAAATAACCAGTTTGGAGTCTCTCGACTTTTACCGATGTCTTCGATCGAATAATTCCATGTCCGATATTGTTTTCATTTTTGGCTTACAGTTTTTTATTCCATTCACAAGAAATAACACGGACGTGCAAATGATTTGTCTGTTTACCGACCGTTTTTATCCCTAGAAAAGATGGAGCATTCAATCTTTTGTCACCAATATGCTATCACATTTAAATATTTATCACTCCACGTGTCTACGACACGTGGATCTAAGACCCACCTCTCACATGTCGATTAAATGCTAAATTTACGTGTAGCAAATAGTTAAATATTTCAACAGTGCGGTGACCCTACTACAGTGTGCCCAAATGAGCCTATTCAAGGCATCTGGATTCACACAACAAAAGTTATAGCGACTGTGTTGAATTGTCAACGATGGATAAGTCGTTTCATATGAGAAAGTATTTTTTCACAGCCGGTTAGATATTAATTTTTTTTATATGTCACCTAAATAATTATTAAAATTCTAAAAAAATAAAATAGATTAATATGAGATATAAGTTTAAATTTGATTTCTACATATGAAAAATAACAAATTTAACCATGAATATGCACATACTAATTTTAGTTTAATTTTTTATTACAACATGTAAAAGTTAAATTTAAACTTTTTTTGTAAAGTGATATATCTTATATTATTTTATTATTTTAACTTTTTGGGATTATTTAGGTAACATATAAGGAAAAAAATAGATTTACATCTGATGGATGAAAATCCATCTCTGTTTGTTAGTAAAAGGTTAGATCGGATGATATGGCCGTACCAACTTGTTAGCAGTTTTGAGGCATGAACGTCGGGCCCAGCAATGGACTCTAGAATATGTCCTTTGACATCAGAAACCGTATTTGTGTTCTCATCTTTTCGCTTATGCTAATAAGCTAAAATTTAAATTTTTAACCTTAAATGTAAGTTAATTTTATAGTTTTTTATTGTAGTTTATTTTTAGCATTAGCTTTTAGCTCACTGCAAATATGTATATAAAAATTTTATGTATAAATTATGTTTAGTTTATAAATATATCGTTTGGCACCCTAGTTAATTAGAACAGCCCATGCTTCATGATTAACTCTCAACCGTTGTTGTGATTTAGCAAAAGTGACAATTTGTTGTGAAGATTCAACACCAAAAACCAAAGGGTGCAAAAGTGACACCATCCTACACAAAATTGATTCTATAACCCAAGCGGCAACGCAAGAAGTTGTTACCTGTAGCCAGTTGCTTTGTCATCTTGGAGCCTAATAAGATGACGCGATGACCACAGAGCGTTTCATGGCGTCCAGCCGTTCGATTGAGATCGGAGATGTGATCGGACGGTCCGTATGAAACCTCTACGTGGGCTCAGTGCCTTGCGTCGGCTACCACAAGGCAAAAGCGCGCTGCAGGGCAGCGACATGCTCACCGACCGACTTACGCCAGCAACCTATGTTAGTATCATTAAGATCACTGATTACATTCTTCTACGGGTTCATATGTCAATGACTATACATAATGGTAAACGATGCGAATCTAGTGCAACCTCGCTAGCGACCAGCTAATTGATCAAATTACCGTACATGATCAGTTATTACTATCAATACAATCTAGCATATGTATTTAGTTTTTCAACATGAATAAAGGTCTTTAATTATTGGTAGATGGGCATTTGAAAATTTTCCATTGGTTTTTATGGTACAGAGATAATGATACATGGATACTGATATGATAAGTGTACTAGTCTGGATACTGATATGATAAGTGTACTAGTCTGGTAGAGTACTGATCAAGTGCAGAACATGCAGAGATTGCCTGTAAGAACGTGTAAACTTTTCTTAATTGCTCGTTGTAGTTAAGCTTTCAGAGATGGCAATGTTGCCTGGCCATCGTCAGAGAAGCAATCCTTCCTGCGGAGTAAATCAGGTTAATCTGTCATGCCCACCATGAATGAATAGAGAAATAGCCGAAGAAACATATACAAATGGCCTTTTTTTAACCGTATTTTACGTGAAATCTGGTATACGCATGTGCATGCCAGTGCCGAGCTAACGCTGAAAAGGTTCCAGTTTTTCTACATCACCATGGCATTTGGAAGAACAATGTTCAGTGTCAGTTCTCGCACAAAAAATTCAGTATTCGTATGCGATAATCATATCAAATAGCCAAAGCAGATGATAATTAAGGTGGTAGAGCTCGGAATTTGTGGGGTTATTACCGGTGTGATAACCATGCTGTAGCGTGCCCAAATGAGCCCATTGCAAGACAAAGCTGAATTCAGGCATCATTAGAAAATACCACCACACTGTCAGCGATGGTAATGTTATTTGATACAATTTTGGATTGGATGATAGTATACTTTAGACATACCAACTTGTTGAGTATATGATATTTCTTCAGGTGGTTTAGCGAAGTCAGCCACATTAGCAATGTTGAGGAACCATTTGAACGTCGGGGCCCAGAAATGAACTGCATCAGGATAATTGTTTTTTTTCAAAGATCGCATCAGGATAATTATCAGGCTACAGTGATCATCACACTCACCAAACTCTAAAGAGTATATCTGGTATATTGGTATGCCCTACAATTTGATTTCAGAAACCACATAGAAAGCTAATTGAAACAGCTAGTGCTTCATGATTAACTCTCAAATCACTATAAGCTAGGAGCAGAGACCACAGTGATGAAAAGCAAGAAAAATGATTTTGACAAGGAACTTAACTGGTTTTGGGGCCAGCAGGATGGTTCCACAAGGCCTGAAACTTGGAGGCAGCCATGGAAATCAGCAAAGCTAACAGACGCTGGTCAGTCCCCTGTTCTTCCCTGCTACTACTAATATTCAGAAACAAAAGGAGGACGCAAGAATATAACCATGATATCCATTAGACACCAAGAAATTGAACTGAGCGTTGATTAAAGTCAGCACCGGTAAGGTTAAGACGGCGGAGCGACCTTCACCGACCACCGGAGGACTCGCCGGAGGCGGAGACGACGGTGAGGCAGGGCGGAAGGTCACAGACTCACAGTTGCTTTGTCTTCTCGGAGGTGGAGCCGAGCAGGTATGAGCAAAATATAAGGCCCTCGTTTAGTTAAAAAACTTTTCGCAAAAACATCATATCAAATCTTTAGACACCTAAATAAAATATTAAATATACATAAATATTAAAACTAATTACACAGTTATGTGGTAAATCGTAAGACGAATCTTTTAAACCTAATTAGGACGTGATTAACTATAAGTGCTACAGTAACCAATATGTGCTAATGACGGATTAATTAGACTCAAAAGATTCGTCTCGCGGTTTCCATGTGGATTATAAAATTTGTTTTGTAATTAGACTATATTTAATACTTTAAATGTGTGTTAAAAACTTGATGTGATGTTTTTCAAAACAATTTTGCAAACTAAACATGGCCTAAGATTGACTCGTTGACCAGAGACGCGTCCCGCCGTTGGATTGAGATCGTAGATGTGATCGGACGGTCCGAGTGAAGCCTCCACGTGGGCTCGGTGGCTGACTGCAGTTGATTTGGTTGCGCCGGCGAGGTCGTCGTCAACGTCAATTTTAACGGTTTTTTAGAGGGGTTTAACGTTTTTTTTTTAAGAGGAGCCGTGCTGCATCCAGGCACTCTCGCTTTGGTGGGCTCGGGCCATATTCGGTAGACGAGTAGAGCCCATAATCCCAATTAAGACCCATATTTAGTTGGAAAAAGGCCCATTTAGATGCCACCGTATTGGTCGAGTTTTGTTAGCATCCCTCGACTACAAAATTGTATAGAGCATCCCTAGTTTCCAAAATTAGTGTAAGTCAAGTTACGAGGCAGTACAAGAGTATTTCGACTGACGTGGCGGCTATATTATTAGTTAACATGGTCTTTGTCCTATGTAGCATTTATGTGGTACATGTATGGCATAAAAACTAAGTTTTATTATTCATCAGGTCAGTTACAAGATTAAATTAACTGACATACTCGTAACTCATCTAATAATAATTTAGGTTATGCACTAGATCGACGCATAGACTTTTAGTCCTTCGTGTATTCAACGGAGAACAAATTTAGCGTCCACATAGGACATAGACAATGTTAAACAATACTACTAAAAGACTAGGTTTATACTGGTTTATAAGTTAAGACAGCGTCTATATCAGGTTTTGCGGTTAAGAGACGCAAATCAAATTTTGAAAAATATCTAAGGGACACCAAGTGAACTTCATTTCCATTTAGGCCTTGTTTAATTCCCAAAAAATTTTACCAAAAATATCACATCGAATTTTTGAACATTTAAATGGAGCATTAAACATAGATGAAATAAAAACTAATTGCACGGTTATGGAAGAAATCTTGAGACGAATCTTTTGAGCCTAATTAGTCTGTGATTAGCCATAAGTGCTACAGTAACCAACATGTGCTAATGATGGCTTAATTAGGCTCAAAAAATCCGTCTCACGGTTTTCAGCCGAGCCGTGAAATTCATTTTTTTATTTGTGTCCAAAAACTCCTTCCGACATCCGATCAAACGTTCGATATGACATCTTCTCTAGAAAAAATTTTGCCTATCTAGACATGGCCTTAGTCCGGCCCATTTTCGACCGATGTCTGTTGTAACTGGGCCCTGGACTCTGCATCCCTATCGTCACCTAGTGTCATTCTCATCTCGATTCTAGACAAAGGGCGACTTGGGAGTTGGAACAGGGTTTCCGAAAACCGAGGTTACTGTGCTTTTTACGGAGGCACGGTTTCGGTAAGCCGCGGTAACCGAGTTTAAATTTGAGGAGAATTTAAAAAAATTGAGGAAATTTAATAAAAAATATATGTTGTATATGTTGATATATAATATAGTTTTGTCAAAGAAATTCATGAAAAAAATTTATTTCCGGCGTAATTAAAAATATAAACGAGAATTTCGGGAAACAAAATTAAAAAATAGCCTATTGCAAATAATATTTCATAAAAAAATGGTTAAGAATATTTTGTTGTTAAGTCATTATTAATTTACACTAGACACTAGGATACATAATGTTGAAATACAAATATATAACGATGGATATATGAAAAATATGTATAGAGAAAAATATATGTGCACGTTAGTAATAATTGGTAGTAGTTATAGTTGTGACGCAACAATCAAAATGAAGTTATTACTTGTTATTGGTGTGAATTATTTGGTGAAGGGTGATATGAGTCATATGACGGTGTATGTTTGTATGATGCAATCAAGAATTTAGAAAAAGGTCATATGAAAATTTTCTTGTTTTCTCTAAAACATGTTCTATTTTCTTATTTTTCCTATGTCACAACTCACAAATATAGTCACAAAATATTTTCCTATTTTTCATGTATTTTTCAAGATATTTAATTTTTTTATTTGACATCACACCCACGGTTTCCTCACGGTAACCACGGTTTCGCCTATAAAAATCGCGCGGGAAACCACGGTTTCCGCCGTTCTCGTGCGTTCTTTCAGCACGTACTTACCGCGGTTACCGCTCGAAACCACGCGGTAACCGTACAAAACCGCGCGATTACTGCGTTTATCGTGCGGTTTTGAATTTAAATTTTTTGTTTTCAAATTTATTGCGGTTTTTATAGTTACCTTGCCGGATCCACGGGAACGTGGTAACCGCGGCGGTAACGGTAAGGGGAACCATGGTTGGAACTCCGCGTGATGCACTTGCACTGATCCATAGGACTCCGTCGTTCGACGTTTGCCCATCTCTCGCCGTCCTGTAGCCCTTCCTTTTCTAGTCGCACGGGATCTTGACGGTAGACTTTTGAGCTTGTACGTCAACGTCCGGTGTATGACACCGCCTTGTGCCGAAATGTCAATTATTTAGATACTATAAGAGCAAGTTAAATAATAAAGCCAATTCATACAATAGGTACCTACGAAATATCAATATATGGTCTCACATGTTATACACATATTTTGTCTTGGAGCCCGTATACAACTGGCTACAAATTATATAAATTAATAGCTCATATCTCTTTTCTCTCCCTCCTTATCTCTTTAAAATAGCTTACAGCTGGCTTATAGACTGCTATTGTACCTGCTATAAGAACCATGTAGTATTGCTGCCCCAGGGTTGCAGGGTTAAACATGAGAAAATACATAATCTTAAACGTTGTAACATTTTTTTAAAATATAAATATTTTTAGGAGTTGGATCTTGTATTCTCGTGTAAGTATTTCAGATACAATTCACATTAGTATTTATCGTACTATCATTTTTTGTCCTTTTTTAAAATTTTGTCGATACATATTCTTTTACTCATTTATTAATTAGTATCATACACTTTTCTTCTCGACATTAATATCTAAACTAACAAAATGGAAATACTTTTGTTTTGCCACGGAGGAGGCAGTAGCACAAACGCAGTCGTGGCATCATTTCAGCCTCGCCCAAATAGTCGTTCCAGACGACAATACGTGCCGGCGCGTAGGTCAGAACAGTTTGCCGAGTGATTGCCAAGCGGCGAATTGATTGCCGTGCCTGCGTGCGCCATGGAGGTTTTGGTCGGCGGCGTGAAGTCCGTGCTGCTGGTGCTGGCGCCGGCGCTGCTCGCCGTCGCGCTGTACAGCCCCGACGGGTTCTCGCCGGCCCCGATGCCGCCCGAGTACTCGTACGCGGCCCCCGTGTCCGCGCCGCGGCACGAGCCCCGCGCGCTGGCGGCGAGCGAGCGCGTCGGGGAGGGGCGGCTCCTGGCGCCGGAGGACCTCGCGTACGACGCCGCCGGCGGGTGGCTGTACACCGGCTGCGCCGACGGGTGGGTCAGGAGGGTGAGCGTGGCCGGCGGGGAGGTGGAGGACTGGGTCCGCACCGGCGGCCGCCCCCTCGGCGTCGCCCTCGCCGCCGATGGTGGCCTCGTCGTCGCCGACGCCTACATCGTGAGTAAACTAGATGAAAACAATAAAAAAACGCTTTTTTTTATTTCACTTTGCCGCATCCTGTGGATCGCAGGGGCTACTGAAGGTGAGCCCGGAGAAGGCGGTGGAGCTGCTGACCGACGAAGCGGAGGGCGTCAGGTTCGCCCTGACCGACGGCGTCGACGTCGCCGCCGACGGCACCGTCTACTTCACCGACGCGTCGCACAAGTACAGCCTGGCCGAGTTCATGACGGACGTGCTCGAGGCGCGGCCGCACGGGCGGCTGCTGAGCTTCGACCCCTCGACGCGGCGGACCACCGTGCTCGCCCGCGACCTCTACTTCGCCAACGGCGTCGCCGTCTCGCCGGACCAGGGCTCCCTCATCTTCTGCGAGACTGTCATGTAAGCCAGCCGGACCTTCGCTGCCTCTTTCACGGCCCGCCATTGATGACGATTCCATTGCAGGATGAGGTGCTCGAGGTACCACATCAACGGCGACAAGGCCGGCACCGTCGACAAGTTCATCGACAACCTGCCGGGCTTCCCCGACAACATCCGCTACGACGGCGACGGCCGCTACTGGATCGCGATCTCCGCCGTACTACGCCATAGCCAACATCTCTCACACCCTCTTCACTAACCCCCCCAATCGCACAAGCACTAATCTTCCGCCATGGAATTGCTTGAAACTGCACGAACGCAGGAGAGGACGCTGCAGTGGGACGTGCTGAGCTGGTCCCCGTTCGTCCGGAAGCTGGTGCACATGGTGGACAAGTACGTCGTGGCGGTCCCCCACAGCCTGAAGAACGCCGGCGCGATGAGCGTGACGCTCGCCGGCGAGCCCGTGTCGATGTACAGCGACCCAGGCCTCGCCGTCACCACCGGCTGGCTCAAGGTCGGCGACTGCCTCTACTACGGCTCGCTCACCAACCCGTACCTCAGCAAGATCAACATCGCCGAATCCCCGGCTGAGAAAGCCGAGGAGTGATCTTGGATTCTTGCTCGCTTGTTCGGAACCCTTTTTTTTTTTAAGAGAACACAATACAACTTTGTTCGGAACTTGTGATGGTGATTTGTCAATTTCTGCCTTGTCGCCGTGTACAACCTTACTGTATGTACTTTAATGCAATTGGGTTGTAATCTATGGAGTAGTTTAAGGCCTCGTTCGGCTACTAATGTAAGTTATCTAAGCAGGCGCACGATTTCCAGACGGTAAAACAGTATATTTTAAAAAAAATTCTATAGAAAAATTGTTTTAAAAAATCATATTAAACTATTTTATATTTTTTTTAATAATTAATTAATCATGTACTAATATATTAGTACGTTTTTCGTGTCGGATAACTTATCCTCTTCACCCCTCTTCCCGAACGCAGCCTAAGTCCATTGGCTTGCCCTTGCCCTAATATACAGGTTGTTTAGATAGGATTGTACTTTTTAGCCCCATGTCACATCGGAGGTTTGGATACTCATTTGAAATATTAAACGTAGACTAATAAAAAAACTAATTTCATAGATGGGAACTAATCCGCGAGACAAATTTTTTGAGCCTAATTAATCTATAATTAGCAAATGATTACTGTAGCATCACATACGCTAATTATGGATTAATTAGACTCATTAGATTCATCTCACGAATTAGTCTAAAATTATGGATGTGTTTTATTTATAGACTACGTTTACTATTTATAATAAGTGTCCAAACATCCGATGTGACTAGAGGTTAAAGTTTAGCCCCCTACTCCATGCTACTCTCTCTACCTTTTTTGATTTTCTAGATATACGCTTTAACCATTCATCTTATTAAAAACATCATTATTAATTATTTTGTTACGATTTTATTTATTGCTAAAGACACTTTTAAGTATAATTTATGATTTTAATATTTACATAAATAATTAAATAAAAGAAATAATCAAATATAAATAAAAAATCAATAGCATTAAATTAAAAAAAAACTATAGGGAGTACTTTTTTTGGTGGGTAGTTGATGATCTCATTGCAAAAAGGGGCACCACCGAAACATGCAAATTTCAGAAATGTTAGACAAAATTTGGTTAAATTTAAACCAAACTTGGATAAATACCAAAAATTGATAATTTGACCAAACTTAAACCAAATCCAGACAAAATTGTAGTGATGTTGCATTGGGCCGCTTCGCTGAGAAGGCCCACGATTCAACTACGGCCCAACTGTCCACGGAACCGCACCGGAACTCCTAGTGGGAGGGCCCACCTCACCGGGCCTGCACAGAGCCCACGGCGTCGCCGTCTCGTCCCCCGAAATCCGCGGCGCGTACGCGGCGTCACCTCAAAACCTCAATCTCCAGCTCGTCGGCGAGCCGAAAACCCTACGGCGAGGCGATGTCTCTGCACGGCGCCTCTCCCCATCGGGAGATGAGTGGGCGGGGCACCGCCGCCGCCTTCCGCGAATCCATGGCCGACTGGCTGAGGCAGCAGGAGCAGGCGTCCACGTCAGGGAGGACTCGGCCGCTGGTTGCGACGTTCACCTTCCCCTTCGCCTGTAAGCGGCCGCGGCCGGTCAGGCTCCTTCCTCGGAACACAGAGCAGCGGATGTCTCCGCCGGTGGAGCAGATGATCGGGCAGCACAGGCCGTGGGATATGGTGGACAACATGGCCCTCGTCATCATCGACCAGACGTACACCGCCGCTCTCGGGATCCCCGGGCGGAGGGAGATGAGGGACGGTTCGGTGGAGGTCAGGAGCGCGGTCGACGCCGACGACCCGGACTCGCCGGTGCTCACCATCAACGCCAGCGCCACGCGCTGCTGCGTCGCCTTCGGCACCCCGCGCGGCGACTCCGTGCCGTACAGGAGGTTCACGTCGCCGAAGATGAAGACGCGGCCCGACCACCTCCTCGCCCGCAGCGTCGTCTCCGTCTCCGCGGGGACGCTCTTCCTGGCCCGCACCGACGGCCTCGGCCGGGAGGAGTACTGGTCGTGCGCCGCCGTGGCGCCCGACGTGACCACCGGCGGCCCGCTCGCGATCCTCGACACGATCGTGCTGCGCCTGCAGATGGCGATCCATCTGGAGGAGACCATCCTCGTCAACGCCAGGGGGCTCAACGGCGCGGGCCTCGATCTCGACGCGATCGTCCAGACACGCAACGCGCTAGAGGAGATGAGGCGAGAGATGGACCTCCAGGCGATGATGCGGAGGCGGCTGCAGAAGCGCCGGCATGTCGTCGGGGACGCCGTCGCGGCGGATCATGAAGCCGACGAAGCCGACGAGTCGTCAGAGAAGATGTTGAAGAAGTTCACAACAATGCGCTGCCGCTGAAGCCGTAGACATGAGTTGCCGCAGCTGTGAAGCTGCATACCGAAGCCAATTCAAATCAGATGATCAACCACAGAAACCCTAGCCAAACAATTGACAGATTATACTGTATTAGATTCTGACGCCATGTCACATTCAGGTGAACAGTTAGCTAGCAACCTAGTATTAATGGAGTAGTAGTACATGCACATCCGTTAGGCATTCCATTGATTTCTTGTTCTTTCATCATCTCGTTGCATTTTTTTAGGTAGTTGATGTCTTGATGAATATATGATTGATTAGCTTATCTTTGAGGTATGGATGGCTGCTTGATTGTGATGATTCTGCATTCTGAATTGCTGGTATTGTTGGTTGATCTTCTTTGAACAGCATTCCTAATATATACTATGTGTTGCCAAATCTTAAATTCTTAATACTGTTTTCTGTAAAAATGAGCAATATGGGCAGCTGACAGAGCAACATAGATCACTAATGTGATCTCGGACTGGGGAAAGGGAATTGGATGGGGAGTGTTTTGAATGGAAACTTAGTTAGTCTTTGGGCATCTCTAAGCCCAGACCTTTGGCTTTTGTGTGATCAGTTCTAGATCTTTGCTTTAGAGTTTTGAACTGCCCTAGAAGTTGTCTAGTTTCTCCCCCTGTAAAGCTCGAAAGTCCAGCCGAACCCTACAATGTACAACCTTTTAGCTTTCTATATACAAGCTGGCCAATAGCTTCTTTTAAGAAAAAATTGGCTAGACCTTTTACTACTTTAAAACGGTGGATGCAGATCAAAATTTTGAGTCCAAGAATAAAAATTTTGTAATTAAATATTATATTTTTTATATCCTGAACAACAACACTTTGTATATGATTAGACATATGTCATATGGAGTACTAGTAGCTGATGATTAGTAAGTTCATGTAACTTAATTGAGATATTATGTGTTCATGTTTGGGGGTGGGGGTTTACATCAAAGAAAGTAAACAACAAAAGCTGCGAAGGTAAATGCCCGCCTCACTGCTCATCCATCTGAAAAATCTACTGCAACATGCTCTAAATAATCTTTCAGAAGTTTGATTAAGCTATATCTAAATTAAGCTGAAAATAAGTAGAATAATGAAATTGTCTAAACCTGCTCCTTTCAAAATGAAATTGTCTAAACAGAGTAACCATGATCCATAGTCAAAGAGGGAACCACTTCTGCAGGATTTCTTACTGCAATGCGGCAACATACAACATGCAGAAAACACTCTGAAATTCAATGGGGGGAGATGCACATGTGGAAATCACAAATTTTACAGTTTAACCACCCCGGTTAGGATTCGCTCATTTCAATGGAAAGTTACTGAATGAAGTTAAGCGGGGAGTTCAAAAATGTGAACCTTCAGTTGATACTCAAGGCAATTTCAGACTGAACAGCATTTGATCCTCTTGCCCTTTACCTGAGAAAAAAAAAGGTAGCAATCGTGTTAGCTATCTATCAGAACAGACCATATCTGATTATCTGTTCAGAATCAACACGGTAAAACAAAGAAACCATGACGGACCCGAGGCTACTGAAGATAAACCATCATATCTGACTATCTGTTCACTTAAAAAAAATATCTGACTATCTGTTTCAGAATCAACCCGGTAAAAAAAAAAAAGAAACCATACCGGATACGAGAAAAGATAAACCAAACTGCTGTCAAAAGAAATTACTACAAAATTACGTTCCCGATAGAATCGTGGTTAGGTGGCCAACAGCCATGCAATTTTACTTCTCTACGATTACCTCCTCGCCAAGCCCTCGAGGGAACCTCGCCGCACGCCGGGGCAGGGCCATGTGGCCGTGCAGCGGGAAGACGATCTCTGGCCACCGCCTACCGTGCAATCTCACGGCCGCTCCGGCCGATCGGCATCGAGTGCTACCGCGGCGGCGGCGGCTGGAGCGCGTTGCGGCGCAGGGGTGGAAGAATCCGCCGTGTGGCCTGGGGGTAGCGGAGCAAGGCCCACGGCCCATTTCGCATCATCGAAATGATGTGAGGCCGACGAAAATTTTCATTGGGTCGCATTTTGTGATGCGAGGCCCAAAACAATTTTAAACCGCTCTAAAACTTCAAAAAAACACACAAACTTGCACGTTTATACGAAGATATTTTTTTACCGTTCTAAGCACTTTTGTACTATATTTTTTTAGTTTTTATTATATTAAGATACAATATACATTCCTAAGGTATCAACATTTTGTACTAATATTTTTAATGAGCATTTTTCCTATTTTGAGTAGTTACTATGAGGTATCACTGTTTTCTAAATAAAATTTGATAACTTATATAAAACTTCTAGTATATAAGGTACTAAGAGGTATCAAATTTTACATATAAAACAGTTATACTCCTAATACCTTCTCAATTATAGTAAAATTGCTCATTTGTAATACATCAAGATATTTCTTCAGAATAGTAAATATGTTCATATACCAAAATAAAATAGAGAAATTTGCACTGGAACGTCCAAATCAAGCATATGAGGGAGAATTATATGACAAATAATGTGATATATCATGTAAAAGGGGCATGCATTTTATTGAACGTGTTACACAACAGACAAATGAAGGCTCGAACACAGCATGCGTGGGTGTCCGGTTATTGACAACGACGACGACGGAAAATGTGCACGCGACCCCTTCGATCTCCTCTCGCCGGCCGGCCGCCGCCGGGCCGGAGACTTCACGGCGGCTGCCCGGCCACCAGCATCAATCGTCATCATCATCCTCATCAGAACGGCGCCTCGGCGGACGGCGGGCGGTTGAGGCTCTTGATGTACTTCCACGACTCGCGGCCGGAGATGTCGGCCCACCACCGGCTGACGTTCCGGCGCGACTGGATCATGCTGAGGGAGCGCGGGTCGGAGGCGAGGGCGTCGGCCTTAGGGAGGTGGGACAGGTCGGCGAGGGTGAACTTGTCGCCGGCGAGGTACTCCGCCTCGTCCAGCCGCTGCTCGTAGATGTCCAGCACCTTGTTCAGCTCCTTCCTGCTCTTCTCGAACAGCTGCCGCATCTCCTCCACCTTCTGCCGGTGCGCCGGGTTCATCTCGCCGTTCCTCCCTCCTCCGCCGCGGCCCTGCCGCTCTCCGCCGCCGTCCTGCTCGTCGCACTCGGCGCCCTTCGCCTTCCCGCCGCCGAGCTGCGCCTGCGCCGGCGGCGGCGGCAGGAAGGCGAGGCTGTACACCAGGTCGGCGCTGGGCACGTCGAAGCTCTGCGCCTCCGTCTGCAGCCACTGCTCGATCGATGACCGCTCCAGCGCCCCCGTCCCGATCAGCTCCGTGTTCCCCTGGTCCTTGTACTTGTCCGCTATGTGTCTCAAGATCTTCCTCGACTCTGCGCACACGTCGATCTCGATGACAAACCATTTACGCAGGTGGTTAATTACTACTCGATCGCAAACTGATTCTTGCTTACCGACGAGCGTGACATTGCCGTCCTCGAAGGTGAGGGCCTCGCCGTGTGGCTGCACCACCATCACGCCATTGCTGATTAGATTACGAGTTCGAGATCGTCGTAAAGGTGGTCCATGGATTTACCTGGAGTTTCAGATACTGGGGCATGCGTTTGGCGCCGCGGAATGAGTCGACGCGGATGAGCTGGAACTCGACGTCCTTCTCGAACAGGCAAGCCAGCACGCGGGCCACCTCGGCCGACGTCGGCGACCCGAACACCTTCACGGCTCCCGGCATCTTCCCGGTCGTCGGCGACGGCGACGAATCGATCAAAGGTGTGTTTTGATTGGTCTGTGCAGGTGAGCTCTGACAGTGGGGTGTGTGTGCAGAGATTTGATTGTTCAGGTGGCTATATATACTGCATACCAAAGCAGGAAACTGATATCTGGGGCAGCATCTGGCAGTGCCTTGCTTCTCATCTGGTTCTTGATGAAAAAAAGCAAAAGGAGAAAAAAAAAATTAAAAGAGGTAAAGCATCCAAAGTGTTGGTGACTAAATGCTTATGATGTCTTGCGTATCATAGCGTCCACACGGAATCGAACAATCAAGGAGGTTTGTTAAGCGACTACTTGAGTGTTCAAGATTTGAGAAGGTTCCAATTCAAGATCTGAACTTTCACCGGCAAAGGTGGATGAGAGAGAGTTAGTCTGTAGTAAATTATCTCTGATCCAGATACCCCGTGTGCTTAACTATGTTAATGCAGATTAATTGCAGCATACCATGTCCATCCATGGAGATCTTGGAGATGCCTAGCTACTGTTGAATTAGCCTTATGTTCTTCCCGTATTGGAAGCTCTGAATATATACTTTTCCTCACCTTGCTCATGCATGCAGATGCAGGCAGCTTTTGGCATCAGAGATGCAGTGCTTTGAAAGGTAAAGCATCATGTTCGTTTCACTGTTTTCTTTTCTTGCAGCTGGCTGCTGATGCTGCCCAGGGGGAACAGATCTTAATCAATTCGTGGTTAATGTCAGGATTGTTCAGAAGAAAAAAAGTTAGCAGAGGTTGCAGTGCAGAGTTGCAAAGGATTTGAGCTCGGGAATCTATCTGCTCGGCCTTGGGCTTCATTGCTAGGTTGGGCTTTTAGCAGCAAGGCCTAGCACAGGGCCAGCTTCTCGAGATGAATTCCAAGCTACTTCAGCTTGGGCTGCTCGGCTTACCACTTTCATCATGGTTGCTGAGAAAACGGCTAAATAAAAAAAATTCCAGGGGTGCATGCTTTTAACTAAAGTGTGTTTAGTCCTTAAACTTGTTTGGCTGTTTCACTTAGTCATATGCAAGTTTTCACTTATCCTTCTCCCCTCCGAAACTGTGTGCCGACGGAGAAACGATTATCGACGATAATCACCAAGAAATCGCATGAATTTGAATTCAATTTTTTTTAAGAAAAACAGTAATGGTCTAGGTGGTCAAACTGCGTGATATTGGGCGATTATCGTTACAGTTCTGGCAGTAGCAATAATTGTGATATCTAGAACAATAATAGTGTTTTTGGTGTAAAAACCATGTGATATGTTGTTATTATCGTGATATATCATTATGATTTTTTTCAGATATTTGCTGAACAAACCGGGGCTTGGATAATTATCACGACTATCGTCGCGATAAGTGAAACCTGGGCATATGTACTTTCAAAATGCAGGATTTGCATCCTAAATTTATCTTTGGTGTCCATTACTGGTTCAAATGGTCGGTAACCTGTTCCATGCACCGACGTGGATTAAGGTAATTTTGATAATCTGATCTGAATTTAATGTGGTTTTGCCAAAGATATCAAAAGGAGAATGTATACTTTTCCTGGTCAGGTTTTGGGTTTTTTATTATCTTAGTTTATTTTTTAGCCTTTGCTTTTAAATTATCAATAACACGTATATAAAAGTTTTATACATAAATTATTTTTCTGTTATAAATATGTCATTTAGTTTTTGTCTGGAAAAGTCAGACAATGACACCCACCACCACCCCCCATTTGGATAGTGATGGACACCAAAAATAAAGTTAGGGTGCTAATTCTACATTAATTTCAAGCTGACGGGAGGCTAATCACTTGCTTAACAACATTATTAAGCTAAGCACTATACTTAACTAAGTATAGTGCTTAGCTTAATTATGTTGTTAAGCACTTTACTAAGCACCTTGCATCGGAGGTGTCTGACACAGCCCAACAACTTTAATTAGGTTGTTGATTCTGCATTTTGACGTGTATGGGGAACTAATTAAATGGCACAACCGAATAAAGTTTAAGGACCGACCTTATCATTTACTCGTGTTTATTATAGGGAAACAATTAAAATGAAATCTTGTAAGATATGAGTCAAACTTATGAAACTTTTAAAATATACCATGTTCAGTCCACATGGTTTAATTTAGATCATATGAAGTTTCATGACATTTTCATAAGTATGACGATGAGGGTCATCTTATGTTTTTTTAGGAAAAACGAATGACATATTCATAAATAAAAAATAATCTATAAATAAAATTTTTATATACATGTGTTCTTAGTGATATAAAAATAAAGGCTGAAAATAAAGTATGATGAAAAAAATCCTTAAAATCAACTCTAATTTTTTTTCAAATATTGACTTATAAGCATAAGAAAAAAAATAGGCATGGATATATTTTGGCGTAAAGCGAAAGTATGTATTATAAGAGATGGAAGCAGTTTTTTAGCCCACGGGTGGACGTCCATCTATTGCTTGCGGCATGTCATTTAAATAGTTATAAAAAATATGAAAAATTGTAACAAGATAGATTAATATGAGTTATATCACTCCACAAACATGCACAAGTTGGATTTAAATTTGTATGTTTGTGAAGTGATATAACTCATATTAATCTATCTTGTCAATTTTTTTTCATATTTTTGATGACTTTTTAGGTTACATACAAATACATGAGTGGATATCCACCTGTGTGCTAAAAACTATTTCTCTAAGGCACTCTTTATAGTTCTTGGTACCACATTTTTTTTCTTAAGTGCCACAAAAATTTCTCAGGTACTAAACCTGATGCAAAACGAAGCACGATACGTTTTACCCGGCATAAAACTGCAATTTTACTGATCATATAGCTAGAAGAAGAGGAGGATGGGCCGGGCGCGAGTGCATTTAAGCAGCACTCGCCGGAGTGGATGGGCGCGCAATAAGTTGGGTGCGGCAAGGACGAGATTCCCTCGCATTAACCACCCCCGCGCCCCGCCCTGCGCCGCGCGCTTGCTCGCTCGCACGCACAGGCGCAGGCACAGCAGAGGAGAGAGGGAGAGGGAGACGCCGGCCGAGGGCGAGGAGGACGCCGGCCGGCCGGCCGGCCTCCAGTAATCAACGCCCTGTCTTGTCTCTTTTGTCCCGCCGGCCGGCCACCCACCTGCCTCCGTACCTAACTACTCCGATATTGCGACGTCCATCCTCCAGCTAGCTAAAAAGCTTCTGATGATCGTCGTTGCTGCTTCTTGCTTGCAAACTGTGATGCTGATATCTGAATGTACATGCATATATACAGTACTGAAAAACGAAGGTGATCAAGGTTCAAATGACCAGATCGGATGCACACATTATGCTTACGCCTTTATTAATCTGCGCCTACATATGTGCACCAATCATCTCGCTCTCTCTCTCTCTCTGTGATGAGTGTGTGTGTGTGTGAGAGAGAGAGAGAGGTGTTTAGTTTCTATTAATGCTGCAGCCTGTCTTACTCATTTGGCAGGCGGACTTGAATGCCCACCAACACAAGCAATCACGTAGCAGAGACAAAGTCCATATAAGATGGTTGCAGGGCCGGCCTCACCTTCAGACTCATTCTCACTCTCACTCTCACTCACTCACTCACTAACCCTAGCTCGCTAGCTGCGAAGCTGATTCTTCTTCTTCTTCTTCCTCTTCCCCTCCTCCTTGGTCGACGGGTATATTACCTACTCGATCTCATCAGGCTTGCTGTCTGGATGCATGGCTCCAGAGTCCAGAAAAAGAAATGAAATTGTTGCTATGATGTTGTCCCGGCTCACTCAGACGGATCATCAATTCATCTGTGCATAAGCATTTGCATGAATCTGGTGGCTGCTGCAGTCTCAGTACAATGCTCCCTCCCATGATGCCACTTCTGATTGAGCCGTGCCAATATCTCAGCATCACTTCATGCATGCAATCGATCATGCCTAGTACACACAGATCATCATGACCGTCACTTCGTCTTATGCAGCAATGGCGCCTATCGTCCGGTAATCGGATGGCCAATTCATTCTTGCATGCAGCTCAATGTGATTAATTTATGTATTCCTTCATGTATGCATATATGAATGCCGTGCAGTTAATGCCATACAAACATATGCTTAATCTTGTTTGCTCTCTGCATGCTACTACAGCGGTTTAGACAAGTCTTGTTGAAATTGTTTGTCAAAAGCACCAGCACAACGATCTATACATATATACGTATCATGCATAAGTAATGTGCAAGTAAACGTTTCTGAACATTTCATGTCTACAAATTTGCAGTGCATGCAGTAATAATGTGCTTTCTGTTGTATCATATATAATTTCCTCGAGTATTGTTGTCCAAATGGCCATTCAGCCTATTTTCAGGGGAATATTTGATGATGAGTTCTTCGGATTTAAGGCGCTGCAGACTTGCGGTTTTTTTGCATGCATTTCCTGATGTTTCCTTCCTGGACATTGATCGATATTATCGCAGGGACAAGCAACAAATGTATGTACAACAGTTCATTAGCTAGTGCAATACTGTAGCCATTTGCATTTATCTGAAATATAATGTACATTTATTTGTTATATTTTAATTTCTCTGGAGAACAAATTGCACGGCTATAACTATTCATTGTTTATCTTCTTTATGTATTTTACAGTCTTTCAGTTTTCAAATGGAAATTTATCTTCTCTACCCGGCTCCTTCGGAACGTGGGAAGTACAATGCCTTCAAAATTCGCGCAAATGTCCTTCAAACCGAATAGGCTTAAGATTTTTGTATTGGACTCCCTCTCCTTTTTTTTTTGAATGTAACTAATTCAGGCGGGGGAAACTCTCCCCCAGAAATCATTCAGAAATAATGATAATAAAACTCTTTCAGTTTTCAGAGCACGGAGATGTAATATATACAGCTATTTGTCAGTGTGAGCGTGTGCCAATTTCTACCGATGTTTAAGGTATTCTTAGCGATCTAAAAATTAATGCTGAAAAATAAACTTCAGTAAAGAAACTCCAAAATTAACTCCAAATTTAGAACAATTTTACAGTCCAACGAAAAGTAAAAAAAAATACCTCGAGGTACCGGTACCTCGCGGTACCAAATCGTTTCTGATCGTTGAATCTAACAGCGCACATCCTACTCAGCTAGATCCAATGGTGAGAAATGATTTGGTATCTCAAGTTATTGATATCTTGAGGTACTTTTTGTTGGACCGGAGCAAATCTCACAAATTTAAGATTGAAAATTTAAATTTTGGCATATATGCATAAGCAAAATCGAAAAGATGGGACGTATGTTGCAGCTCCTTTCCAGTTTAACAGTTGTCATTACAATTAATACTGCTAAGTGCCAAGGAGGCAAGGACAACCAATGGTTCAAATTTCTAACCAGCCTCTGCCTCTACAAAATAATAAAAGCAGACAGTAGAATTTCTCGGTATTGAACATAGTAATTTGATACGGTTTATTTACATACTTTTATAACGTAAAGTTTTTGCATAATTTGGAGAAACATGTGCATGTGCCAATGCTTCACCTCTCTCTGACCCGTTTACAGGGGTGTCATCATGACATGTATATATCTCCATGTATATTAATTCCACTGTGCTGGATTACTGATCATTGCAGCTTCCAACTTCCATAACTGTAAATGCAAATACAGACATTTATACACAGAGTCACGTTCCCATGCTTTACTTCATTTCATCCCTTTAAATTTCAAATTAAGAAAGTGGGAATCAGTTCATGATCTCCAAAATGCTCATGCTGATCTTCTTGGCTCAAGCTAGCTGTGAGATCTCACACTCTCACAAAATCAGTTTGGATACAGTTTCAGACAAAACAACGCAAGCACATATCAGTGCTGAATTGAAACTTGCAGCAGATCGAATTTCACGACGAAATTTCTTCATGACAGGGACGATGACGAGTGAGGCCCTATTTAGATGGCAAATTTTTTTGGAAAAGGGGTCACAACGAACGTTTGACCGGATATCGAAAGTAGTTTTCAGACACGAATGAAAAAACGAATTTCACGGCTAGAAACCACGAGACGAATTTTTTGAGCCTAATTAAGTCGTCATTAGCACATATTAGTTAATATAGCACTTATGGCTAATCATGGGCTAATTAGGCTCAAAAGATTCATCTTAAGATTTCTCCCATAATTCTATAATTAGTTTTTCATTTTATCTATATTTAATGCTCTATTTAAATGTCCAAAAATTTAATGTGAATTTTTTTAGAAAAAACTTTTTAGAAACTAAACAAAGTCTGAAGCTAGGAAGAAGAAGAAGAGCAGAAGGGGTAGCACTACAAGTAGTAAAAGTTTCGGAGGGTGGTTGAGGATTGCAAAGGGGAAGTAATGGCACGGGGGCATGCATAAATGAGATGCAGGCCAAAGGCATCAAGGAAGGGGACGACAGCAAGGAGAGGAATATGGCCACCACCACCTTGCATTGCATCAGATCAGAGGAGAGCTTGCATTTAACACAATAAGCACATAGCAGTAGATGGATGGATCATGGCGCCCTCTCCTTTTACAGGTGCATGGTCAGACAAAGATTCTCCCAGCATTCACTCCTCCAGCCCTAGCTGCAGCCTGCCTGCTTGCTTTCACTGGATGTAGCAGCTAGCTCTGGTCGTCTACTATCTCATCATCATCAGTGGTCACCCTCCTCCCTTCTTCTTCTTGAAAATATGAAATATGCAAGCAAAAGTTCAGATGGTTCAGGCCCTGAAGGTTGAGGAAGTTGTTTGTCTGAAATGGTTCAAAAAAGAAGTTCAGATCATTCAGACAGGGGGTGATCTACATTGTAGAGATGCAAGCAGATGCAGGCTCAAACATCTGATGGACCGGGTTAGGTAAGTTGGTTGCGATGGTGGTTGTGATATGGACATTGGTTGCTTTTAGAAGATCTGAGCAAAAGGAGGTGGTTGTGATATGGACATTGGTTGCTTTTAGAAGATCTGAGCAAAAGGAATTGAAATTGATGCGAGTGTGGTTGTGCCCAGGAAGTTGGCCGGAGTCTACTACAGGGACCAGATCAAATGGTCCAGGTTGAACAAGGTGAGAAGCACAACGCATGCTTGAATGGATCCAAGACGGTATTTTTCGTACTTGAATTCGTATGCCAAATCTGTGGCCTCTCTGATAGACTTGAATACTTGATGGTTTAGCAACAGGTTATTGCTTACAGACAGTCTTACCAAAAAGGTATTATTTTGCTTGTCATCACAGCTTGAATTCATCTAGATCTTCTTGTGGTTGGTCAGAGAGGACAGATATACAATTCGTTACATTTGGCTAGCTCTGTTACTGCCTACAGATTCACTGTTAGTATATTTCAGCGGTAAAAATTTATAACCTATCTCTGTTACTGTGTACAGATTCACAGTTAGAGAAGAAAGTTCAAAAGTTCAGAACCGATCAGGCTAGTGACTCAAGGCGGAAATTTCCGATACAGAATTGGGGTGTGGGAAGCAACGGATTGCCAATTGCATTTTCTCTCAGATGTTGCATTCGTCCATCCAAAGAACTTCTTGCATTGTTCACTTGATCATTTCAAGATCATCTGTGGTTAGCATCTCGACTGTCTGTCCATGCTCCATATTTGAGAGAGACAGACATGATTATGATTGCTGTTTTTCCTCTTCAGAAGTGAAGCTGTTGGTGCCGCGAATTTCACGTGAGCCAAGATCCACAAGCAGAAGCAACAGTAGCAACACCCATGGCCATGGCCCAGGAGTGTTTTTTGCTGTGGATTCCCGGATTCCATTCCCCATTCCCAAAAGTGAGTTTTTTTTTGGAGGTGAAACAGTGAGTTAGGTATACGGATATATCTTGGCTAGCCGGCCAAACATAGGAGGGAACTATACGCTGCAGTGGTGCCGATTCATCCACCCAAGACACAACAATATGAACAGGAAAAGAGAAAATTGGAACGATTCCAGTCGATTTGTGTAATTGCACCCAATCATTAGGCCATTGCTATGTACGTAGCCGGATCAAGTGCAATTTATATGTACAAGAGGCGTGTACGTATGTACGTGGATCGAGTGGTATTCGGAGGTTGTTGTACTTGTGCCAGCAGAGGAGCATGGCAACGCACCTGCGGAAGATGCAGGGGCGAGTGTTTTTCCAAAACAGAAAAATAAATTTCGATAAAAAAGTTTTAAAATTAACTCTAATTTAAAATTTAAAATTTTAATTTTAACTTATAAAAATAAATAGATGCGAAAAGATGGGGTGGTATTGCTCCCGCGCCACCACTTGTAGCAGCCAACCCCGCCGCTTATTCCCCTCCTCCTCGCCGCCGGCCGACGGTGGCCGCGACGCCGACGTCGAAGGCGCGCTCGTGCACACGCACTGCCCCATCGATCGGCGATCTCTCGCTCTGTCCGCCGCCACTGGCCGAAAGGGGTGGAGTAATCGGATCACATCACAAAACGGAGTCGTCTTCTTTTCCTGAAGAGAGTATACGTCGACGGGGCGCAAGTTTACTCGCACGACGCATCAGTAAAAAAAATAGTTTATCAATAAAACTTATACTTTTGTGACTTTATTTTTTTTCCTTGTGTCGAACAATTGACCCTCTGTCTTTTTCTAAAATTTATAAAAAAATTAAAAAAAATACTCACGTATAAAATACTATTTATGTTATTATCTAATATTAATAAAAATATTAATCATAATTTTTTAAATAAGATGAAGAGTCAAACATTTCCAAAACTAAAAATTAACTTATTTTGAGACGAAGAGGGTAGGTGAGTATTCAAAGTGATTTATAAACAAACATTATATAATACACTATGATAAACAACCATAAAATCCATTTATAAATTAAGTTTAAAATACAAAATTTGACTTATAAACATAAGCAAAGATGATATGGCTTCTATTCTTCTAACCTCAAGTATGGTTATGGATCCATAGGGCTCACTTGTCGAAAGGTGTGGCCATATTCGGAAAGTTGTATGGCGGTGTTGGTAGATGTGGTAATAGACCAAGGTGCTTGAGTTCGATTTAAAATTTTTAGTTTAAAAATCTATAAAATTTTAGACCACCCAATTTTACTGGAAAAAAAAAAGAATACATTGCCACACCCCTAGGTGTGGGTCTCTCTATTCGGCCCGTGTGATGGCATGGGCCCGGTCCATCAGGCCCAGTTTGGGCCCTCTGTTTTGTCTGTTTAGGTGTGGTATTCGGATGGGTTGTCAGCGTGTTGGACCAGGCTGCCGGCCCTTCATTTTTATTTCGTCAGATTGGTGGAAACAAGTAATCTCTCCGTTTTATAATATAAGATTCTCCGTTTTATAATATAAGATGTTTGACTTTGTTGCTTATAATGTATGAATATTTGTCTTATCAAAAAATTATAGAAATATCATTTATTGTGTTTGTGACTTACTTTATTATCAAAAAGAACTTTAAGCACGACTTGTCATTTTTTATATTTGTACTAAATTTTTGAAAAAGAAGAATGGTTAAACGTTGCAACCAAAAAAGTCAAACATCTTGTATTATGAAACGGAGGTAATAGTTTTTACACTTAGCTTAGGTGCAATCCCTGGGGTGTGGCCTTCCACCCTCTACCATTGTGATAATATTATTACAATCACTTTCTCATGAGCTCACATCAATCTCTATAATAGAACTATTATTATTGTAGAGGATGTGAATCCATGGTGTGCATGCAGCTAGGTTTATGCATGCATTGCAAATAGTTGTGTAAAAATTTTGTAAATCCCTGCCTCGTTGGTTCCTCTGTATACCCAAGGAGGGGAATACTTAAGTTGTAACAAGATACCAATGTTTATTCTGATCACCATAAATACCAACTAGTGCTAATGGGAAAAAACATGATGAACTGCATCAATAGATGCCACAAAGTACTGCTATGTGTTCTTACTGCTCCAGTAAAACATGCAAGAAGAATGGATGATCATCATATCACATGCAAGCTGACAACAACTAATAATCTCAACGATCTAGGGATCTGGCAGAACTAGTTCATAGCCTATATTTGCTTTTGCAGGTTCATATAAGACAGCCAGCTCCATAGCCTGCACTCTTGAACAATGTCTGCTTGATCTCTTCTGTATCGCCTCTCATCTCCCTCTTCTCGTCATCCTATACATCACGCATGAATTTCATCCACACAATTTAATCAGCAAACCGAGGTGGATATTTGAACAAATTAACCCAAACAGTAATGTCTGAACTGGTTAAATTCCTTGCAAATTTGATGCTATATTGTCAATTTAATTTACCTGTAGGCAGGAGGCTTGCATGGCGAAGTCATCGAAGCAGCTGACCACGCACTGCTCGATCTCCACGCCCAGCGCCTCCAGCGCGGCGAGCGTCGACGGCAGCAGCTCCGGGATCGCCGCGCAGGCCATCTCGATCCTCATGCTGCCGTTCTCCTTCCTCTCCACGTCGAACTGCCACACGATCGAGCAAACGCGTGCGTGCGTGCAAGCATGCATGCGTGAGGATCAGGAGCAATCCCTTGCTTTCATGGCGTTGGCGTTATGGCGAGATGGATGGACGGACGGACGGACGTACCCTTGTCGAGTTCCTGATGGGTGTCTCGTCGCCAGAGCTGGACGACGACGGAGGAGGCCTGAGCGTGTTCAGCGTCGAGAGATCCTCCGGGGAGGAGGCGGCCTCGTCTTGGAGGGCCTTGATCCGATCCATCAGCTCGTTCATGTAGCCGATGGTGTCGCCGAGAATCGATGTCCTGTCCATCTGCATGCGTGACGTTTGGTACGAGTGATCACTAGTGCAGTCGAATGGATTAATCAGGGAGGAGCTAGGATTGATGCATGAGTGGTGTCAGTGACCTTGCTGATCCTGGGCACGACGGAGCGTAGCATGGAGAGCCGGTCGTTGAGCCGCTTCCGGCGCCGCCGCTCCGCCATGAGGTTCTTGGACGGCGCGCCGGGTTGCGGCGGCCTGCAGCTCCTTGGGCGGACGCTCCCCGCGGCGCCGCCAGTACTCGTCGTCTCGGAGCGCGCCTCCGCCGCGCCGGCGCCGCCGCCGCCGAACACGAACACGGGCGGCTCGCCACTCGCATCGCCGCCACCACCGCGTCGCTCCTGGCATCTCTCCTCCGCCGCCGGATCCATGGTCACCACCAACTCACGAGCGCCGTCGACGTCGACACGGGCAGCGCCGCCTCTCTTGTACGGGTTGCAGACTTCACCCAGGCAATCAAACTCAAAGCCGATGTCCTCGCGCAGAGGCGGGCAAGGAGGAGGAGGGTCCAAAGCCACGAGCAGTGGCGGGAATAACGACGGCGGCGAGGCCTGCGCGGTCCTCGCGTCGCCGCCTCCGACGAGCAGCTGGTCGCCGAGCATGACGTCGCCTCCCACGCCGCCGCACATCGGGCCCATGGCGTACGCCTGCCACAGATCTTCCGGCGTCGGCGTCGCCCCGCCCCGCAGCGGCGCCATGAGCTCCTCCAGGAAGGAGGACGAGCCGTCGTCGTCCATGAGCTCCATTACGCCAGCAAGCTAGCTCGCCTTCTCACGCTCGCTCGGATGAAGACGATCGATCGAGCTAGCTAGCTAGCTGGGTAGCTCCAAATTGTGGCAGTGGATGGATTATTGGATAGGCAAGAATAATCGAATGATGAGCAGTAGTGGGGACTGGGGGAATATGGAAGATTGGAAGCAACCTGAGAGAATTTATAAACACAGAGGGGACCCAGGGAATAATACCATATTCCTTAATTTTCCAATGATTAATCAGCTAGGTTTGTTTCAAATTCAGGTATATATTATTCAGGTTGGACATTGGAGGCAACAATACAATGTACTGTAGCAAGTACTCCTGGTAGCCTGCAACTTGATAGCCAAAGTGAAGATGATATGAGCAAGGGACTAGAGGAGAATAATTGCACTGCTCAAATAGGTGTGGATAATCCCCCTCCAAATCGATCCTATCCAATCCATATGGATGTAAGGTTAGATAATTTCTCAATCTTGTTGCATGTCATTTAAATAGGTACTATCGATGACAGGTTTAATAGCGTCTTAATTAATTTGTC
The DNA here is from genome assembly GCF_000231095.2 of Oryza brachyantha. Classification (NCBI taxonomy): domain Eukaryota; kingdom Viridiplantae; phylum Streptophyta; class Magnoliopsida; order Poales; family Poaceae; genus Oryza; species Oryza brachyantha. The sequence continues at coordinate 14,721,215 of NC_023172.2, forward strand.
TTGTCCAAAGCATGGTAAATACTAGTTCTAATCAGGGTTTGAAATTATGCTTTAAAACTCTTGAAATTTCGGTCCCCCATCCCATCCGGCCACGCAACGATTTTGTTAAAATTTTAAACTTTTTCTCTGTTTGGTGTTTTTTTTAAAAAAATATTCAAGTTTAGTCAACATCTTGGTTCAAAATTCAAAAAAAAAATCAGACAGAAATATCTGAGTTTTCAAATCCGCGGATCACAAAAATGTTTTGCTCTCCCAAAATTATTAACCCTAGCCCCGATATTGTCCTAGAACTAGAGGAGATCTATATCTATGTTGTACAAACCCGAGGTATAAGATTTATATTTTTAGATAATGGATTTTATTGCGGTATTTGCTTCAAATAAACTGTAATTAATTATTACACAGGTTTCAAAGCAAATGACTGCAAACTACAAATCATAGCTCGACTAAAAGAAACTACTTATAAAACTACCTTAAAAACATATATAAAACTTCTATATATATTTGGAGAATCTACTTAAGGGCACGTACAAAAGTGCCTATTAGCTGACTCTCTCAATCACCACGTAAGCAAATTTAGTGACATGGAAAAAATAGAAGAAAGGAGAGAGAAAAGTTATTGCCATGCATGGCAACGGCTTAGAGTCGACTAAAACTTTCTTGTATAAAAAAGAAACTAGCTTAGTAAAAAAATATTTTATTGCATTAATAAAGAAACCACACTTGATACTAATTTGTACGTATCATTATAAAATAGACTCTTGTTACTGATATGGCAAGAGATAGAGCCAATAATGGACTCTACCGTTGAACATACCCTAAGCCCCGTATCATTCCCAATGACTTGCAAAATAGTCCTGGGCCTTCTTAAATAAAAAGAAAATAGATCCCCTTAAGATTTATTGTGTCATGCATGGTGTATCGTATCAGTGCATGTTCGTGATATACAGGAGATGGATTTTCATCCCTAAGTTGGATATCCATTCATTTCCTACATATCACCTAAAAAGTTATCAAAAATTGAAATAATTACAAAATAAATTAACATAAGATATATCACTGTATAAATGTGTAAGTTTAAATTCAACTTTTATAAGTTATATATAACAAAAAAAATTAAACTGACAATAGTATGTGCACATTTATAATTAAATTTTTTATTTTTGTCACAATTTGTAAAAATTGAATTTGGACTTACATATTTGTAAAGTGATATATCTCATAATAATCCATTTTTAATTTTTTAATTTTTTTATAACTACATAGATAACATACAAAAAAGGAGTGATATATCCAACTGAATGATGAAAATATTTTTCGTTATATATACAAGATGTTCTTTTGCATTGTCTTTGGAGAATCAGAACAGGAAGTAGCCATCCAAACCCTGGTACATGCCCTTAAAAGAGGAGACTGGATTTTAAGCCCTGTAGGGGATGTCTAATTGTCTATTGTATGCTATCTAAATAGTTACTTAAAAAATTAAAAAAATTATGAAAATAGATTAATATAAGATATATTACTATACAAACATGCAATTTCAAATATAACTTCCATAATTTATAAAAAAATAATAAATTAAACTCTGATTAGTTTAACCGAATAAGGCCTAAAGAGTGAGCTATCTTGAAAGGTTTGGTTGCAAGCTGTGACGTGGACACGTCGCGTACCCGTTGTACCTGTTCTTGTTTCCTAGCATATGACATGAGCTTTTCGCTAGGGATCGATGTCTTGGGTGCATATGCCTGCATGTAAACGTCCATGAATTGAGTTCTAAACTTCTAATCATGCCACGGCGTTTTGCTAATTAATCAATTGCGTGTAGAACATGTGTACACGCACGGTCTACGCGTATGACGTGGATGCATATGCGTCTGTACGTCGCGATCTTTAAGTTCATGTACCGGAACAGGAGAGCAGCTAGCAGACAATGGCACACGTACGTCTGAAAAACGAAAAGACGATATATCGATCGATCCTATGCATTGCACCGTGTCAAAAGTAATCAAGTTTCTCGGTAATTAATCACACTGTTGGTTAATTTCGTTAAATTTGCGTGAGTTGCAACCTTGGAAGAGTTCTATATTCCAATACCGCTTGTGAGCGAGTTTGTCGGTTTTCACCAAAACACGGTTGAAAAACCGACAAATTTCACCAAAAAAAAATTGAGCTTCATATATTTTAATTTGACCAGTTTACTAAGCACTTCTAAACACAATACAAACGCAAACACTCATAACATGTAATGCTCATCCTTTGTAAAGGTAAAACACACCGTATATCCTTGTGAGCACATTCAAGAACTATTGCTAAAATAATGAATTAGATATATCTTGAGATTTATGAAGTTACCAGATGTGGCTCGTGGTTGATACGTATGTCACTTATTACTGAAATAATAAATTAGCTATAAATACAACTAGCCATGTCAAAACAAATTTTTTTAAGCCCCATCGGAGGTGTATATTTATACAAGAAGGAAAAAAACCCTATGAAAGTTACAGAAGCCCTAGAAAGGTTATAGAAAAAGAAAAAAGACCCGTGACTGAGCCAACTTACACACAACCCTGCTCTCCACCACCAAATTTATGACTTGAATTGGGATGGACATGGTTCCCCAGAAGAATATTAGCCGGCTGAGTTGTATTCAACTTTGAGCCACCTGAGCTCATAACGACCAGAACCCATGGAAATCAATCGTTCGTCGGTTTATTGAACCCTACATATGAGGTCTGATCTAGTTGTCAACAAAGTCTGATCTATAAATCAATTCCTACTTTGACAAACAAGACGTTAACAACTAATTTTATTTGCAAGCTAGGTCGATCTGATCTAGTTGTCAACAATGTCAGGCTAGCAAAGTTCAGGGAAAGCAACATGGGCACTACTGCACGTACACAGACCGATGCAGGGCGGGGGCCCTGCATCAAAGAGCAGAAGCGATCTCGCAAGGAATAATGCAGCAGTGTGTGCATGCGGAGACAAGCTTGGTATTCACGATACTTTGTAGCTAGCGATCGAGCGAGCTCAGCTAGCTCCCATGTCCGGCCAACCCTGCCTCCGGGGGGCCCCGCCGCCGCGACCAGACCGCCCGGCCGACCACCATGACGGACGCACCGGCGACGTCCGGCCGGCCGGCGGCAGGGCAGGCAGACGCACCAAACGATATATCCAGATGCGTGATGCTGCATCGATCGGCTCGCTCGTGCAGTCGTGCGTACGATCAATCTCGAGCCACCAAACGTATGTGGCACGTGCAGTATATAGTATCGATACCCCGACGCGCGCGGCCGGCTGGCGACGTCAGCCGGCCGTCGCGTCATGTCCCCGGCCAGCTAGCCGGCCGGTCGACGTCGCAGACGGACGGACGGACGGACACAGTACAGCTCGCCGGCGCGGGGCCGGCTCACGGGCGCCGGGAAGCTAGCTAGCTAGCTAGCTGCTAGCTGCGCGCCCGGCCGGCCGTGGCGTCGTTGCGTGGCGTACCTGCCGGCGCACAGCTAGCTAGCTAGCGCCGGTGTCGCCTCGCCTGCCGGCGTGCGTCCATCAATGCCGATCCGTGGCGACCCGTGAACTCGACGGCGCCGGCCGTTTGTGCCTCGCCGGCCGCTAGATCGATCTGCTGGCTTGGGAAGCGCGCGTTAATTAGTTGTCTGTCCGTTAATTTGGTGTGTCGAATCGATCGATCTGAATAGTATGCAGTGCTGGTTGGCACTGACATCCATGGACGAGTCCAAGCTGCGAGATTGAGACCTGCATGACGCATCAAGTAGTACGTTTTAGCAGGCTAAGGCCCCGTTAGTTTCCAAATTTTTTTTTCCAAAAACATCGCATCAAATTTTTAGACACCTAAATAAAATATTAATCATAGATGAACCAAAAAACTAATTGCACAGTTATAAAAGAAATCTTGAGACGAATCTTTTGAGCGTAATTAGTCTATGATTAGCGATAAGTACTACAGTAACCAACATGTGCTAATGATGGATTAATTAGGCTCAAAAGATTCGTCTCGCGGTTTCTAGGCTAGCCGTGAAATTCGTTTTTTCATTCGTGTCCGAAAACCCCTTCCAACATTTGATCAAACATTTGACGTGACACTTCTCCTAAAAATTTTCTCAATCTAAACACCACCTAAGATCCATCTTCCACGTTTTCACATGCATGCACAGCCATGTGGAGACCAGGACACATATTGTTTAAGCCCCCATCTGAAAAAGCCTGAAATGGCGTTCTGTAGTGCATATGTGCAGTGTTGATGATTGACCACACTGTCGAGAGCAAATTGCCGCTGGAAAAAATGAGCTGAAGAAAACTATAATACTATTGAAAACATAACTGCTCGTTTCACTTAACATGCGAGAGGTACAGGGATTTCAAACAAAAGCTTCACACAGCAGAGAGACGGGGATGTAGCTCAGATGGTAGAGCGCTCGCTTAGCATGCGAGAGGTACGGGGATCGATACCCCGCATCTCCATAAGAATTTTTTTGTCAATTCTCTTTTGAAATCTGCATTCTTCCAGATTTCTATTTCTATTCTGAATTCGACATTCCAGATTTATTTTTGCAATCTGCATTCTAGATTTCTATTTCTGTTCTGAAATACTTCCAGATTTTTGTTTCTGTTCTGAATTCGACGTGCCAGACTGTATGTTGCCGTAGTTTGCTGCATACAGTCGAGTTCCCGACCTGCTCTGCCTCTGCTCGCCGTCGACGAGGTGCAGGCGTGCAGCCGCTCCGCTATTGGGCCATCACTGCCGGTATCGGTTCATTTAAAATCAACACATATCAACGGCTCATCTATAATCAACGCATATCAACCGTTTTATATCCTCATGACATGAAAGAACAGTACTTTTGATAAATTTTAGGTGCTGATTGTATAGGTAAACCAGCACCAATAAATTTCACATTGTTTTTTAAAATACCTAGCACATATAATATATCATATATGAGGATTAATTAAAAACCTACACATATAATGTCGTAGATGACGGTTTTAAAAAAACAACATCCGTAGAAGAGTTAAGCCCACTAAGAATTTTTTCCCCACTACCCAATCCACTTGTCATTCTCTTCATTCTCCTCTTATCCATCTACATCCATTGAGCAAGTCGCTATCCCCTCCCACACGTTTGCTGCCAAAGTGTTTCTTATTATGGTGATGACGAAGGCGAGAGGAGATAGATGGAGATATGAAGGCCCTAATGACCGTCAAGGCAGTGTTGGGCAACACAGTCAATGCTCTTATTGACTGGAATGTCGACAGTGAGTACTATGCGTGGAGAGGGGTTGCCTACGACAATGTCACCTTCGTCATGTTGTCCCGTAAGTATAGTGGTGTCTATATTTTTGACGTCTCCCATGCGGTCCTCCTTCACATGGCCTTTCTCAATGTTTTTGGATAGTTTAGGTTTCTTTATATTCTTTGGTGTTCTTGATATGATTGTGTGGATATGTGAATTTGGATTTTTACATATTCTTAGACATCAAGCGATCTCGAGGGGGAGGGGGCCAAATGCGGGGTTGCTTAAAGCATTGACTTGTATATCAAGCCAGCTTATTCCTTTTCCATTCATGAAACCGAAACCTATCTAGTTTTATATAGTAGTGTATTATCATCTATACTTCAGCCATAACTCTATGAGGATGTAAGAGGGTAATAAGAGTACAAATAAAAGGTTCATTGTGAAAATGTAAACCATAAATCATAGACAATTTGGATCGTGCAACGTCGATCGAACGTATAGTGATCCACGCCATAAAACGCTTAATAGCATAAAGCGTAAAAACAAGGGCTCTTTTGAAAATATGACACGCCAATACGCCATATCTCTTTTGAAAATATAGCATGCCCTGATAAATATGGCCATCAACAAACACGTGGGTCTCCCAAGTTAGCAGAGAATAATGGACCAGTCTAATACGCGACCGATCGCTCGCGGTCTCTTCAAGCATTACTTTCTTTGCTTTACCCTCCTCTCTCAACTTGTTTACTTTAGGCATATAAACTTTACACGTATAAAATTTAGACATATAAATTTTATACATACAAACTTTATATATACAAACCCTCCATATAAAAATCTTTATACATATAATTTATACATGTAAACTTTATACCTATAAAGTTAAGACATCTATTTATAAAGTTTATACATATATGAAAAACTCTTTATACCTATAAACTTATACATGTAACTTTATACATACAAACTTTATATACATATACACATACATACAAACTCTCCATATGAAAATCTACATATATACAAAATATTATATATACATAAAAATTATAGATATATACTTATTATAGAAAAAAAAATTTATACATATAAATTTATATGTAAACTTTATACCTATAAAGTTAAAACCCCTATTTATAAAGTAAAAAAGCAAAAAAAAATATAAAAAAGATGTCTGTAGCTAAGTTGAGCCGCAACTGCAGTGGGCCGTGTTCCATGGGCCGGCAGCGCTGCGTGCCGCATTAGCCTTTTCAGAGAGGAATAAGTCTACTTGAGATCCCTCAACTTATCGTCCAATCTGTTTTTCGTCCTTGGACCGTAAAACCGGATACAACCGGTCCCTAAATTATCAAAACCGGCGCAAAAGAGGTCCCTCGGCGGTTTTGAAGGCGATTTTGGCTGACTTGGCGCCTACATGGCTAGTTTGACTTGGTCACCGTCCCACGTGGCATTGATATGTCGCTTCCGTGGCAATTATATATCAGAAAAATAGTGGGTCCATCTATCAACTAGACACAAAAAAAATTAAAAATGGTAGGCCCACGTGGGCCCACAGTCAGCTATCAAAAAAAAATAAATATGGTAGGGGAGTAGGAATGACGTGGGCCCCACCATATTTATTTTTTTTGTAGCTGACTGTGAGCCACGTGGGCCTATCATTTTTAAATCATTTTTTGTGTCTAGCTGACAGGTGGATCCACTGTTTTTTTGATATATAATTGCCACGTATGTGTCATATCAATGCCACGTGGGACGGAGATACAGTCAAACCAGCCATGTAGGCACCAAGTCAGCCAAAACCGTCGGGAGACCTCTTTTGCGCCGGGTTTGATAGTTCAGAAACCAGTTGTATTCGGTTTTGTGGTCCAAGGACGAAAAACATACTGAACGATAAGTTGAATGACTTCAAGTGGACTTATTCCTTTCGGAGAATAGTGGGAGCATTTTAGGCCCACGAAAATTTGGCCCAGTAGATTACGCCCATATGTGGCCGAGGTAGCGACCCAAACTGGCCCACTTAAAATCGAGCCCGGTACTGCTCTTTTGCAAACCAACAATTCGGCCCAGTACGCCATCCGGATCTAACCGGCCCATTAGCATATTCCCAAGTTCCGACGCACGAGCGGCCCACCGGACTGGATTGGTTCAGGGGCTCACAGAGAGAGCCACAGTGGTGGTCGGTGAGGGCCCACGTGTCATTGAACACATGTCAACTGCTGACCGCCGGAGGAGCAGGTGGGACCCACTCCCCGGTGACACGTACGCGCGGCCTGAGCGGTTAACCTCCCGGTAGCATCACCTCCCCTCCCCCTCCTCCACCTCGGCAATCTACTCCTCCTCTTCTCCTTCTCGAAGAATCCTCGCCGTCGCCGCCGCCGCCGCCGCCGCCGCCTCCGCCCTCCGCCGCCATGCGCCGCCCGTGGAAGCACCCGACGCCGGCCTCCGTCCGCCACCACGGCGCCGCCGACCTCTGGCTCCGGGAGACCGGCCTCCTCCTACCCCGCCGCTTCGCCCGCCGCGCGGCGGCCTCCGAGGTGTGCGCGCTCCCCCTCCGTCCCTCCCTGCGGTCCGGGATGCTTGCAACGATCCTGTTCCGTCGCGAGCGCGGATCGGGCGATCGGGTTGGTTTTTGGGGTTTGGTCGGAGCTGGATCGAGGCGTGATCGTGCTGTGTCGCCTGTGTGACGCTTGGATGGATGCTTGTGTGGTTGTTGCGGGCGGGTGTTGGGTTAGCTAAAGTGTTTGGGGTTGGATGCGGGAGCTCCGGTGATGGTGCGCGATACGATACGCTTGTTGCTGGGGTGTTTGGGCAAGAGTATTTTGTTGTTGGGATCGTTGTACTGGTTGGTTGTTGTAGATTGCTCACTAGTTTGGCTGAGAGGCTCGAGAGCATTTGTTTGCAGCTGATCGGCTGTGTTGATGGGAGTGGGACTGGCAGTATAAATCTTGAGGACAGGAGCAGCTCATATATAATGCCTTCTACTCCATCCGTTTCATATTATAAGCCGTTTTGGTCCTACTAGATTAGCATCCATATGAATTCAGGGCGAACCAAAGCATTTTATAATATGAAACGGAGGTAATATGATTTTTCAACCTAATGATGGCTGAATTGAACTGCTCGATCTGAACTGCCTGTTAGTACGATCATTTACAAATGGGTAGAACTGATGATTGATGCTAATGTAACTGTTGCCATGTACAGGACCTGGTAATGCGCCTGCAGATTCACAGGAAGCTTAACAGGCATACAGGCTGCGTGAACACGGTAGGCTTCAATGCAGACGGTGACACCCTCATATCGGGGTCTGATGACCAGATGGTCATGCTGTGGAACTGGGACACTGGTGCGGTCAAATTGCAGTTCCACTCAGGTCATAGTGACAATGTATTCCAAGCCCGGTTCATGCCATACACGGATGATCAAACCATTGTCACTTGTGCTGCTGATGGAGAGGTTAATGGGCTTATTGTGTTGTTTTGAACTTTTGATCTATATTATATATTTCAGATAGCATTTTTACCATTCTTGAGGAGGTATCATGAGGTTATTCATGTAAAATTTGGTACCTTCTAGTATCTAAGGTACCAAGAGGTACCAAACTTTACATATAAAACAGTGGTACCTCCTGGTACCTCTTCAAGGATGGTAAAATTGCTCTATTTCAGATGTAACCATATTTTACTACAAGCAGGTGAGACTTGCCAAGGTAGCGGATGGTGGGGATGTACCTACTACATTGCTGGGTGACCATGATGGAAGGGCTCATAAATTGGCTATTGAGCCTGGCAGCCCTTATATTTTTTATAGCTGTGGCGAAGATGGGCTTGTTCAGCATGTATGGATCCACAGCCCTTCTCCTTCCTTCACAAATGCATCATCTCTGCTATGTATAAAATACAAATCAATTTGACTGTGTATAACTAGTCACTTCCCTTCTTGTGCAGTTTGATTTGAGGACAAATACAGCCACAAATTTATTTCTGTGCAGAAACTCTTTGAGTAAATCGGGACTCTCTTCCAGTATCCATCTTAATGCAATTACAATAGATCCAAGGAATCCAAATCTTCTTGCAGTTGGAGGAAGTAATTGTTATGCTCGTGTGTATGACATCCGCAAGTACAAATGGGATGGATCATCTGATTTTGGTTGCCCATCTGACTGCTACTGTCCACCACATCTTATTGACAATTGGTCTGTTGGAATAACAGGGTTAGCGTTCTCTCACCAGAGTGAATTGCTTATATCTTACAATGATGAGAATATTTATCTTTTCTCTAAAAATGGAGGGCTGGGACCTGACCCAAAGTCATCTAACAAGATTGAGGCTAACAAAGGGTCCAAATCAACAATGGTTGCATCCGAAGGGGATGTTGACCAACCTGCACCACCACAGATGTATGCTGGACATCGCAATTGTGAGACCGTCAAGGGTGTGACATTCATCGGGCCAAATCATGAATATGTTGCCAGTGGGTCAGATTGTGGTCGATTATTTATATGGAGAAAGAGAGATGGGAAACTTTTACGAGCAATGGAGGGTGATGAATGTGTTGTAAACTGTATCGAGCCCCATCCGCACACTATGACAATTGCAAGCAGTGGAATTGATAATGATGTAAAGATATGGACTCCCACTGCCACTGAGCGTGCACCGGTGGTAAATGTTGAGGAGGTAACGTTGGAGCACCAGTCTCCCCTTGTCATCTCAACTTTCTTCATCCTATTATGCATTTCTCTATCCTTTATAGTGCTATTTTGATAATTTTTCAATAAATAGATATGCTTGCTATGCCACGCTGAATTGGTACATAATGGCCAGCTGTTTGCAAATAAAATCTAAATATTTTGTCGTCTGCAAGAACCAGGAAAGCAGTTGCAGATCAGTGCATTCGCCCCTCTTGACAATTCACTTAGTTTTTGTTGTTGTTGGGGGCTGTTGATATTGAAAATACCATATATTTGCAACATCCCATATTCATATTAACTACAAAAAATAAAACACCAATATTTTTGCACCGTAGGATCAAGCAAATGTTATATATGATAAAGCTGTCACCTATATTTTTTCCTGAATGTTCTTAGATCTTTACTTAAATGCTGAATTATTGCTGTTTCATACTTTTTTTCCGTCCTTACAGCTTAAGCCTCGTAAAAGAAGAACAAAGCTCTGGGACTTGACTCTACCAGAGCAATTGATCTGGCAAGTCCTGGCATCACGACGCAGACGGGAATCAGCTGGAGATGATTCGTCTGAGGATCTTGAAGGCAGCGCAGGATTGCTTAATCTTGTTCTCCGAGCTGCAGAGAGAGATGTGCTGTCTGATGAGGATGAGGATGAGGATGAAGAAACCTCCGAGGACTCTGGCGACTCTAGTCTCAACTGATCCGTTGCCCAACCCTGGAGGCATTGCTGAATTGTACATACACAGTGATATTTTATCCTGTTTTCATGGACGGTATAACAGCCGCATGCGTGTTTTTTCAGTCGGCGGTGTATGAGAGTGCCAGATTTTCCTGATCTCTCCGTCATGTTATATTGGACATAATGGTATGTAGAAAAACACTACAATGTAAAAATGAAAAGAAAACTCAGATTCTAGTCAAGCACGCCTCTCCACACAAATAAACAGGCCCATGTCAATATGTCATTAGCGTAAGTTCACTTAGGGAGCGTACTGTCGCGACTCGCAAACCTTTGAAGCTCACAGGCAGGCGGTTGATAGCTCAAAGGTCAGTCTCAGATTCAGAGTTTCAGATAGTAACCAGTCCACTAGTCCGTGAAGCCAACTGAATAAGATGTTTTGCCGGGAAAGTATTTTAAACTCTCGACAAATGTTCTGTTGTTCCTCCATGTTCTCCAAATACTTATCAATTTCTTTTTTAAAAAAATCGGCAAGACAGTTTAAAATTCAATCCCAGGTTTTGCCCATAGAAATCTCTAGCTAACCTTTTTGAGTAACCGAACTGCCAACATGCTCACCAACTATTGTTTCTGAGTAACCGAACTGCCAATATGCCCACCAAGTATTTGGTAAACTATGGGCGACTATCATACGACATATACGTGAATAAATCTTTTATAATACACGTGTTCTTAGCGAACTAAAAGCTAAGGCTAGAAAATAAGTTACGATAAAAAATCATCAAATTAGTTTAAAATTTAAGATTAAAAATTATTGAATTATAAGCATAAGCAGAAGTAAATATAGGTGCTAGATGGAAGCTAGGGGATCAAATTATGCAAAGGTATATAAATATATCGATCGGCGGTTCAGTTCAGTTGCCCGCCGCGACGACGGCTACAAGATACCGGTCGCGAATCATTACACGAGATGGCGAGAGCGCGCGCGCGGCGCCAACCTCGCCGCCGCGAGAGCACGCAGAGTCTGATCATTGCGCAGCCATGTGGAATCAAAGTATCGGACACCCCCCCCATTGACCGAATTAATTTTACTCCCGATGGTTTGTTTAGCTGAAGAAAATCGCAATGTCAACCGATGTTTTACCGAACGAAAGAATCAGGCAGAGCCCCAAGAAACGATCGATATATATATGCTGGCCGATGAGCAATGGGGGGCTCGCCATTGGCGGCGACGACGAGCAGCATCGGCAGGCGGCGGAACCACCACCAATGCAGGGCTGCTTCCCTTTCAGGAGCCACCGGCGGCAACCGCTTCGCCACGGAGGAGGAGGCGGTGGCGGTGGCGGAGGCGTGACCGTCGTGTCACGGGGCGACGGCGGCGCCCGCGTCAAGATCGTCGTGGGCGAGGACGAGCTGGGCAGCATCGTCTCCGGCGTCACGCGGAGGCAACTCGCGCGCCGTCGGCAAGCTCCGGGCGCCGGGTCGACGGACATCGTGCAGCAGCAGGCGAGCGGGGTGGCGGACCAAATGGGGCAGCATCAGCGGCGGCGGCGGCCGGAGCCGGAGTCGGAGGGCGGCGCCACCGTGGTCACCCGGCGCGGCGAGTGTCACCACCCGTCATCGCCGGATGGCACACCGGAGGAAGCCAGTGAATTTCTCGTTGATTAATTAATGCGTACTAATCAAGAAGCGTTAATCAGCTTCAGGTTGGGATTATCCATGGCTGCTTTGTTTTCAGGAAGTGCTGCTGCTATGCACTCTTGATGCTCTGCCATCTTCCTTCTCTATATTGTGTTAAGTGTGGTTTCAATTTTTTTTTTTGGGCAAAGGAAAAAAAATCAGATATGAAAACCCTTATGCCCAAATTCCAGCCTGTTTGTTAGTATTTCACTTATGTTTCTTTTCCGGAGGAGTTTTATTTAAAGAATAAAAGGAATTTATTGTTTTTGTTCTTGAGAAGTTTGAGCAATGTTACTTAAATCATAAGGCCCAAAACGAGCCAGCATCACAAGCCCGGCCCACCACTAAAATGTACGTGCAATTCCAAGCCCATCTTAAACAAAAAGTGCCTTGTTGATGCCCATGGGAAAGATCATAACCGGTGACATAAACACAATTCTAGAACTCGCGCAGTTTTGCTTCTATTTATATTTATAAGTCAAAATTAAATTTTAAAACTTTATTTTAAGAGTTGATTTATTATTTCTATAGTAGCTTATTTTATAACATTTATTTTTAAATAACTAATAGCATGCATATAAAAAATATCCATAAATTAATTTTAATTACTAATAACACATAAGAATTATTTTTCTAATAAGCCAAATGGTGGGAGCCTAAGCCTAGCACTATACGTCCACTATTTCACAATACATGTTGCAATTGCAACTTGTCCATCTTGGTCCGAGGAGGTAACAGTATAGGTCCCCAATTTGAGGGAACCCTGGTTCCTGTATGCACTTAAGATAATTGAATATACCACTTGTAAAAGACCAAGTTGTACTTATGTCAGTCTCAATGCATATTTTATAAGAGTTTCATATACATTAAATTGAGGGAGTCATTGATGGAGTTTCATGAGATGAGAGAGGAGTTTTATTCTCATAAAACTCATCTGGCTCAGTTATCTAGTTTACAGTATTTGTAACTATACCATAAAATTGACCTTAGTGATTACTCAATAAAAGCAATATTTCCTCAGAAGCAACTACGTGCAGTTTCCTTTCTTGCTTGCTCCCATAGCTGGCGCCATGGGCAATTTAATTAGTTTAGCTGGCCCAGTGCAGGCCATACATAGTTATGCACTTCTTAATTATTCTAGGTTGTTTCTTCATTAATTCTTTTACAGACTGTTCGTACCTAGGTCATGGAAATGCTACTGTGTAATTATTATTTTTCTCCCTTTTGAGGTGGCTAATTTATTATGTTTATACATGATGTGCACATTTAAATATTCTTATTTTGCTTTGCAAAATGTCTGTCTCCATGGACAACAACCACTTTGCGTGTCCAAGTCCAGTCAAATCGGTTTGGATCGGGCGGTACATTAAACCAGGGTCAACGGATCCAAATGACGCACCTGTTAAAATTTAAGTACGGCCGTGTATTTTCTTTTTGTAATTAGTACTATTTAGAATTTTATTTTTAATAATTATTGCAAATATCCTAGTGATGCTACTTAAATGCAAGGCCTAAATCTAAAGCCCAGACAACTACTGAAAGGGTGATTGTTTGGTCTTATAATTTATAAATAGAATTTTTATATAGATATTCTTAGCGATCTAAAAGCCAAGGCTATAAAATAAACTTCGATGAAAAACTCTAAAATTAACTTCAGAAAAGTTAAAAATTTAATTTTGTTTAGCTTATAAGTATAAAAGTAAGCAACAATATAGGGTGTAAAATGTACATGCAATTCCAATCCCATGATAAGGCAAGTCCCTTCTTGATGCTGATGCCCTCCAGAAAGCCCAAGCCCAGTGACAAAAATCAAATACTGCCAGTACTTCACAAGTCACAACTCAAGTACGTTACAACCTATTCATCTTCTTCTCCTTTCAAAAGAGACACTTATTCACCTTCTTCATAGTCACCATGAGACTGGCGACTGTACCATTTCCCCTTAGTTCCTGTATGCACTTAAGATTATTGAATCTACAAGTAAAGGACCAAGTTGTACTTAGTCATTACACAATAAAAGCAATATTTCCTCAGAAGCAACTGTAATGTACGCATTTCCGTTCCTTGCTAGTTGCTTCCATGTAGGCTGTAGCTGTGGTTGAGCTGGTCCAATTCATAGTTCTGTCCTCCTTAATTATCTGGGTTGTTTCTTCATTGTGTACCTACTACATGGAAATGGACTCTATCGTTTGGCTTTTCCATTAAAAAAATCAAAAGACTATTTATAAATGAAATTTAATTTATCAATAAAAATTTTATATGCGTGTTTTAGCTATATAAAATATAAGACTGAACAATAAAATATAATGGAAAAAAACTAAAATCAACTCTGAAAATTCTAATTTAGTTTATAAGCATAAATATAAGCGAAAAGATATGTTATGATTAAGATAGTGTATGAATTATGGTGTTGGTACAAGTGTTACTTTTTTATTTTATTTATTCACTTATTGATGCGATGTGATGGTATACTGATAAACAGAAGAAATCATGCAAATCATCTAATTTATTAGAGAACTCTATAACATCTCCAATAATTTTGAAAAAGAATAAAGTAGATCAAAAATCTAGCTTGGACATAATATTGGATTTGGGTTGGGTTTGAGATAGTTGGAAGATTTTTTTAATTTTTATAATAACTATTTAATGATACAAATGATGGAATAAAGTTAAAACTGTACTTTACATATGTGAAATAATAAACTTCTCTAAACTTTTTGTAGAAAGCAACATTTAACAGTTCAATAAGCGTATGTACAAAGCCGAAGAAAAAATTGAGAAAAATATGGGAGGAAGAACACAGCCTTGGAGTAGTTTATCCACCTATAAGCCAAGCTCGACTGACCCGACGACTAATCAATATTTTTTGGATTGTATTTCAAGGATCACATAAACGCATGATGAGTTGAGACCCTGAGTCTCGATTGCGATTAGTTAATTGACCCCAAGAAGTCGGCGAACTAGTTTTTTTTTCTAGATCAACCATTGACTTATGTATCTATATGAAAGAAGTTTATATAATGCACCACCATATGTTAGGAACGGCTCTGCAACTACCTAATATAAGATGATTGCGATTATTTCGTAATGAGTTGAATTATTGAACTATTTTTATAGATCCGCCCATAATCTTATATATGATCATTGTGGATTGCAACCATCTGGAATATTGAACAACTTTATACTAATATACACTACCATATGTTAGGAACGGCCCTGCATTCCTGCAACCACTCCATAATTTAGCATTTCATCCGAGTTTCTTGCACTGCAATTTGCATGCCATATGTCCTACCTCTGACCAAAAAAAGGAGATAATCACAGAGCAGTTTGAGGCCATTTTGCTGCTTCTTTTTTCTTCAGATACAACAGCTTGAGACGTCTGCATTGCCACGCAACAGTAGTACGTTGCTCTCTTCTCTGAATATCTATGGCAAACTGCAATTTGCATCCAAGAGTGAACAGTGTCCGGTCTCATCTGTTCGCCATGACGGCGCACGCAATGCACAGGTTCGGATCCCCTGGCCGGGGCGTGCAGATGCAGATTCAATGGAGTCCAGATTTCCGGCTGATCCAGCGACCACACGAAGGAGATGAGACCATGAGAAAATAAAATCAGAATTTGGTTAGGTTTGGTCAGGTCCCAAATGGCAACGCACAGTGCCAGCGTCAGTGTCAGTACTTCACTGGAAATCCATGGCCGCGACGTACTTCCAGCTCGATCGATCGCCTTGAGGTGTAAGCGAAACGAAATAGATGTTCTTTGGGTTTGGGCTAGCTCAACAGCACGTGATGGATGGATGGATGGATGGTCTAGCTTAGCTGAACTGTGCAAATACACTGAACAGAACTGGTTCCTGCATGCGTAGCTGCTCAATCATACATGTCTATGCATGCATAAATGAGGATGTGTGTGTATCATGTGCAAATGGCATAGGTGTTGCAGTTTTCATTAGGTTAAGAAGCGAGAGATATGGAGGTGGACATTACATACCCCTATATCTCTGATAAACCTTCAGGACTGAAGAACTCAACTTTGTTTGTTAGATAAACAAGCAGTTTGACAACTTCTACGGTAGAGGTAACTTTTCTTTTCCTTTTTAACTCCAGAAAACATGTTCAATGGGGTTTCAGAAAATAATACATATCTATCCTATCTGCTCCTTTCGTTTCATAGCGTAAGATATTTCAACATTTCCCAAGTCATCTTTTAAATTTAGACTAAGTTTATAAAAATATTCAATATTAGATTTAATTTAGTATTATAGAAGTTTCTACATTTTACTATATAAACTTGATCAAATATAAAGAAATTTGACTTGGAAAAAAAATCAAACGTCTTACAGTATTTAATGAATAGAGTATATGTCTACCACTCTAATCTTTTCCCTTATTCTTATACTTATAAACCAAAATTTAAATTTGAAGTTGATTTTAGACTTTTCATTATAGTTTATTTTTCAACCTTTAGATCGCTAAGAGCCTAAGAGCACATATATATTCATAAATTATTTTTCGTTCGTAAATATAACTTTTGGCTTTTTCCACATCAAAGGCAAATGATCACCCCTATATCTATACTGATTGGTCACTTATAATAGATTCCCATGTTTACTTTTAAAAATTCCGAGTATTGATCAGGTGGATTATATCATTGTGGCGGTGAATTATACCCAAAAAAATGGGTTAAACAAAACATATCATAGGAGTTATTATGGACTATTTACCTTTTTTCTCTAAAATTCAAAATCAATTAATATGAAGTCGTTGTACTCAATCTTGAACTCTCAATTTAACGCTTTGTTAATTTTGTTCCAAAATTAAAACTTATATGATATTATTTTCTATAATTTAGAAATAAATTCGGAATTAATAAATTAATAGTCATCACGTTATGCTTATCTTTATTTATCAATTTAGCATTTTATTAATTTACGTATAACAATTGATATTAATAATGATCAAGTTGCAACTAACGTGGGCTCTTCATTTTAGTCCAAGCCGCTAATTTCAAACAAAACCAACATATTTAGCATAAAGATTTTATAACTACAATCTATAGAAACATTAACAATGAGCAGTTAGTACGTCTAGTATTTTATTTGAAAAATATAAATGCTACAACCTCCAAACCCATTACATGGAAAATACTAACACATTATGCAGGGGGGAAATAAAATGTTCCATAAGAAAATAACAGCAACAGTGCAAATAGTCCTAGCTTGACGCATACTGCTAGTAAGAGGAGTTACTGTACCTTACGAGCGCCCGATTTCTTTCATATGTCTCCAGTGCAAGCCGCACTTCTAACCCAAAATTTTCGCTTCAATTTATGCTTATAACCCAAAATTTTAATTTTTAAATATTAATAGAGTTGATTTTAAGATTTTTCTTTTTACTAATTTTTTTAGCTTTGGCTCTAAAATAGTTAACGATACATGTAAAATTCTATTCGCAAATTATTTTTCATTTACAACATAAAAAAGTCTTCTAAAGCTGTTTGCAAACCTTTCTAAAAGAGCGCGCGTGTGTGGGGGTATGTTTTCAAAATATTTGTTCTAAAAATACATTTTTGTAAATTTTTAACAAAAAGAAAACATAAAATATTCTCACGCCGCCGGCCATTGCCGATCGCTGCTTAAATAAACGCTCCTCTGTTCCTGCCGGCCGGCCGTCGTCGTCGGAAGCAGAGGCAGGAGAGAACAGAAGGCCGGCCGGCCATGGCGACGTCACGACAGTTTGCACCGCACAATGCGCACGATCGATCGATGCCATCGACGTGGACTACGATCGATCGCCCTAGCTTGACGTGTCACCTGCCGACTAACAGGTAGGTTCGCCATTGATACATGCTATGCTATCAGCTTAAATTAATTAATCTATCATCCATCCATGCGTATGCACAATTAATTATAAATGGATGGTCCATCTCTCCTCTCCTCTCGAGCCATTTGGTTACAGGGCTTAAATGATCTATGGCTTTACTAATTGCGATTATAAAAAAGGCAGCTATATATCTATGTCTGGCACTGCGACCATTGATGATTAGTTGTTTAATTTGTCCGATATGACTTTAATTGCATATATTGACCATGGTTTAATTGGCCATATGCCCATCTTGTTCAACTTGATCTTGGCTTTTCAATTCGTCTGTCACTGTTGCATTATTGCCCATCTCACTGCAATTTGTATAGTTTTAGTAGAGCATATGTTTGCATCCATTGCTCCTGTTGGCAGCTCGATCGTTTCAGTTCGTTATCCATTTCATGTTGATTTTGAGCTTTGACACAGTAACTCACTTTTCGTCTCCATGGGATTTTGAAGATATGGGATAAACTTGGGAATATTCTAACTCTTAAGAAAATATCCCCTCAATACATTGCATGGCATCTAAATAATTAATAAAATATTTTTAAAAAAATATAAAGATATATTAATATTAAATATAGCACTCCACAAACGTACAATTTTAAGTATGGCTTCTACAAATTATAACGAAAATAACAAATAATGTACATTGATCAATAGATGAATCTAGTCATAACCAAAACGTTTTATTATATGAAAGAGAGTAAGTATAGATAAGTCTTTAAAATACTCTAACAAAAGTAAATATTTATTTATTACGTATACATATTTTAATGAAAAATCATAGTCAATGATAAATTTTAAAGTCCGTGTCACTGTCTAAAACATCAAAATTATCAAACTAGAAGTAGTATTTAAAAATGCAGGAAATACTATTTCTTGTTCATGCAAGTTGATTTCACCTTGCAAATCCAATTTAGTCATCCTGCAACCTTATTAAGGCCGCGTTCGGCTAAAGTTAACTTATCTCCTTTGTTTTTCGGGTGCACGCTTCCCTAACTGCTAAACGGTAAATTTTTTGCAAAAAATATTTTTATAGAAAAGTTGTTTTAAAAAATTATATTAATCTATTTTATATTTTTTAATAATTAATGATTAATTAATCATGTACTAATCTATTACTACGTTTTCCGTATCAGGGCTTAAGCGCCTACCAGCCGAACGCGGCCTAAGTAGTCGCGCTAAGATCATGTAACAAGAAAAGTGATTGGCCCATCAAGGTTATTCTTCTTTTTGTTCGATTATTGTTTTCTTAATGCTCAATGTCTATCTCCGGTTATTAATAACAGGTTGTTCGTTCAAGTTAATTACACACCAATTGTCATAAGTATTTGTATCCACATTATTATGTTCATCATTTTTCACACCATGTTCGAAGCCTCCAATCTTGTCATGGGAGTGTAATTTCATACCTTGTTCAGAATATTCGTCGTGCAAGTGTGTCTGAAAATGCTCGTGCCTTTGCTATTATAGCCAAAAGAGATGTTAATAATGGGGCTGACTCCGATACATTTTATTGGTATTTTATTGGTAGTAGAATTTAATCTATACCGTTGATCTATTTTTATCAGACGGCTATGATTAAATTATACTACGTAGAAATTTAAAAGGGTAATATCGTCCTTTTTATTGGGACCTTTATTGCAAAAAAACAAAATTATAAAATGCTGCTAATCAAGTAATTAACAAGTACAAAAATAACATTTTTCTACTGGCAGTATAATTACCAGTAAAATGTACTAGACAGTTGTCCTAATAATGGCTATCCAAACTACAACCAGTTAGATAGCTCGCTAATTTTGGTTGTCTAGGTAAAGACTAAGACCTTTAATTGAGTCAAAAGATATATATACTAAACAGTAAAATCTTGTCACATCAATTTATAATTTTACCGAACCACTATATGCAAGTTTTATTCTTGGATACTTCGAACCTTGAGGAATTTTATGGACCATGGGAGTTTTTAGTTTTCTTAGAGTAAATTTTGGTAACTTTGGGACGTCCAAATTATAACCAATTGTATAATTCACAAATGTAGGTTCCTAGATCAGATTTTAGACCTCTAGTTGAGTCAATAGATCTATAAATTATCAGCACAATGTTATCATAGCAGTTCAGACTTTTACTTTTATTGAACCATTAAATGCAAGTTCCATTCTTGGCCATTTTTGAACCTCGAAAAATAGTAGGTACTTAAGATATAATAAATTTAAAGATCTATGAACCGGCAGTAAAATGTTATCACAGCACTTCAAACTTTTACTGGACCACTAGATGCAAGTTCCATCTTCAAGAAAAAAAAAACTAGATGCAATTTATTTTGTGGATACTATAAACCTTGAGAATTTTTTTTCATTAGGAGATAGAGCAATTTTACAGTACTTGAGAAGTACCAAGAGGTACCACTTTTTCTATGTAAATTTTGGTATTTTTGATACTAGATACCTTCTCAAGTACCGTAAAATCCTCTAGAAGATATTAGGAGGTACCTAATTTTATATATTTTCTCGGGAACCATGGAATTCTATATGAGAAAAATATGATACAGGAACCATGAAATTTTATATGAAAAAATATGATACTTTCTCAGGAACAGTGAAATTGAAACTTAATTCTTTGTCGAGTTATTCGACACTATCGTGCTAGTTTAATCATCTGCTTAAGAGCCCACCAGTTGCCAAACGCCACCAATAATGGCATTATATATATATAAACCAAGGACATCACATTGATTTGTGAAGTTCGCTTATGCTGTTGTTGTCGCTAATACTGCCCTTAATTGCAGGCAGTTGAACTAGCTACACTTGGCTGTCCCAGCATTTCTTCACATCAAATTGGCTCTCCCATTTGGCCATTCCATGCCCACATCAAAACAAGCTTCTGATTGGACCATCAATCATCTTTCCCTCTGAACAAAAGTGAGTGATGCCACCAATATCTGCACTCTCTGCATTTCCTGAAAAATGGCCAGGAACACTTGGCCAATCTCCATCACTCACTCACTCACATTAACATGTCCTTTTCTGATACCATGCCTGGGTCGCAACTAGCTGCAGAAAATGCAGTGCCCTGCTCTTGTGTGGATGGAGATATTTTTTTGCCCGGCGGATGGATGGATCATAACTGAAGGAGGCAGATCTTGCAGCTGAGCAGGAGTTATTGCAATGGCTCTCTCTCTCTCTCTCTCTCTCTCTCTCTCTCTCTCTCTCTCTCTTTAGTCTTTACCTGTGGGCTTCCTTTTCTTTGCTTGTTGGCAATGGCGGTATTGGCAGGAAGGAATGCAGAGCGTGTAGCCTTGTGCTGCTTAGTTTGGGATGTGGCCGGCCATGGCGCCCGGTCGTCAGTGCCCGGCCGTCTCCTTTCTTTTGCGGATTGCTTGGTGTGATCGATGACACCATGCATTTTACAACTAGCACTAACGGCCTCTCGCCATGTATAATAAATGGGACATGTATATATTCTCAAGTCGGTTTGGCTTGGTTACCACTACAGTTCATGAGCTACCCAACGGAGGATTGAATCCCTGCTTAAAGAGTGCTGCCTCTGCTCCATGTTATAGGACTTTCTCGATTTATCGAAATTCACCAACGTATCAATGTATATATTCTATATATGTGTATAAATTCATAAGCAACAAAAAAAATCTAGATAATGCCAAGGAAAAATTATAATATAGAACGGATGGATCGAATATATATTTATACACATGTACACCGTGTGCAGTGGGAACAAGCATTATTCCTTCGCATCATTATTTTAAAATAAATATACATTACATAAAGATAAATGCTGAAATATTAGGGCTTCTTTGAAATATAGGATTAGAGTATCCTATCAACCTAAATCCTATAAATTGGAGAAACAAAAAAAAACTATAGGAATAAACATTTAGTTTGAGCACACTAGACGAGAGAGATATTCACAGAGGAATTTTTTCAAAAGGTTAGACTTCATGTTGAAAATTCTTCAAAACTCCTTTGTTTTAAGGCATTCCTGATAGAAATCTAATCCTTCAAAATTCCATTGTTCCAAAGGAGCCCTAACGTGTGCTCTATTTGTATTCCCAGCATGACCTTCTCTCCCGCTAGGCATGCCTCCCCGATGAGGCGCCCTCACTTCCCGCCACGGTATCCATCCTTATTTCTTGCCACCTCTAGGTCACTTTTATCCCTTGCCCGTCGCTTATCTTGTCTACCATTGGGTAGCTTGATGAAACCATGTTTAGTATGTTTTTTTTTGGCGTAATTAATGGGTCACACATCTTACAGTGCTGCTCTAGTCATAAATATTTCTTATTTAAGATATGATCTGACAAAAAAAAAATTGAAATCTTGATTGTCAATCACTACCTTGTAGGGCTGCTTCTCAAATGTTTAGTTTATAAACATAAAAAAGTGGCATGCATAAATTTGACTTTAAAAGTACAATCACATATAAATGTATTAGATTTTACCACAATATTCTGATGTAAAACTAATGGTAAATGCTTTAAAATTAAAGTGAATTTTTATAAACATCAAATATTCATGACCAGACAGAGTATAACTTTTCAAATCATATGCATCGTGTCTTCTCTCACATCATGAAAGTGAGAGATCTACTAATCAATCAAGCTGGCGAGCTGAGAGCCCCATCCTGCGAGTTGATTACTAGTGCCTTGAGCCTGGTCATGATGTCCAATGAAACTTAAGGCTGCGTTGTGAAAGATAAAACATAAAAGATTGTCTAATTTTTATAATAGCTATTTAATAATATAAATAACACAATTAATTATTACAAAATTAAAAATCAGATAAGATGACGAACTGATTTTTTTAAACATTTAATATTTTAAAAAGTATGTGTGTAAAAGCCGAGAAAAGAATCTAATAAAACAAGTTAGTACGTAGCCTTAGAAAGGACAAATGCTTTCGTACGTTACGCCGCAGCATCTTAGAGGCATATGAGCAAATGATAACTCGAAATTTTGTAGCATTGGGACATCATTTTCAGCTCAGAAAATAATGAAATTATAGATAGGGACATCTACCACATGTTTGTGCTTCATTCAGGAGTCAAAATCCTATGGAAACCACTGTGTGGGTAACACGTAACCCCCAAAACCTTTGCACGTTGCTATCTCAAACTGAACCGCAGAAATGCACCCATACTCCTCAATTATATGGTCACATTTTTTTCTCTTTTGCCATGTTTTCCTTTTCGTCTGCTCTCATACTTTACCCCAATTTGATCCCAAAACCATCGGTATTCTCTCTTCTTTGAGGGTAAACAAAACTGTCACTGCACTCCAGGTTACTATAAGGGATAACCTATGCTTCCTGCCATCAATCAACATATTAAATCACTGCAATATATTCAACTTTGTAAACATATTGGCTGGAGTTGAGACATGAATATTCAGGTGTGGTCTATCCCTCAAATCCCCAACATGTTTTAGATAATGAAATCCCCAAGTGATTTCTGAAAAAAAAAATTACTGCAACATGCTGAAATATTCAGAACACTTGAAACCCTGCAATATCTACAACTTTGTAAACATATTTGCCATAATTGAGAAATAGATAAATATATAGGTGGGGTGTATCCCACAAAGGCTCACACCCCAATTAATTTTTAAACAAATTAGTGTTTCAAGCACTCTAAAAATGTCAGCATGTTGCAGGGGGTGTTTTTCCCCCTCGAGGAAATGGCCTGTTTTTTTCTCGAACATGTAAAAGATTTGCACATCAATAATTTTCATACACAACACAACAAGGCTAGACCGGCCTCGCGTAGAGGATCCCAAGGAACGAAGCTACGACTAACTTAGAAACCTAAGAGACTAAGCGACTAACTCGACACCATGAGGAGGGAAGGCCGCCATCCAATAATTAGATTTTTTTAAAGCAATTGATAACATAATTAATATATAATATATTATTTTATAAATATGCAAATTCAAATTTAACATAGAGAAATCAAAAAATAACAAATTAAACTCTAACTAGTACGAGTACTATTTCATAATCATATGTATTCCTTTCTCAACTTCAATTGATCGAATTCAAACTTTGTAAAGTAATGTATCTATATTGATTTAACATAAACTACTTTTATTTTTTCCATAACTACATGATATACAAAAGCTGAGTGAACCAAAAAAAAAAAAGATATACACCTCCTATTACTATTTACATCAGACACCCACTGTAACAAAATCTAGAACGCACAGTTATCTTCCTCAAAATCTCCAAACTGCAAACTTGCAGAGTTCACCCCTTGTTTGGACCTTTATCAGGAAAAACAAATGACGACAATAATGGTCACGGGCCAATAAAAGAAACAAAACCAAAACCAAAAAAACAATCCGAATTGGCGTCGGACAAACCACTGCAGTGCACTGCATGCAGTCTCCCCCAAATGTTGAGGAAACAGTCCATCCATCTGTCACTCCATTCATTCCAGGCCACTGGATTTCTGAATCAGAGAGACCGAAATCGGTGGGCTCTCGCACTGTCGCCATCCGCTTGCGGCAATGGCGCGTCCACAGATTGTATGCGTACCGATCGCCACCTTATTTATAAGTGCTTCTTCTTCTTCCTAGCTGCTGCAGGAGATTGCACGAGCTTAATCTGTTAATCAGCTTCCATTTCTACTCAGCTTAGCTGCGTAGCTGCTGTTGTGTTCTGTGTGTGTTCGTCGTCGTGGTTGCTGTGCTTTTCTTGTTCGGTTTGCAAGATGGACGCGCCGTCGACGTCTCCTGCCGTGGTGGCGCGGGAGGTGGAGCGGTGGCGGTGGGCCGGCGCCGCCGGTTTCGGCGCCGCGGCGCGTGGCTTCGCGTGCAGGGTGCTCTGCGCCGTCGCCACCTGCGTCTTCGCCGCAGGTGCGTCGCTCACGATGGCTTCCTTCTCCCCGGCCGCCGCGAGGACGACGACGGCGCGCGCGCGCGCGCCACTGGTCGTCGTCGTTGATTGGTTCTTGGCGCTTACTACGAGTGCGTGCGTGTGTGCAGTGGGGTCGCTGGTCGGGGCGGTGACGGGGTGCGTGATCGGGCTGGCGACGGAGAGCGGAATGCTGCGCGGCGCCGGCATCGGCGCCATCTCCGGCGCCGTCTTCTCCATCGAGGTCGCCGAGTCGTCGCGCGACCTCTGGCACTCCAGCGACTCCGGCGTCTGGTGCCTCGTCTACATGGTACGCACACCATTGCTTCTCACTCTTCCACTCACTCATGAGCAGTAGCACCACCAGCTGATTCCTTCCTCTGATCATCTCGAAGCATTTCCGGATCGTACTCGGAAACGCAAGAGCAAGATTCAGACGAATCCTCTGTTACTCGCATTTTCAAACTGTAATGGGGAAATCCAATCCATCCTAACTCATAATTTATCTGAAATTCTTTATGAGCGAAGGCAACTGGTCTGAATTCGATGACCTGCTCATGTTCGAGAGGTCATGGTAAGGGTATGAATAACTGTAAACCCGTCCAATTAAACACACCTGCTTTCGCTTTCAGAGCTTATTTGAGCTTTGATGCTGATAGGAATTAGGTGTGCCCCGAGCTTTCCATGGGCAGGTTTTGATGCTAATCTTGTAATCCAAAAACAAATCAAACATCTTTTTTTTTTAAAAAAAAGGATCATCACTTGGCATATCAAATTCACCTAAAAATACTGAGTACACGGTACACAGAACTGAACATTTCTTGCTGCATTTCGTGAGACCCAAAATGCCCCAGAAATCCACAGTTGAATTTTGACAGTGTTTGCACTGAATGACTGTGCACGCAGGTGGACATCATCTCCAGCCTCCTCAGCGGTAGATTGGTGCGGGAGAAAGTGGGTCCCGCTGTTCAGAGCGCGGTTCAGAGTCAGGTAATCACTCACCCTCAGCTCAAATGCTCCGAGTTATGGCTCGCCCATGCTCTGATTAAATTCGCCCATGAAAGATCATTCGCATGGAGATGGAGGCCACCATCACACATGCGTTCTCTTGCCCTACCACTCTCTCTTCTTCCAATCAGTTAAGCCGACACAGTGCAGATACGTAGTATGACAGTAATAGTAGCATTTGTTAGCCTGAATCTGAGAAGAAGAAAAAAATGACGTCCATGTTGAATTGTTTTTGAGTGTCAGTTGGTTCATGCATTGCCCAGAAGCCAACCATGCTGCTCATCTAATGCAACCATTTTCTTCTTGGAGAAGTAATTAATGGCCTGCTCCCCTTAGTAACATGCTCCTGCTGATAGTATTAGTATGGATCACTCACTCTAGTCGGTGATGATCTCATCGCCCACAAGTGAAAGAAAGAAAGAAAGAAAGAAACTTTCTTTGTGTGAGAATTCAGAAAGATACTTGCACCAGTGGCTAATCATTGCAATTAACTAACACTAATGTTGATGTCGTTTTTGTGGCGTCTCTTTTCTATTCTGAAGTGGTTCAGTTTGACGTAACAATCTGATCACATAGGATTTTTTTAAAAAAAAAATGAAGAGAAAGGATATTGTTTTTTCTGTCTGTTTCGCTGTCAGAATTCACTGCAGCTTGTAACCTTCGTCAGATTGTTTATCTGAATGCCACGTACGCTTATGCAGATAAGCGCGATCAGCTCGCCGTTCGCCGAGACCAGCGACCTGTTCGAGACCGGCGGCACCAAGGGCGTGCCGGCGGACACGCTCCGCCGGCTGCCGGCGGTCAAGATCACCGGCGACAGCGCCGTCGACTCCGCCGGCGAGGCCGTCTGCTGCTCCGTGTGCCTCCAGGACTTCCGCGCCGGCGAGATGGCGCGGCGGCTGCCGGGCTGCCGGCACTTGTTCCACGTGGCGTGCATCGACTGCTGGCTGGTGAGGCACGGCTCCTGCCCGCTGTGCCGGCGAGACATCTGATCCCATCTCATCTGATCATGATGATCAAGATCAGCTCGTCGTCGTAATCCGATCCGGACGCGGCGATCAACGGATTAAGTACATAGGTTGGTGGTGTGTAGGAGTGTAGAACTACTGCATCCTGATGCCCGTAAGGGGAGGGGTGTGATCAACGGATTGCAGTCGCATGCCGATGGCCGGTGCAAGAATGAGTAATACGTTTTCGATACTTTCTCCAAAACAGTAAAATTACTCGATAACGACGTGTGTATCCAACTAGCAATCGCTTTGACGAGATGAATGAACTGAGCAAGAATTGTGGGTGCTGGGTACAAGCCAAAAAGAAAAAAGAAATGGCTTTTTTAATATTTTTGAAAAGCATATTGAGATAGTACAATTTTAATGTAAAATTCTAATATCTCATGGTACATTGTACCTCAAGATACTAATTTTTTATGCTGAAAAATATGGTACCTTGAGCTACTTTTTCTGTGTTAAAAAAGCTCAAAAAGAAAGTTGCTTCAGAGATGGGCTGTAATCTTGTAATCAGTAAGAGATTTGCTCTGGTCCAACAAAAAGTACCTCGAGATGCCGATATCTCACGGTACTAAATCGTTTCCCACCATTAAACCTAGCTGAAAAGAATAAGAATGGTTAGATCCAACGATCATTAATGATTTAGTACTGTGAGATACCATTAACTCGAGTTATTTTTATTGCATGGGAGCAAATCTCGAAAAAAAAAAACCTTGCTCACATACTGAACTCTCAAAAATCAAGGTCTTGCACGCTCTGACCTTGTGCTCATCTGCTGATTCTGAACGATGTTCAGTTCAGAGGTCTCTACGGAGATTGAGATGACACTGAGCTGTATGGGCTCAATTACTCACTAAAATTAGGCATTTATTTTGTTCTTCGGCCCATAGGCGCAATTTCCTGCTTTTGTAGAAAGCATAATGTAACCAAAAGAAATTAGGCTTTCAGGCTCAAACTTCTGATGGTTTTGTGCTCATAGCCCAGTTCTCTGTTGGTGAGCCCATACTGAAGCTGATGGGCGCTGCTCTTCTCATCCGTGCGTGCATCTGGACCATAATCTGGTCCAGGAACAGTCCATAGAGGTATGGAAAGCCTCGCCAATTCCATTTCATCCGTGTGTGCATCTGGACCATAATCTGGTCCAGGAACAGCCCATGGAGGAATGGAGAGCATCGCCAATTCCATTGGTCACTTGCCAGTGCTTCAACTGCTTCTGGAACCACTAAACTAAAGATTTTCCAAACACATCTTGGTCAATTAGTACCTTATTATCATGGTAGATGTGGACGGATCAAGCAAACCAGCGGAGGAAAGCGACGCAAATCCGCTGCTTAATGATCAGCTCGTGGCTGCCAGATTATTATAAGATCACTTGGAACAAGAGCTGCAGAAGTGGGCAGTCCCTGATTTTGGTTAGGGAATTTGGTTCTTCCTTCTTTTCTTCAGCTCCTCCTACTCACAACAAAATTTTCAACTGCATGCGTCGAAACAGATTATGATGCACTCATCCCAGTTTGTTATCCTGTCTGCAACTGCATCATGAATGCCAGTCATTTCAGGATGACACATTGCATGTCAGATTTTTCTTTCTCTTCAGCTATCTTCTCCCTCTCTCTTGCAGAGTCAGAAATGGAAGACGGCGACGAAATTCAGCAGCGGCGAAAGCAGACAACACTGTGCCACAGAGGCAGTACATGGACGTGCGTAAAAGCGACCTGACAATTGTGTAAAACCAACCACTCGACAGAGACCTGACGATGACATTCCATGCTGCTGCTGTTGTTTTCTAATCCGAGCTTTCGCTATGTTTAACCACTAATCTGAGCATCCAGCATTCGACATTAAGGTCAAAATCTACACGTTTGCATAGCGATTAATTAGCATATTTGGAGAGGCAGATGTGCATAGCTGGGGGCAGGCACAGTGGCACGCGAAACCTGATGTATTAGCAGAGTTGATGCGATCGACTAGTTAGCTTACTGAATTCCAGATGCATGTACGATGGTTAATTACAACGTGGAACTTGCCCAACTCTGCATCGTTTCATGATTTTCTTTGCCTCTCTTCTGATATATAATCTACGCGATCTACGTACGAAAAGCTTGCTTATCGCTTGCATCTAGACGCCATCATGCAGGGACAGACCGAATCTTTGGTTCCTGCACTGTTACTCAAAAAGACATGCCTTTATCATATGCAAGAATTCGAGCTGAATAAACCAAGAGGAATTCGACATGTCGATCGATTCGGCTACAGCACTCGAGCAATCCCCGTGCAGGTAGGTTGCTGCGTAATGCAGAGGGGTGATTTCTTCAGAGAAAAAAAAGCAGGTTCAGATAGCCCTTCTCGCGTCACCGATGACGACGCTAGCTGAATTAGTTTCAGAGTCACTGCCTGGCATCATCGTACTCATCAAGTCATCGTAGGCGTGGTTAATTATGGTTAATTATAGGGGGATTGTTGGGGCTTATTTAGAGAAAAACTCAACATATTTATAAATGAAAATTAACTCGTGGGTAAAACTTTTATATACGTGGTCTTTACGATTTAAAATTTAAGACGGAAAAATAAACCATAATAAAAAACCCTAAAATCTTGTCCATATTTAATTTTGAAAATTTAAATTTAGCTTATAAATATAAATAAAAGCGAAAAAGATAGGGCTGCTACTTTCCCGTGCATCGTATGGCGAGAAAAGAAAGCAAGAAAGTATAAGTAATTAAGATGCGAATTTGTGCTCTCTGAATTAACTCGGCCGGCCTTTGTTCTGAAAAATAATTTTAAAATTACCAGTGGACGAGAATCACGTCGAGAGAGGATGTCGATCCGAGTCAGCTACCTACCTAGCCTGCAGAATGATACCTAATTAAATCCATCTTAAGCTGATTAACCTGCTGTATTTAGGTCAAACAACGAGCAGCATATAAATAATGATCCCTGACAATAATTAAGGGTTAGTTTCTGCGTTCATGCGTGCATGTGCATTTGAAACACTGCAAAATCGATCGAATTTCATTCCAACGATGGGTGGTCAAGGCAGCAGCTAGCTAGCATGCATAATGTAAGTACAGATTGCACGTAGCATCAGCTGACAGATAGTGCTAATCTGAGTCAGCAATTATTAGACCCAGCATAAACTAATTAATCGGGTCAACTACAGAGGGCGGCCGGCCGTACGTGCACGTACTGCACTGAGCATTTTTTTCCCGTCAGGTTGGAAGACTCTTGAGAAATTGGAAGGATGATTATATTTCTCAGTCATAAATAGCATTGTTTATGAGTTTACTCATATTCTTCCTTTTATACCTTAAGGTACCAAATCGTTTCTCACCATTGGATCAACCTAAATAGGATGTGTACTGTTGGATCCAATGATAAAAATAATTTAGTACCGCGAGGTACCGGTACCTCAAGGTACAAAAGAAAGGACGGGAGTAAAACTCATTATATATGGGTTTTTTTATCATCCTTAAAAGATATCTCAAGGTATCAATAATTAAGTTTTACTTATATCCTTTCTTTTGTATCTCGAGATACCAAATCGTTTCTCACCATTGGATCTAGCTAAGTATGATGTACACGGTTGGATCCAACGATCATAAACGATTTGGTACCGCGAGGTACCGGTACCTCGAGGTACAAAAGAAAGGATGGGAGTAAAACTCTCAATAATTTTAGTATAAATTTTTGGTACCTTGGGATATTTTTTAAGAATGGTAAAAAAACTTATTGTATATACGTAGGACGGTGTATAAAAGTGGATATTTTTCTATCATGAAAAAGAAAATAATTATGAAAACTGATATGGGAAGCCTGAGCCAAATGAAAAAACTTCGTGTGGCTGATTGCCTCCAAATTAGACAATGGCCAAACAATTATTTCTGTCTTTTTATTTTGAAGTGATCAATTTTGTCATTTATGCTACACGTATTTGAAAACGGCACAGCACCTATTCAAATATTGTCCTTCTGTGCAGCAAATTTGGGGAAGGTTACCGGAGGAAAACGACACTCCATAAAAAAAATTTATGAACTAAACGAGCCCTGATTTGAACCATGCGAGTACATTCGTACGTGCATGGAGGATGAACCGTACGTACACATCATCGCCGTAGAAAATTTGCCGGTTGACTGTATTATTCCTGCGTAGTTCGTGCCGTAAATTGCACTACAAGAAAACAAATCACCCGGTCACTTTGACCGCTCTCTCCACGACCAGATCGATACTAATTAATTTCTTCGTCGCAAAGTAATCATCTACTGCTACTTTTATACAGCAATATTAACAAGTAAATTATTAAGGGACTTGAGGATTAATGCTCACACAGTTTTGTGTAGAGCTAGATAATTCATGTATAGTTAATTAATATATAACTTCAAATTTTACTTCTATATATTGATACCGTTGTATATTGTATGTAGAAGTATTGTTTAAATTTCATATACATCTCTTGTATTTCTATAAGATTAGGAGTTTATAACTCTTAAATTATGTTATTTATATATTTTTGAATTTTATGTACGACTCTTAGCTTCTATTATATAAGATATAATTATATTTTATACACAGCTATAACAATCAATCTATACCATTATAAGTTTTGGAGAAACCCTTTCTCTAACGGATGTTAACACAAAATCTACCCCAACACGGGAAGCCATGAGAGACCTGCTTCGCTCTAGTGTATTTGCTTAATTTGATCATGTAACTACAATATAAACAAAATAGGTTAGATTAACTAGCCGATCGGATGCAAGCTTTCGTGACCAGTCGATTGCCACATGGTTTTGAAAGGCAATAGAACGGTTGGCTATAAACTCGATATGGATTTAATGACTAGATAAAGAAAGCAGGGATCATCGATCGGCTGGAGTGAATTGAAGATAAATAAAATCTAATCTGAAATAACCACGAGCCAAGACAATATAAGAATACAACTATGAAGGATAAAATCAAGCAATAGTAGATTAATGCAAACCTATAAATTTGATATGCCGATGCTAATATTTAGAAGCAATAATAGGATAACTCATTAGCTAGAGCTCCGATGAAACGTTGAATATAACTTATCTACATAAAAAAAATATTTAATTAAACATAGTTTAATACATCAAACTTAACTGAGACAACGTGAGATTGATAATAACAAGCATGGACTATTAAGATGGTAAATCTTGCTTAAAGCGATAGATTAGTCAGATCAATATAAGAAATATATGTAGCTTAAATCAAGCTAATCAGATAACTAGCAATCACATAGATTTGATTGAATGTTAAACTGAACTAAGAAATACTAATCAAGTCGATGCGAGTACTGGGTGACGAGATTCACTCTTCCACCGGAGATTGAACTAACTAGAAGCAGCCCTGCTCGAGAACAAGACCTTGTGGAAATCTTCTAAGAGTGGCTTTTACCAAATTGCTTTGACCAAACTTACTAACAATTAAGTAAAAAATGCCATTAACAATACATAAGATATTTTTATTATTTATTATTGAAGTGATAATTTCTAGCCTCTCGAAAATATAATTTGAAATATAATAGATAGATAGATAGATCGATCACCAGTAATTAAGGAACAAAAGTAATGAAGGATCGAATTGCGAGTGTATACATGCCCCGTACGCATCTCTTCAAGGTAGCTCATGCTTATTTCAGAAAAGAAAAAGAAAAGATCAAGATCTATCAGGCCCGTTTAGTTCCAATTTTTTTTGAAGATAGGTTACATCATATATATTTGAAGTATTAAACATAGTCTAATTATAAAACAAATTTTAGATTCCGTCTGAAAATCGCAAGACAAATATTTTAAGTCTAATTAATCTGTCATTAGTATATGTTGGTTATTATAGCGCTTATGGCTAATCATGCACTAATTAATCTTAAAAGATTTATTTAATGATTTTCCCTATTATAACTGTATAATTAGTTTTAATTTTTATCGATATTTAATGCTCCGTTTAGATATCTAAAGATTGGACGTAATATTTTTGGAAAATGATTTTGGAGGACATCAAGCTCAAGGTCTATCAATCACATGCCAAGCTTTGAAATGTCACATCCAGATCGAGCTTGCATTGCATGGCCTCTCTCTCCACTTGCAGATCGATCAGAACAGCCTTTTTTTCGCATGGATGTATAGCCGATCGATCGACGATCACAACTTTTTGCATGGATGTAGCCGATGATCCCTCGCTTGCATAATTGCGATTGCCATGGATCTACGCTGCTCCATTAATCTTGTCGATAATTAATATCGATAATTAATATCCTGTGTGTGTGTATATATATATATATATATATATATATATATATATATATATATATATATATATATATATATATATATATGATTTTGCGACTTCAAGCTTTGCACTGGATCATGTGGTTGGGTCGATCGAACTGGTAAAAAGTCGTGATGGCTTTCGTAAATGGAGGAACTGGAAATGGGTTCGTGTGGCTTTTTGTAAAGCGCGTTTCAGTTATTGCTGATGCCTTCTCTTTTAATTTTGTTTGCTTTTAGTTATTATTATTAAGCCTAAATTAATTAAGACATTTGTTGATCGAGACTTTTTGAGATTAATTGAGAGTTTTCGCGAGATGCAAGGCAAAGTTAACACGAAAAGTAATCGACCATGAATAATAATGGTGTGATGTTAGTGTGTCGTGAAGATGTCATATATGATTTGTTTTCATGGTGTGGAGGAAAATGAAAAAAAACAAAAGAAATAATGATGTGGTTTTGCAGTTAACATCAATATTTTGAACATAAAATTACACGTTTTGAACGCGGCTTAATACGGTATAACGACGACATATAATGTTTGCAGAGTCAAATCATCAACTAGTGTAAATATGTTATATTATTTTAAATAACAAAAATTCATAGAGTTTCAAATTTATCCTAAAATAAATCAACTTCTGCACTCTTACCTACACTTGGTTAACATATCGAGAATATTTTTCTCTTCGGTACCCACACATACCCACTGTTTTGATATTAATGATAGATATTTTGATCATTTAGGCTAAGGAGTAACTCCTTAGTTCTTTCTTACTCCTAGGAGCTAGGAAGGATCGTCGTATTCATATTCCAAGCCCGTACAGGCGATCAACCACCAGGCAGCCACATTCTCCTCCTGCCGATTTCCGCATGCGAAAATGATGCCAGTTTACTGCGGTTTCTGACCAAACCGTCTCGATCAGCCGGGGACGCAGAGAGTACGTAGAGGGGTGGATAACAAGCCAACTCGGCTCGTTATCATAACGAGCTAAAAACCTAGCTCAGCTCGGCTCATTACAAAGCTCGAGCTGGCTTGTTAGGCTCGCGAACCGTGCATGAAAAATTAACTTAAACAATTTTTCAATAGATTATACAAGCAAATTTTCAGTTCAAACATGCAAATCATATGAAATTGTATTTAAATATTAAAGTTTGAACCAACAAATCACATGATGAACCTATAAAGTATTGAACATATGTTTTTTGGGTGGAATCAATGAATGCCGACGAATCGTGTATCTTTGGTCTAGCTCGTTAGGCTCGCGAGCAGCTCACGAGCCAGCTCAAGCTGGCTCGTTATCTCTAACGAGCTAAAATGCTAGCTCGGCTCATTAGAAAAATAAAACGAGCCGAGCCGAGTTTGTCACGAGTCGAGCGAGCTAATGAGCCACGAGCTTTCCCTAAGTACAGGAGATGCTACCGATTGATTTACCCGTCGTCGTTCGTTTGGGCCCATGAATTGACGGAACCAGCGTATCACAGATATTAGAATGGTATGGGGTTTCATTTTTGAGTTAATTTAATATCTTTATCATTATACAAAAATATAGCAATAATAATATATGAGATATTTATAGAAAGAAATCACATATTAGAGCTAGGAGTGGTGATGCGCCTAAACTTTTTAACTATAAGATTTAAGAGTTAGGTTTAAAATAGATTAAAAACAAAATCATATGGAATTTTGAACTATTTTTTTAAAGAACCAAAGGGCATTTGCCCATTACCACTCCTAATTTAAAGGGAATACTTTTATTTAACATAAATTTTAAAAATAACCAAAAAAATAAATTGCTGATCTCCATCTAGATCCTGATTTTGCACCTCCGGTTTTTTTCTTATGTTTATGTTTATAAATCAAATTTGAATTTCTTTAACTTTAAATTTAAAGATGATTTTAAGTTTTTTATTAAAGTTTATTTTTGGGTCTTTAACTTTTAGATCACCAAGAAATATGTATATAAATTTTTTATTTATAAATTCTTTTTATTACAAACATATTGTTCGAATTTCACCTCTAGTATATTAGTACCAGAACTGGATGCTAGAACGATACGTACCATTTAGTTTAGGTTTTACATACCCCACAAGCTTAGCAGCAATAAGTCTAGATGAGTAATAGCATGTTCTTCGCTGCTCAACCGATTTTTATCGACGTGGACTACGGTTTACAGTGGACAATGCAGCGGCGAAACTTGGACCGTGGTCCGACCTTCCCGGGAGCTGACACCGGGCCATGCAATCGCAATCGCAATCGCGACCAATCCTGACACGCAGGATTCTGATCGGACGGCCACGCCGCGGTGCAGCAGGCGCCGGACACGCCGGCCGAAGTGGCCGCCAGCGAGGCCACAGCGCGCGCGCGTGCGTCTCGCGCTCGTTGCCCCTCCACGTCAAAAAATATCAGCGCCAACTCATCCGCACCAAACCCAGCAAGCATGGCACCGTTCGTTTCCTCGTATCTGCTCATGACTCCCACGTAATTGCCACGGCGATCTCTCAGTCACCCCCAAACAAAAAAAAAGCTTCCTTTTTTTCTTTGGTTTTATTTTTCTTTCAGTCTCACCACATCATCAACACCACAAGAACATGAGTGATCATGCTAACAAGTAACAACTACCAAAAATAAAAAAGGAGAAAAAGAAAAACAGATGGAGTCTTGAGGCTGAAGCAAATAGCAGAGAAATCCCAAAAAACGTGACATGTCATCCCTGATCCACGACGCGTCGCGACGAGGCGACGGGCGAGCGAGTCGTCATCAACGGCGCGGCCGGCGGGGCGGCGGACGCCCTGGCGGCGGCGGCAGCGGCCACGCATGCGTGGCGCGTTCGCCATGTGTGCCGCGCGCCGCGCTCCACTTGCGTGCGTCGCCCCGTCCGCGTCACCGCAACAATCGGCTTAACCTTTTCTTTGTTTAATTTAATCCTCTATTGCCTTCATGCTTAGTTGCTTGCTGCTAGCGTCCAAATCCCGCGAAATTTCTCCGAACATCGCCGCGCCGTTTTGGCACACCGCCATGTTCGATCGATCGATCGAT
This sequence comes from Oryza brachyantha, assembly GCF_000231095.2. NCBI lineage: Eukaryota > Viridiplantae > Streptophyta > Magnoliopsida > Poales > Poaceae > Oryza > Oryza brachyantha. Next base: position 14,757,576 of record NC_023172.2, read on the forward strand.
CGAGCCTGGCTGGTTGATTATTTTTTAAAAAAAACTGGTTAAAAATCATGCAGCTGCGTAATTAATATAGGACAAGTGAAACATCACACACGAGATTGATCCAGAGTACCCTGGCAAATCTCGAATTCAAGGGCATTGCATTGCATTGCAGCGCAGCTGGTACAGTGTTGGGTTTCACTGTTTCAGATCAGATATACGAACAGTAGTAGTACTGCATTTCTGCCGTAATTGAGAGAGAAAAAAATGCGTTTTTACCACGAATGAAGAGTGGTGGCGAAGAAAGGAAGCGGGTCAAACCATGTGAGACCAGCAAAAATACAAAAGAGCAGCACGAAAGGACAAAAAAGAGAGAAAAAAGAGTAGGATAGCAGAGCTATATAAATGCTCTTTTTTCTTTTCTTTTCTTATAAGAAAGAAAGGTGTAGAGAGCAGAAGAAAATGAGATTAAATGGAGCAGGAGGCCACACAAAAACAGTCACCACCACCACTCTCAAATCCCCCTCAGAAATTAGGACTTGGTAGAGCCCATCTCTGAGCCCCTGCCTTGCTGACCCTGAAGCATTCTCTCTCTTCTCTCTCTTGCTTCTTTGCTGTGTTCTTCTCTTCTCTCCTCTTTTGGTCGTGCAATTGTTTGTGTAGGGGAGAAGATAAAAGATTCCCTGATCTATCTGTTCATCGAGGCTGTCTGCGAGATTTGGCAGGAGGAGGGGTTGCAAGGAAGGGAGGGGGAAGAGGAGAAGCGAAAAAGCGCATCTTTTTTTAGTTCTTTCGGTTCAGTTTCCTGGTTGCTTCTTTTGGATCCTGGAGAGGAGAGGAGCCCACCGTTTTACCACCAAAAACCCAATCTTTGCTGCCTTCTCCGAGCTTGAGATCGATAGGTTTCCAGATCAAAGGCCTCCTTCTTTTGGTTGTGAGATCGCACAGGAATCTGGGGGGCCGAGGAAGCTATCCTAGAAAAGGCGAGTTCTTTCTTTTTCGCTTCTTCTCCTTCCTCATGTCCCAATGCAAGTAGAGTGTGGTGGTTTTGTTGGTCCTTCTCCCGCTGATCATGTGGGTTCTGTTCTTGATCCTTGACGTGTGTGTTTTTTGGGATGCAATTGCAGATTTCGCGAAGAAACGAGAGGAGGAGAAGGTAAAGAAATGGCCCTTGCGAGGAAGTGGGCGATGGGGAGGCGTCGGAGATGAAGGATGCTCTCTGCGGTGATGGAATACTTGAGATCTTGCTGGGGCCCGGCGTCGTCGCCGGCCGGGCGCCCCCGCAAGGGATCGGATGCGGCCGGGCGGCAGGACGGGCTGCTGTGGTACAAGGACACCGGGCAGCTCGTCGCCGGTGAGTTCTCGATGGCCGTGGTGCAGGCCAACAATCTGCTCGAGGATCACAGCCAGGTGGAATCCGGGCCGCTGAGCACCACGGAGCCCGACCTGCAGGGCACCTTTGTCGGCGTCTATGATGGGCACGGCGGCCCGGAGACGGCGCGCTACATCAACGACCATCTGTTCAACCATCTGAGGGGTGAGACCTCCGCTGCTGCTAAAATCTTCGTCATTTAATCCAATGCCGATCTCGCTATGCTATCCAATTCATACGTGATCCGTCCAATTGTTAGGATGTGCAAGTGTATGTGTTGATTTCGGTAGTTGTTGAGCAAAAATGATTTTTCAGTTGAGTAGATATCTGCTGTAAACTGCATTTTGCATGAGATGTGGTTCTGCTATAGTACCGCGAAAAAAGCAGGCACACATTTGAATCCATCTACAGTTATATCAGAGCCATGATTGCCCTAATTTCAATCCATAGTTGAATGTTTGAGATGTAATTAAACACCACATCACATGCCAGTGTGGAAATTGACTGCAAGAGATTTTGATGAATGTAATTATGGCATTTTCTAGACTTGTAGTTACTTCTGATTGTATACTTATATTTTCCCAGTGCTAATAATCATTGCCACTGTCCATCACTACAGATATTATTACTTGCCAATCATCAGTTGTGCCTGACCATAATTAACTTCCTTTTCAGGATTTGCATCTGAGCACAAGTGCATGTCAGCGGATGTGATTCGAAAGGCATTTTGTGCAACTGAGGAGGGATTCTTTTCTGTAGTTAGTAGTCAATGGTCATTGAGGCCTCAATTAGCGGCAGTAGGCTCTTGCTGTCTAGTTGGTGTGATCTGCAACGGAAATCTATATATTGCAAACCTTGGTGATTCCCGTGCTGTTCTTGGTAGACTTGTTAAGGGGACTGGAGAAGTTCTGGCTATGCAACTGTCAGCAGAACACAATGCATCCTATGAAGAGGTTAGGCGAGAGCTCCAGGCAGCACATCCTGATGATCCCCAAATTGTGGTTCTAAGGCACAATATTTGGCGTGTGAAGGGTATTATCCAGGCACGTATTTGGGCGCCTTAATTATTTTGCTATTTTTTGTCTACTCATTTGAATCATCTAATTATTTTGTGGAATCTTAAAGCATTTTTCTTGACTTCTTTTAAGAACAACTGACTTTTCCGTGCAATTGGCTCGGGGTTAGATTATAGTCAATCCAAAGCATAGTTGTGTTTGCTGTACAACTCTTAGGTTTATTCCAAAATTAGAATTATATTTCTCTCATAAAGCTGCAGTAATGCTCTATTATGTACCTACCCATCTGCACTGCTATAATCATTACATGCCTTGATCCAGTGTAGGTGTTTCTGTTTTTCCAAATTAATCTGGTAATTGCATGCCTTTTAGAAAACTATGTGTGACTGAAACTTCTGCAGAACTTAGCTGCGTCTGTTTATTTGTTTAGTATTGAGAAATTTGTCATTTATCACAGCTAAAAATAAGTCATAGTTCAAATTTCAATAACCATGAAGCTATCTTTTTGTTTCTAACTAATGGAACTGCAATAATATGGCACTGCTGTTATGGACCAAGACCAATATGATGTAATGTTCTTGAAATCAATTGCAATCTCCCAAAGGAACAATTATTAATGCATGCTGAGCAGTTAGTGTGTATAAGAGACATCTGCTGTGCCATGCTACTTTTCGTTAAAGTTTTAATTGCCGTGTTCTCACACTACATCTTACCTCGTATGATGATGTGTTCCAGATAACAAGATCCATTGGAGATGTATATCTGAAGAAACCAGAGTTCAACAGAGAACCTCTGCATAGCAAATTTCGGCTTCATGAAACTTTCAGGAGACCTCTTCTTAGTTCTGAACCAGCTATTGTTGTACACCAATTACAGGCAACTGATCAGTTCATCATTTTTGCATCTGATGGACTATGGGAGCATATTAGTAATCAGGAAGCAGTTGATCTTGTCCAACATAATCCTCGCAATGTATGTGTTCTTATCTTATGTAAATTCATTCTTTCAAGGGTGAAGTGCTTCATATTACTGCTTGTCCAATATAATAAATATCCATATGCTTTTGTAATTATTACATCCTTTGGTTGTTACTGTTATTAGGGTAAATGGATGTTTGCTGTGTGAAAAGATAGAAAATACCATATTAAATATCTTTGGAACTTGTTGTCTCAAGTATTTAAAATATATTCAGAAAGAATATATTAGGTATACGTTAATATGATACCATATGAACTTATGAAGGCGCCTTTACATTGTGAATGCAGAAATTTGTTAAGTTTGGAGCAGTTCATTGATTGTAGGTATTTTAGGAACTCAGATGTGTATGGGATCTGCTATTGAGAGTACTTGTAGCAAAATGTACTTTGACACAACTGCACTGTGTTTTAGTCCAAGTATGTTGTATTTAATTCCTGGCTATCCTATGTTCCTTGTAATCTAGCATGTTATTTCTTTATGCTGTGAACCTTTCCATAACACTTCATTTGAACTCCTAACCCTTTTGAATTCAATTAACGAAGATACATGTGTCACTTTAATTGTTCACAACGGAGCTATGCCAGCCTATTCAGTTGGTGAAGAGTTCTGCAATTGTTGATGCAATACGTAGATCCCGTTAATATATGCACTATACATGGACATGAATACTGATGAACTGTCTTGTCGCTGATTTGTTTATAGTTCTTTCAACTTCCCAAACTCTCAATATTTTCACTGTGTCCATTTTATAACGATTTTTGTCAGACCAAATAATGCATCATTAATTGAATCTTATACTCCCTTTTATGCTTTTTTATTCATCTTGCAATACAGTTTCTTATTTTACTAATGCTACCATAACTTTATGTGTATCAGGGGATTGCTAGAAGACTAGTAAAGGCTGCAATGCAGCAGGCAGCAAAAAAGAGGGAGATGAGGTATTCAGATCTCAAGAAAATCGATCGTGGGGTAAGGCGGCACTTCCATGATGACATAACAGTTGTTGTGGTGTTCTTCGATTCAAATGCCATAACCACTGCTAGCTGGAGCAGACCTTCGGTTTCTCTTCGAGGGGGTGGCATTATTCTCCCTGCAAATTCCCTTGCTCCATTCTCAGTTCCTACATAGCTAAGAAGCTCTTCTTAAAACAACATCAAATTTAAGGAATTCAAGAAGATCAAAAAAAAAAAGGAAAAAGGAAAAAAGAAAAAAAAAAGAGAAAGGAAAAGAAAGGAAGAGCATCAGTTGTGATCAACTGTTGCGTATTTTCTTCTGCTTTGTTCTTGGAAAACCTTTTTTTAGATTCAACCTAGTGACTAGTGTACTGATAGCAAGGTATAAGATTTAGATTATTCTAAGCTTTTCTTTTCCCCCTTTTTTCGCGCCCATGGGATATCAGGTGGTTGTACATTCTCTGGATCATCTTGTGATAATAGTTCATCATCCCTTTTGTTAAGCTCCTTCAGAATGCTGACTATCATGTCACCCCGAGGCAACTTTTGGTGAGCAGGAGGTTGCTTTCATGGTAATATACTATCCCATCATGGATTCATGATTAACCAAAAGTGGCATGTTACCTAATCAGTTGAGCTCAGCGTGTGTGTGTGGATACTCTCAGCATCATGCTGTTTGCATGATGAGACAGATGTCAACCAGATTTGAGGCATCCTGAAATGTTGAAACCGTTGTGATTGCATGCCTTTTGTGTTCACCTGGCCCTTTCAGTTGATGCATCTGTTGCTTGTTTGGTATGGAGACGTGGTCACCGGCGCTGCTGGTGTGGCTGCACTGTAACTAGACTGAAAGTTACTGTTATCAGATTGGTGGAATATTCAGGAGTGTGAGAACACTTATTGCGTTTGCAACAACATACATTTTCTGATCACTGGATTCTTTCGATTCCTGTGCCAAGACAAACAGTTGCCAAGAAAGAGCTTCAATTGGCCATAACCAATAGAGGTCCGATATGGTTCAGTACTTTGTTTGCTTTGTTGCGTTCAGAGAAAGAATGAGAACATTTGTTGCGTTTGTTTGTTTATTTCTGAATGACTATGTTTTTGTTTTCTTTAAGGTGTTGTATCTTCCTAATATTGTCACAGGTAGAAAGATCTGGTACAGCTTGTTAGCACTCAGAAAATAAAAAGGAAATATGAATGACAGGATTGCAATATCGCATGATAAATATTTCAAAGAAAAATCGTGAGCCCCCAAATGTCACTCTTTATCAATATCGCATGATAAATATTTCAAAGAAAAATCGTGAGCCCCCAAATGTCACTCTTTATTTAAGATTTTTCCATATAAATTAATTTGTTACAAATACATCCCTTCTAATTCACTTTAGTTTGAGATTGTTTCCTATTGCCACTACTCATGTATTCTCATAGGCCTTTTCCGCATATTCTATATGACCTAGCGCATCTTATGGCTAGCGTGGGTACGAGCCCTACTACATACTACATTAGTTGATCTTGGTAAGCAATTATCCCTCTTGCTCTATAGGAGTTAAATGTGGCTATTGCACGCATGACTGCGTGAGCTGCTCTCACTGTGATGTTTGGGCGCTCGATATTTGCACTGTGATGTTTGGGCGCTCGATATTTGTCTACACCGTCACACACTCATCAGGCTCATGTTGAATGCCAGCTCCTAGCGGCGCTTTATACGAGGGGGTTCATCTCGCAGACTTGGTGTTCAACTATAACGTGGAGGCAGAGATCCTTCGGCCTTATCTTTTCACTTATGCTTATAAACCAAAATTTAAATTTTTAATTTTTAATTTAGAATAGATTTTGGGGGTTTTTTTTATCGTAGTTACTTTTCGGCCTTCACTTTTAGATAAATAAGAACACAGTTTTATTCTCAAATTATCTTTATTTATTAATATGACATTCGATTTTTTTTCCTAAATAAGACAAACAATCACCATCTCCTTGTCAACATACCAATGATAGAGTAGGAGTTAACTAGCTCGATTGTACCAAGTTCATCAAAAACAAACATGGCTCTCTTGTTTAAGAGTCTTTATTCTTAGCGATAAAGACAAAACGGTTAACCAGACCTAACCCATCCTACACTAACTTTTGCGGGTTCAATTATATTACCGTAGGAAACTGTCTCAAACCATGTAAAACAGGCTTGGCCACAAGAATGCACTAGCAGCCATAATAGAAGGTAATCTCAAACAAAGTGAATTAGGAGGAAGGTATTTGCAATAAATCAATTTATAGGGGGGACTCAAACTAATAATGATACTTGGGGAGATCTTTACAATTTCCCGTATTTCTATTATAAAAATGGATGAAACACCAGCAACAAACATAGACATCCCTTTCAAAAGAAAGAGAGAAATATAGAACAATAGGCATCCTATATGCTTTAAGCCCCACGGTTTTCTTTTACCCTTCAAATTGTCATTGTCTGCTTCCATTCCACAGAGTACAGATATAACAAGCAAAACTGCATGTCTTCCTCAGCAATGAGAAGGATGCACACTTCCACAAGATATCTTTCACTTGGTTCTTTCAATTCCTGTGCTAAGACAAACAGTTGCCATGAAAGAACAAACTTCAATTGGCCATAACCAATAGAGATCTGATATGGTTCAGTACTTTAGTGGAACTGGCATATGTTACTACATACCAATATACAGTACGGTCTGTAAAGTTCAGTCTACATCAAAGAGAGAAATTCTCAGGCAGTTCGGATCCCCTATAATCTACAGCCAGTTCAAGAGAGCTGATGATCATAACATGTTGGTGCACTATATTTTTGGCCAATGAAAAACTACAGAAAATTTATCTTATTTACTAGCGAAACGTAAATGCATCAGAGTATCTCCCTAAGCCTAGGATTCTCTTTTATGTTTCAAATGTCTGCTCCCTTCTGCAGACGTTACAAGTCAAAATACATGCCCTTTACAGTGAGAAGATTTTCTCATGAGCCATGACTTACTTTGTTTCAAGGACCAAGCAACTTCTTCCACCAGGCATACCCTAACAGCATGATGGTGATCATGAAGCAACCTGATGAACTGCCCCCAACAAATGGCCAAAAGAGGCTACCGTCATCAATGAAGTACAAGTGTCCCTTGATATTCATTGCAAAAGCCCCAGCAATGAAGGTGTTGACAGCTATGCCGAAGGATGCAATGGTCAGTGTAAGCTGAAGCTGAATGAGTTCATTACGCTGGTTGTCAAGTTGAATATTGACATAGTCTTCTGTGTCATCAATATATTCTCGAACCTGTTTAATTCCCAAACGAGAAATTAAAACCAGAGTATATGGTTTCTTCATAAGAAAACAGACATGCTTCTAGTAGTTAAGAATTCATCATCTTCTGCTAAATTGAATACTAACTTAAATCTATTTAGCAAATAGGTGTGGCCATTTTTCTTTGCAGTTTATCTCTAACAAGGACTTACAATTATAGCAGATAATGAGTCTAGGGGGTGATTGTTTGGAGTGCACCTATCCTATTTTAATATGGGTAAAAGGACTAACCGACAAAATTCTGTTGCGAATTCCATCCAATTGCATGAAGTAAGCCTCAAGTAACATCTCTAGGTCTTCCACGTCATTATCCAAATGCATACTTGTAGCGATGCTCACACTTCGCCGAAAACTAGAGTTCAACCTTGACAGACTTGTTCCTCCAGGAACAATGCTATTGGAAGCAGCTGATGACATTAAAGCCTCAACCTGCTGGTTTTGTAATTGCTTCCTTGTTAAATACAGATGTGCCATGTCTTCATTATCATCCAGAAGATGTTCTATTTCATCTCTGACCTGAAACGATGCGTGAGTTAAAAACTTAAAATAATACTCTCTCTGGTTTTTTAATGATGATGTTGTTGACTTCTCAGCACATGTTTGACCATTCATTTTATTCAAAAAGTGTGTTCAAATATAAAAGAAATTAAGTTATCCTTAGATTATCTTTAATAATAGATCAAGTCACAACAAAACAAATGATCATCACGTAAGTTTTTTAATAAGACAAATAGTCAAAAGTGTGCATCAAAGTCAGCTATGTCATCTATTAAAAATTAGAGGAGGTATCTTCAGATGAAGACCCTTGATTAGAGCAGCATGTAGGTTACCATCGAGGTTTTCAAAACTACAGCCAAACTACTCAGCAGCGAGACTGCGTTTAAAATAAAATTGACAAGCTTAAGAAATAAATAAGTAGGCAGTACATTGAACATCACGAAAAAACAATATATTAGTTGCTTATAATCACCTTTTGTTTAATACACCCTGAGTTCCAAACATACAGTAAGAACTAAAATTATTTAGACAAGTCTTTTGATAATCCAAAGCAGATACACCAGAAGGTTTTGGCTCTTTCAACACAGATGCACTAAGACATTTCTATGTGCATGAACTAATTATTCCTTCACGAAAACAGGGCCATGGCACAACAGACATCAGTTGGTGATTGGTGCACGCTGAACCATAACTATTATAAGTCTGAGATGGTAAAATTATACTGGCATATGCTAGTTATATCCAAAAAGCTCCAAAGAAGATATACAGTTGTTTTAGGGATTGTTTGGATCACCTATGCTCCTTTGTAAAAAGAACAACTAGAACATACTATAAATATAGTCTTTGATCAGTAAAACAGTATGCAACGATAAAGACAGTCAAACAGGGATGAAAGCTACAAACTTTAACAGACCAAAGGAACCACGCACACAATTTCTATCTGTAATTGTACCTTCTGTACATGGGCAAGCAAACGGGTAAGATCACTCTTGAGAGTTCGCACACGATCAAGGTTCCTTGTGCTGACATTCTTGGTCAGCTCCTCGAGTACAGGAGTGGCACGCCTTTCGAGGGCAGACACGTTAACATCAAATGACAAGCACACTGTCTCGAGCGCGAGCTCCAGCACCTGGAATTCAAACGGCAACTCGTGCTCTGCCCCAGTGGCCTCATTAAGACGACAAGGCATCTGATCTCCAGGCGAGTCATCATGCTTTTCCCCATGGTCATCACCACCACGTTGCCCATTTCCACACACCAGGTTCTTCAGAGGGAGATGATGTGTCAAATGCTCAACAAAAGGGATCACATCCATTGCGAGAGGATCCAATATGAGGATCTCATCGGCCGTAACGATTGCCCTGATGAATTCTAGGTTGATCACCATCGCCTTCTCTCTAGCTGCACAATTAAACATTGTATATTGTCCCACCAAAAACGACCCTAGCATCAATCAGTATTAATGGGGTGTGCGTGCGTGAGCTCACCGAGGATGCTTGAGGAGTCGGAGAAGACGGGGCCGAGGATCCGGAGGTCGCGCGGCGGCAGGCCGGCGCGGCGGATGATGGATCCCTTGTCGAGATGGAGGGTTTCGGAGACGCCCCACCGGTCGAGCCGCATCCACAGGCGCGCGCCGGCCTTCTTCTTCCCCACCTTACCGGCGCCGCCGCCGCCGCCGCCAGCGACGGAGGGAGAGACGGCGAGGGTGGGGGACGGAGGGGCGGGGTGCGACCCGGCCGGCTGCGGGGCGGAGGGCGAGGCCGGGGAGGTGGGACCCGACGCGCGGGGCTTGGGGAGGGACGGGAGGCGGCGCGCCGAGCGGGTCCGCTTGGTGGACGACGACGTCGAGGCGTTGGATGCGAAGAAGGGCAGCTTCCTGCCCCCGGATCGCCTCCCCATGGCGGCGCCGCGGGCGGAGGCGGCGGCGACGGCGAGGTCGTCGCGTGGTGCGAGCGACACGTGCGGGAGGAGGAGAAGAGCACCGCACCGGAGTCCGAAGAGGTGGAGGCATTGGTCCCTCTTAATGGGCCGGGTCTGCTGGGCCGGGCCGCGACCGGATCGGGCCCAGCTGATTCGACCGCCGCGCAATTTGCGCGCCACGAGCCTGATCGGACGGCCTACCTCCGCCTCCATCTCGGACGCACGATGCCGATCGGACGGCTGAGGTTGCGTGGTAGCGGCGGGAAAAACGCCGACGAAGCGGAGGCCACACGCGGGGAGCAAGGAGAGGATAACTCTGCCTCGCTCGTCGTCCTCACCGCCAGCGCCGGCGACGATGGCTGCAGCCACCCCCGTACTCGTACTCCTACTCCATAGCTCCGTCGCCCCTTTACCCGCTCGGTCTCTGCGCGCCCCCGGATCCGTCTCGCCGTTGCTGCAGCGGAGGAGGACGACAAGGTGGCGCCCGCTCCGCTCGTTGCCTCCCGAAGGTGCACACAGGCACACGCACGCATCCGCCATCGCCGGCTTGCTGAGTGCTCGGTTTGGTTCAGTGGAATCTGACGTGCCTGCGTCTCAGGGATCCCCATCACCGGTGAGCTCATGGAGGAGGACTCCAAGTTCGTGCCGCTGAACGCCGAGGAACCCATGTACGGACCGCCGGTGAGTTGCGCGTGAGCAGCGATTCCTTTTTCTTCCTTACATCTATTGCTGCTGCTGCTGGTGATGATGGTGATCTCCAATTGAAATGTTTGTGTTCGTCAGGCGCTGTTACTCATCGGATTCGAGGAGGGCGAAACTGATAAGGTAAAACCACGAAGCAACCACTATGAGGTGTTCATTCAGAAGACGCTGTTTGTATGAAATTATCAGACACACGGTGCATTGCTTCTTGATGTTCTGAATGTTCGATGTGTTTATGTGCAATGCATAACTTGTGCAGGTTCAGGAGTTCCTGAAAGAGCTTGATGGTGAATTCCTCAAGGTAAATTCAATATCTGATGTCACTGGTGTGTACTGATGGGTTTTTATGCCATAAAAAATACCGCAGATTTTCCTATATGTTCTTGTACAGCACATACTTGAAAATAAATGTATCTGGGGACAGTGCTTTAGTCTTATCAGTCACAATCGTGTAAGATGAAAGTTAGGGAAAAACTCGTACTGCATTTGCATCATTCAAAGGACGAAACCATGCTATATATGTGAAGCTACGGAGCTGAAAGCTCATTTATGTACTCATATGACTTTGTTTCAGGTGATTCATTGCACAGAAGAAATGACAAATCAAACGTTGTGGGATGCCATGCACACTGAGCAGCCTAGCGTAGAAGCTGTCAAGGTCTGAACTCATTGTTTTGGCGTTTGCAAATTTCATTTTTCAGTCGTATTATGCCGACAGCTGGCATATCACTCTTGTGCTGAAACTTCAGATAGCAAATGCTTATCAATATGTCATTTCCTAACCTCAAATCTAGATATAGAACACTTCGAAACACTAACTTTCAATTGCAGATTGCAGAATCAATACCGAGAATCTGCATCTTTTCTGGTCTGACGGGTGAAGAGATGATGATGTTCATCAACGCCTTCCCAGAATCTGGTAACTCCATTGTTTTATGTTAACTATGAAATGGTGACATACATAAATGCATTACACGTAACTGGGATCATAAAAATGAACTCTTGAAAGCACACAGCTCATGTGTTGTCAAATTGATGGGCTGTTACTTGTTGTTCAGGGTTGGAACCAGCTGCTTTTGCAGCCCTCGTTCCTAACAGTGCAGACAAGATTCTTGGTGAGGTAATCGAGGAGATAATGGGTGACCACGAGATGCTGGTTTGTTCTGATTGCTACTAACTTCTGTGTAATTATTCTTTTGTATTTCCTACTTGGAGAGATTGACTTATATGTCCTCTATTATATACTACCTGCAGACAGGAAAGAATTAGCAATGGAGAGAATCTACTGTAGCCTCCCTGGGCTAAGGCTGATGGCAAGGCCCATGAAGAGGAATCAGGCAGCACTGATCAAACTCACCTCCTGAAATCACCAGCTCCAAGTTAGGATTATATGTAAACCAGGAACTCTTTTATTTTTGCAAAACAAATGCTTTAAGCCAGAAGCAATAGCACAGTATTGGAGTCGAGGTTACGAAGGTTTTAAACGGAAAGGCGTGAAGAATTGGTCAATGAGCAATTTTCGGTCCTTAAGAAGATACCGGTAGGTATTAAAAATTATAGTTTAAATTTTGATACCTCTTAATATCTTAGATACTAGAAGGTACTAAATTTTACATTAAAATTTTGGTATATCTCAGTACTCAAGAATTGTAAAATTACTCTTAGTCAATATATTTAGAGGGAGTTTAATAATATCAAACATAAAACATAATGGATATGGTGGTTGGGTGATTGATGGTCAGATTGCTATTCCATTACCTGTAAGAACATGCATAGGAGATATTCCTTGACAGACTTCTCAACCTGTTTTACTTACAGTCCACGCCTCCATAAATCGTACTGTGGGCTCATTCTTTTGGATCTCATTCTTTTGGACATTATCTGAAACTCTGAATGTCTGCAAGACTGCAACTCTTCTTGCATGCAGTGCACCTGTTCATGCATGGAGTTCGTGTCCAGTCCTGCACTCCTAGTTATTATGGACCACTAATTGTGCCACTACACAGTGCAGTTGGAGATGCTAATGTTACTTACCTCTGATCGAGCATCCAGGCATGTGAGCGTGTGAGATGTGTTTTGGATCGAGTGGGATCAATGGAACCGATCCAAATCTGAAGCTGCAGAGTGCAGAGATAGATAGGACACGGCACAAGGGACAAAGGGTAGTAGCATGCCGTAGCAGGTGCTAAAATTATTAATCTGATGATGATTTTGATCCTTGCTGTAAATTGCCTGTGGATGTTGGACGACTCTCACGTGCTAAACCAGTGGAGAGATATACAAGTATGCAACTGAGGTAGCACGAGAGCAGGCCAAATTTAGCCAGCAAATAAGACGAACACAAACTGATTCAAAGAACCAGCTTAACTTAAGCATCAGTGTTAATTGTTGTAATGCCGTGTCAGTTTGTGATGCAGAAAAAGAAAAATGGGTTAGCGATGCATGGTCAGGTGAATGACTGCTCGTGACCGAGAGAACAAAATTCCCGTCGATGGATGGATGGCGCAGGTCGTCGGAGCGTTCGGTGTCTGCACGCCACGGGAAAACTATGTGCGCCGCCCGTTTGGCGACGCCCGCTGTACAGTCCGCGGCGGCGGTTGTCATCGACTCCTCGTCGTCGTCGCCGGCGCCGGCGCCGCGGCAAGGTAGCTCTGCTCCCTGGCTGCACCCGCGTCCGCGTGCACGCTCGGTGTCACGCACTCCCTCCGTTTTTGAAATATAATCTCTATTTTGTTTGGTCAGAACGAGAGTTAACTTTTTTTTTTTTGCCCGGATGATCGAAGACAGATCACCCTGATTTTATTAAGATTAAGAATTTACACCAAGTTTTAGATTTGTCAGCTGTCATGGCGGCTGTGGATAAAAGAAACAGAAGAAACTAATGAAGCTCTAGCCAATTCACTCTCTTAGTGACAACTACTCTATTACTCTGTTAATATATTATTTAGAGCAATTTTATGGTACTTGAGCAGTTAAATTTTAGCGTAAAATCTTGGTACCTTCTTAAGAACCATAAAATTGCTCTATTATTTATGTGAACCATGATAATTTTATCAATCTATCATAAAAAATGCAGAGTAAACATTTCTTTACAAAATTATAAATATAAAGCAACATATCACGGAGCTATATTTTTAGAGCAATTTTTATAGTGCTTGAGAAGATACCAAAAGGTACCAAATTTTACACTAAAATTTTGGTACCTCTTATTACCTACTCAACAATCATAAAATTGCTCATATTCTTACTATCAATTTTAATTATCACAACTATAGCTTGAAAAATAGTGCTATGAATCTAAACTCTAAATATTTTCACTAGATTTGTCTGTTTATGATATGATAGCTTAATATATAGTTTTAAGGTAAAAAAATTGTTAAACCTGTATTTTTATTATACACATTCTTAATTATGTATTTGTTGATAGTTTCGCCAACATATATATAATTTTAATTTAATGGAAATCTAATAAATTCAATTGTATCTTGTGAAATTATTTTCTAATAGAATCGTTGTTGGTTAGACTGTTGTTCTAACAAAATAAAATACACAACATATATATTTTTGAAATGAAGGAATTGTGTATTAGGGCTTGTTTGATAGGTTTCTAACGCCTCTAACTCAGCCTCTTTTGGAGCTAGAGCCAAATCAAACGGTTTTAGCTTCACCCAAAAAAGAAGCAGAGCTAATTGGAGATTTGGAATAATCTAAAAAGATAAACTAGGTTTCAACTGCTCCACAACTGTACTCCAAACTTGAACTTGGTTCTTAGAGTTAAAATTATGAGCCGTAGCCCAACCAAACAAGCACTTAATATATTCGGGCATACTATTATCATCCATTCGGGGACTAAAATGGTACGTGTTCGGATTAGAGAGAGAGTGTGTTGGAACTCGAAGAAGTAAATAATTTCTGTTAAATACTGTTTTAAAGTTAGGCGTGGAACAAATTAATCAGACTCCAGGAATGCACGAGCGGGCTCTAAAAGTTGCAGGATTTCAGAGATCTGAAAAGCATGCGTGGCACACTTGGCTGCCTATATGCATGCATGCTCTGAACTTGGACGTGCAAACCATGCCACTTTGTCCCCCGAAGAAGTCGCGAGAGAGGAGAGGACGACGCAGAAAAAAGAAAAAGGCTATCGAGATAGTGAGGCCCTGGCTGACACATAGCTTGCTCGACATCGTACCCCAAAGCCATAGAAAAATGCATCTAGCTACTCTCCAAATGAACCAACAAAGATTAGGTGGTAGACGGTGATGGAAAAAAAAAAGCCAAAACAGTATATTTATAAATAAAAAATATTTTTTAAATAAAATTTTTATATATGTATTTTTAGCGGTCTAAAAAATTTTAAAAAATAAACTTTGACGAAAAAGCCCTACAAACAACTTTAAAATTATGGCTGAAAATTTAAATTTTGGTTTATAAATATAAGCTGAAGCGAAAAATTTTGCTCATATATGAAAAATTATAGATCATGTTTAAAATTTTTTAATGATAATATAAATTATAATAAAATGACTACTAATTATATATTTTTAAAATTAGATGATTGGTCAATTCAAAAGTCAATAGATTCAAATAAATAAATGGGAGGTAATAGATTCAAATAAATAAATGGGAGGTAGTATTTTGTTTTTCTAATGCAAATTTCTTCTTGTTTTTTAAGTGCTCTGTTTCATACAAGTTTACTTTAATTTCATGGTAGAAATGAGACCTGAAAAAACAATGGACATTGATAGGAACAGTTTGGATTTTTCTAGCCAAAGGTGCTCTGATGATCTCGTCATATATGGCTGCTAGTGGTTGGCCTACGAATTGTGGATGCATATGTGGCAGCCATGACACATATACGGTACGTGTAGTGGTTGCATACGCAAGAAATTTGCATTGGCTATAAATACGGTCGACCAGACAATGCATGCATAGAGACGTACGTGTGCTACTTCAAAAGCACAAGCATAGATCACTTATTGCTCTCTTTTCTTTTCTTCTCTGATGATAAAACTATTGTCATCTCAATAATTCGAATCTTTTGGGAGTCGTTCTAATATGTAAATTGTAAAAAAAAGGGACAAAACCGAACCATGGTAAATGAAAATCATCATGTGTATGATGTATAAGCATTTCGTTGCCGCATCGTAGAAAGAAGTGCTCAACCAGCGTGTCCTTAAAAATGCCATAAGAAACAACACTAATGTATATAGACATGCATGCTACTCCATTTATAAAAATATTTAGAGATTCCATATGGCAATCATTATATTTGCTAAGAATTTGTTCATGTTATGTTTTTTTCCGTGCAGCCACTATTCATGTTATTAACAAATGCTACGAATGCGCCATGTTGAATTTTAGCGGAGTACACAGCGCTCCATTTGAATTTCTATGTACTTAACCATCCGACATACGATCAACGACTATAGTATCATTCATTTAACCGTTTTTATCTAAACAATGGTTATAGTCTTTGAATCGGACGCATGTAGTATAATTAGTATTGGTTTTTTCATGGCTCACGATCATACAGAAAGTCAAACATATCGATGTTGTGCTCTCCATCTCCATCGATCTCCATGCATCCAAGAACACGACGAGATCTAAGCCCACAGCCATTATAATAAAAAAATAATAATAACCAACTACAAACACCAAAAGAAACAGCGGGCCCCACTCTCTGGCAGGTGGCGCCCACCACAAACCACACCGTCGGGGGGCCCACATGTCAGAGAGGCAGGCATGCCATGATAAAAGGCAGCGAGCTGCAGCACTGGCATCTGTGGCGGAGGTGGACGACGACGAGCTGCGGCTACAGATCACTGAGGGCCGCACTTTTGCAGCTAGCCCCCTGCGTTTAGGGGAAAATACGGTTTTTTGGGGTTTTTTTGCAAGTGGGTCCTTGGGGGGACTCGCCGGAGAAGATGCTGCCCTACGCGACGGCGGCGGAGGCGGAGGCGGCGCTGGGGCGGGGCATGACGGCGATGGAGGCGGCGTGGTTCAGGTACTCGGCGGGGATGCCCGACTACCTCCTCTTCTGGCACAACATCCTCTTCCTCTTCGTCGTCTTCACGGTGGCGCCGCTCCCCGTCGCGCTGCTCGAGCTCCGCGCGCCGGCGGCCGTCGAGCCGTTCAAGCTGCAGCCCAGGGTGCGGCTCTCCAGGGCCGAGTTCGTCCGCTGCTACAGGGACGTCATGCGCATATTCTTCCTCGTCATCGGCCCGCTCCAGCTCGTCTCCTACCCCACCGTCAAGGTCAGTCCTTCCTCGCCGTCGCCGGTGAATCTGCGCAATGCTGTGCCGCGGAGATTTGGTGGGCTTAGGGTATAGATTCGCAGGGAGAGCACCGCATTTGCGTGATCTACCTCCTTAGTCGTATGCCGCGTTTAGAATTTGGGTTTCTAAGATGGTGATTCACCACCAGTTCGAAGTCGCGAGATTTGAGGAATTTGTGATCCAGGAACCCTTGTAGATGCAATCACAAATCCTAAGGTCTTGCTCGTATTTTAATATTCTTCTTATGGAAAATGAAGATTATTATTCGTTTCATATCATTTATGTGTTGTGCATTGTTATAGTAGTGGATATTAAAGGAGTTTCTTTTTCTTCTTCTTTTGAACATTGCAGATGGTGGGAATTCACACAGGATTGCCGCTGCCGTCGCTGGGGGAG
Organism: Oryza brachyantha; assembly: GCF_000231095.2. NCBI lineage: Eukaryota > Viridiplantae > Streptophyta > Magnoliopsida > Poales > Poaceae > Oryza > Oryza brachyantha. The sequence goes on from NC_023172.2 coordinate 14,774,981, forward strand.
ATGGCGGCGCAGCTGCTGGTGTATTTCCTGGTTGAGGACTACCTCAACTACTGGATCCACCGGCTGCTGCATGGAGACTGGGGTTATGAGAAGATCCACCGTGTCCACCATGAGTTCACAGCACCCATCGGATTTGCTGCGCCATATGCACACTGGGCTGAGGTCCTCATTCTCGGCATCCCTTCCTTTGTCGGGCCGGCGATCGCACCCGGTCACATGATCACCTTCTGGCTCTGGATTGTGCTCCGCCAGATGGAGGCCATAGAGACACACAGTGGGTAAGGAATTTGCATACCTTCCCCCTTCTTTGGATTGTTTGGAGGATGCATAATATATACTAATATAACTTTTCTTTAATGATTTGTGCAACATTGTGTTGACTTGGCAAGTACTATGTTTTGTTGCTAATGATGAATGGATTTGGTGTGTGATTGCAAAATTAGTAGCATGGCACCTACTATGATTCATTAGTAGTGATCAAATGGATTCTTTTACCAGAGGAGTTTGTTGATGATCAGAAGTTTGGAACGTAGGATGCAACTTGCAAGTGCCTACTGCCTAGGTTGATGCATTTGGAGTTATTGAACAGAGAAAAAGTTTACCTAGAAATAAGATGCTTTCACCTACTACTTTCAGAATTGAACTAGAATAGACTATAAGCCATGAGTTTAGCATTTCCTGTTACTTTTTAGTAGAATGAAATTTAAGTAGTAAAGGGATTTTTTTTAATTTCACAACTATACTTCAAATTCATTTAAGTTAATCCGTCTATTAATTTTAAAAAGATACTTGTGTGATTTAAATACAAAAGAAATTAAACTCAAATAATCCAGAGTGCAATGATTGATATAAGTTTTTGAATTATCAAATTTAAATATTTGTGTGCATATTTACTATTACATATAATACCATGTTAGACATGAAGAGCTAGCAAGAATGCAAGATTACTAGACTGTTTTGTGTCTTTTACATTGTTTTGTAGCATGTGACCATGGATGATATAAAAGCAATTAAGTTGCTTCTTGTAGTTTGTAATCATGGATGATATAAAGCAATTTAAGATGGTTGAACTATACCTTAAAAGGGTGTAAAGCTATTGTTTTTTAATAAAAAGGTCAACGTTATGCTTGGGCGATATCAATACTGTGTCACTCTCAACTCATAAATTTTGAGTACTGTGACCATACTCCAATGCTGTATACCTGTATTCTACTATTCTGCAATTATTGTAGCAGTGACTAAACAATACTGCCAAACTTCGTGTTGCATTGACCAAGTGATAATGCCCATCATTTTGCTGTTGCACTCAGCATAGTTTTCTCATGGCACAACAAAATTCATCGTGTCATTTTTGCAGCTTCGATTTCCCATTCAGCCTGACAAAGTATATTCCATTCTATGGAGGAGCAGAATACCATGATTATCATCACTATGTTGGACGTCAGAGCCAAAGCAACTTTGCTTCTGTTTTCACGTATTGTGATTATCTATACGGGACCGACAGAGTAAGTATCTGCTTTTATACAAAGCTACTGTTTAAAACCCCAGAAACCACCATGTTTATGTTGTGTTCTTGCTCTTTCAGGGTTTCAGATTCCATAAGGCATACCAAGCAAAGGTAACTTTCCTTTTTTCCTGTTATCTTTCTCATCATTTCCTACACATAAATTCCATAGAATTTTCAGTTTGTACAATTGCATCTGCAAAATGGTCAACAAAGTTGACAGAATAGCTGATTTTTTTTTTACCGTTCTTGTTTTCTTGGATGAAATAGATGAAGGCTCTCGGGCAAAGTGATGGCGAGAAAGCAGATATGAATGGACTTAGCTATGCAAAGTTGGATTAGACTGTCCTATATAGCACAATCTGAATTGGCTTGCTTGGTCACTTTGTTCGTTACGGCATGTGTAGTGTTTTGATTTCCGCAGTAGGGTTTGCGGTGCTGTGCCTTTCGTTTTCCTGTGGTCGTAAGCATCCGTGGAACTTGTTACGCTGACCAATAACCTTGTGATTCAGGTAGCTTTTATGTGAATTTGCTCTCTGCTTGAAACATCAGGAGTCACAACCAATTGCTGTATATGTTTTTTTTCCCGAAATATGCGTTGTAGAAACAATTATCTGCATATATGTCTGGTGTTTAAATGCCAATTCAGGCTACTTATCGAAACTTAACTGTAGGCAAGGATAATAAGTTACTATCTCTATCCCAAAATAAGTGATTATTTTAACCAATTTCAAACAAATTAGTACTCAAGTAAAATAACATATGTGCCCTTTTTTACTTATCATTTTGATGATGAAAAGACGTACCAATATTATTTCCAATAATTGACATGCCCTTATTTACTCTGGTTAAGTCCCAAAGTAATTAGTAGTACTTATTTTGGGACCACTTATAGCCAAAATGACCTCTTGGGGACATGTTAATGTCCATTTCAGAAATTTACTTGGCTCAGATACGTAATATACATTCCCATCAGCAGGATTGTAATTACGCTCCCGAATTACATTGGAAAAAAAACTCACAACGTTGCAATTCTGAGTTTTTGTGCCAGTTCACTAGGGAGCATCAATAACAGATTTGAAGACCTCAGTTTGGGACACAACCGACGGTGCATATAAGACTCAATAGTCATGAATTTGAAGTTTGTAGGCATCAAAACAAGTAGCCCATATGGAATTCATCCTCAACGATCAATGGAGTGTCTCAGTTAAACGGCGGATCCCACAATTACAAGTAAACTGACAAACTACGAAAAACTGAAGTATCTGAGATCCACTACCATTCTTAAGCCATAAAGCACAGGATAATGATTATTCATAAGCTGGTCCCAAGGAAGGAAGAGTCATCTGATAGAGCACTTTGGATATCACTCAATAACGGCGAGGAGGGGGGAACCGGTCCATAAGCCTCCCAGATGGGCACTCATAAGCCATGTGACCACGGCCACCGCAGTTGTGGCAGATCATGAAGGCACCTGCCATGCAATCACGGCTCATATGGCCAACCTGGTTGCAAGCCCGGCAGATCACATCACTATATCCACCACGGAAGGGAGGAGGAGGACCGCCGCCACGGAAGGGAGGAGGACCGCCCCTCTCATTGATAGTTTCAGATTTGGGGCACTCTCGAGCCAAATGTCCTGCGATGTTGCATAGGTTGCAGACAGGCTCGTTGGGGCAGTTTCGAGCAAGATGGCCACTCTTCCTACAGTTGTTGCAGGCCTTCTCATTGGTGCATTCCGCAGCAAGGTGCCCCGGTTTGTAGCAGTTGCTGCAAAGCCTCATTTCACCTGGCAGCATTGGTGGAGCCGTGCAGTCTCTTGCAATGTGACCTGACTTGCCACAGTTACGGCATATCCCTTCATTAGGGCAGCTGTTAGCCATATGACCAGGCTCTTTGCAATTCCAGCAGAGGTCTTTGGAAGAACACTCTGCTGCAATGTGCCTGCCAAAGTAACAGCATTAGAGTGAGTAATGTTAGCTCACAGAGAAGAAGATGATGAACATAAGAATTTTTATCACATGAAACTGTAATCTCTGACTAAATTACAGTAATTCAATTCCACAAGTTCATGCTTAACTGTTAGTCTGCTACTAATCATCTTCCGATAAATGTATGTGTGGCTTAAGCTTCAAAGTTTCATTTTCTTTAGCTACCTTTTGATGATTTGTCTATATTCAACACTTCCAGGATATATTGTATATATGAATATGTACAGGTCTTTTATGCTAATTAATACAATAATATTATATGTCTACTATCGATTGAACTGTTAAAAGATGGTGAACCATGTTTTGAATTTTGGGAACACTCTCAAGCAATTACTTTGTGATGCCAAATACTAAATCTTCATCCATCACGAAAGGAGCATGAGGCACCTCAAAATGTTTAAAAATTAGCAAATCAATGTAGCCATCCATCAAGTGGACCTAGTGTCAACTACATGACGGTTGAACTGTCACAATTATCAAGATCACATCTCATTCAATGCATAATTATAATCCAGTATGGGCATGGCATAACGGCATAAACAAGCAGGGCTATTGAGAATACTGAATATCAAAAGCATGGGAAAACACAAGAAGAAAAACACCATAAGAGACTGAACGATGGAAAACCTTTTTAAAGACTTAAGAATATGAAATATCTGCAGAACAGAATAACAAATAGACCTTACCCTGGAAGTCCACAGGCATGGCAGAGAGCCACATTTGGACAATCTCTAGCAAAATGTCCTGGACGCTTACAATTGTTGCACAAATCATTAGGGAATCTGCAGGGAAGAAAGCAAAGAAATCCTTGCTCAGATACATAGCGGATCGACAAAAATCTGAAAATGTTTATTAAATTGCACCCTTCAGGTCTTGAATCATGACAATCCATTAACTTATTAAACATTTTGCATGCTTAAACCCAGTGATCCTCTGACAAAGGCAATGGGGCAAGATGAACTGATGAACATCCATCGCACTCCACGCACTTTTACAATATACATGAAGATAAACCAATTGTTTTCCTTTTAAAAAAACTAACTATTGTCTTGTCCTAGATTACTGCAGGGGGCTGACCACATGCAGTGTCACCCTATCCATATTGCACATTGGAGCAACATAGGTCATGGACAGACTTTAGACCAAGAGCCCATACAAATACTACATGCCTAAGTGATTATTGTGGAAGGAAAACAGATAATATATACATCCAAACAGAAATAACAGTTATGGTTATCCTACCAATATGACTAGGAGAGGTTGATAGGAAGCGGTAACATCAGGATATACGACATTCTTTTTATTTAAATAAGGCAACTCAAACCTGCTAGGACCACGGCGGTTGTCTCTCCGGTATGGCGCATCACGGTAAGAGGTACGCTCAGTACGAATTCTGCGGTCCTTTGGCGGTGGGCTGCGGCTGCTCATCGTCAACCCTTCCTTCTAAATCTCCAAGCTCCCACCAAACTGCGACACCACACCACAAAACCAGCACCTCCAAGACTCCCACAACCTGTCACAACCCTCCCTTCTTCCTTCCTTCCTTCCTTCCTGTCCACAACAAAACCACAGGCTGAATTCCAACTCCATGAGCCCAACAACAGCAACCATCCTTTCCTAACCACATGCCCAAACTCCAAGAGTAGGGCAGATGACGCTCCGTATGCCGCAGTTTCCTCCATCCTTGATTAATACAAACAAGTACAATCGACCCATCCCCCATTGCCCCAAATACAACCACACCATCTACAATAAATCATCATACCTGATTCAACAACCATACTACAACCACTTCAGCATAACACGTTCTTGCAAAATTGGTGCTTCTACAATTCCTCAACTTATGCTCCCCTCCTCCCTCTTCGACTACTCCACAACCTATGCTCCCATCGCACCAACATGCACACCGCTACAAACATCCACAAGCATCCGGCGAAAGAAACCTAGGGGACGAGAGATGAGCGACCACATCGGTAATAGCGAACGGATTGCGGATACTCCGAGCAACGTAATGCCTACACTAACCGCACGAAACCTCGCGCGAAGAATTGATTTTTGTTTTCTCGCGTACCAGCGCAAATTAGGGATAAGCGCAACTGCAAAAACCGAAAAAAAAAATAGGTCAGGGCTTACCGCGAGAACGGATCTCCAGCAGGCTCGAGGGGAACGAGGAGACGGGGTAGTCGCCGCCGGGGCAGCGCGGCGGAGGCCACGGGGAGAGCGCGCGGACGCGGCAGCGGGGATTGGGTGGGAAGAAGCGGAGACGCGTGCGTAGGAACCGAGGAAGAAGAAGAAGAGGACGGCGCGTCTCGCAGATCCAGAGCTCCACGCAGCACGAGCACGTGCGTTTCCTGGACGTCCGATCCCGATGGACGGTGGATATTACTCACAGGTCGGAGTACTGCTTCTTGGGCCGTGGAGAATTTGGGCTTTTGGGCTTTGGGCCTTGGGAGCTCATGGCTCTCGTCGGCTGCAGCAGCAACGGCGAGGCGGCGGCGGCGGCTGCGGCGGCGACGTGGACGCCGCCGTACTGCACCATCGTAGCGGCCGACATGTCGGACTTCTGCTACCTCTCCTGCCCGCGCTGCGAGCGGGCGCTCCCGGACCACGCCGACGCCTGCGCCGCCTGCAGCAGACTCGGCGGCGGCGGCGGGGGGCCCGCGCCCGCGCCGCCCGCCCGCGTGTACCGCCTGCGCGTCTCCGTCGCCACCCACGACCGCGTGGTGCCGGTCGTCCTCTTCGACCGCGCGGCGCGCGTGCTCGTCGGGTGCCCCGCCGACGAGCTGGCGCGCCTCCTCGCGGCGCAGCCGGGAGCCGCGCGCGCCGCGGAGGAGGCCCTGGAGGGGGAGATGTGCCGCGTGGCGATGCGCGCGCTCGCGAAGGGAGACGGCGAGCGCTTCCGCGCCGTCTCCGTCGTCCCTCTCCGCGACGGGTTCCGCCCCCTCGTCGACACCCTGAGGGAGCTCACGGATGATCCCACACCGGCGACGTCGCCATGACCTCGCTTAGAGGTAAGCGCCTCCTGCCCGTTCGATGAAATGCTTTGATGCTGGCATGTTGCTATACAGCATGATCTCTCAAGCAATGATCTCGCTTTGCTTTGAGATCATATAGATGATGGGTTCTGCATTCGTCCAATCTATTCCGATCTAATCTGAGAGAAGCTAGTTGCCCAAATTCTGTTTCTTAGCTATACCTTAATTGAGATGATCAGATAAGCTTGTGGAAAATATTTGGTCGCTGGTTAAGAAGTTTTTTCCATTTTATGATCACATATTACACTGCCACTCCTGTGAATTCTCAATAATAATATTTTGGATGAATTCTTCACATCAGTCGAATATTAATGCTTTACCGGTTGTTTGGGAGTGAATACCAGTTTGTCTTTTGGGAGGAAATAGGTGGTTCAGAAGTTGGCATTTGGTACTGGTGTTTTTCATGATGCTAATCCTGGTTAGAGTAGCTTTTCATGCTTTTCATGCCCCTAATGTAGCTGTTCTTACTAGCTGTTGAATTGTACTAGTAGTGGCTGCCTGAGGGGCGTGTTTTTTCACCTCCATTCCCGTCGTTATCATGGAATGGTTTGGGGTTCCCTTCTTTTCAGCAACACTGTTGCTGAACGGTTTGTATGCTTTGCTTTCTTCCCCTAATCTCAATAAAGTTAACCAGTGTTCAGACGCAGGTCTGGCAAAAAAGAAAAAAAATTTGTAGTGTAATAAACTAACTTTTACGTATTAAAAGTTCCATTCTGTTTAGATTATTTGTGGATGAAAGCCAATGGATTATCTACTTGATTATAGGGAAGAATTAAATATTATTTGTTATAGACCTAACAAATAGCTTAGAACAAGGGGTCTAAGCAATGCAATAGAAGAAAGTCTTTTGAGAAATCGTATTTTTAGAAGCGTTGAGCAAATAATCCAATGAATAAGCAGAAGAGAACATAACATGTCATTGCTGACACAGAGAGCACAATGCCCTATAGGTTCAGCAGTATTAGCTGTGTCCTGTTCTGATCAGTTTATGTCACACATGCTACCATTTTGACTAACACCAACCTAGCACAGTGACTGGCAATCACATCTTTCAGTCAAACTTTTGCATTGTTCTCTAATATCATAAGCAAGAGGTTTTGACAAAGGTTTGTAAACGATCAATGCTCCAAGTCTTCTCCTAATTTCTGAAGCGAGCCTAAATATGGCAAAAAAGGGGTCGACAGAAGAGAGCAAGCAAAAGAAATTTAGACAGCTATGGATGACCGAGTGGGCAGTGCACATTGTTATTGTCAACCTGAACCGTCCTCATCGACTTATGGACTGAAAAAGCCGAAGAGATGTCGAACTGAAGGTTCAGCCTGAACTGATAAACTGTGCACCTTTCAGACATTCAGACCTCATTTTGCTTATATGGAATGGTCAAGTGCAAGAAAGTTTTTACAGTCTTGAGCAAGGTTGTCAAAATCCCTATTCTGTCATACTATTTTGCGACTTTATGATCCTATAAGGGGACTTTACTATTCTAGTAGGTAGAACCTATGATTTACGACTTATATGCATATGATTCTATGAGTTACTTGGAGACCTCCAACATTGGTCTTGAGCAGCATCTAGATAGGTCCTGAGTCAGAGCTACTCAGCTGAGTTAGCTCAGTTGGTCCGGGGGAGAGAGAAGGGTGAGCCACCAAATCAGATTGCGTGCCAGTTTCTTGCTAATTATATTGACACTTGCCGTACAACATTTGAATGCATTCAGATAGATCCAAGCAGCAGTCAGAGCGAACAGTTAAATTTTCTCTGATGAAACTAAAAGCTGCAGGGACCTAAGGTTTAAAATTGGAAATTAAATGGATTGTATATTCAGAAATATTCTTCTGTTCCCATCTAACTGCATTTCTTCATTGGTGTCACTAAGTGAGTTAGAGGAGATTTGCTCTTGAATGTGCTATGGCCTATCGCCGGCCAAGGGCCCCAGGCCACCAGCCCCGAGTACGAATAGATGCCTATAGGTTATAGCTTGATTAGCTAACTGTTGCACACAGATACTATGGATTTTTCGAAGTGGACAATTACACTGGATTTGATGTGACTAAGAGAGATTGAGAGAATGAATTTTCAAGCAACTCTAAAGCACATGCAATTGCACTGATTTCAGACTTCACCTGTTTTGATCTGGCCACAAGTTTTCAAGCAACTCTAAAGAAATGCATTCAGTTTGAGCCTCTTGTCAGGAAGATAGATAGCACAGTTAACATGAAAACTTCAGCAGTGCTGTATCCAAGTACCGTGATCGTGTGAACAGTTGAAGGTTCTGCTGCGATTTCATGGCGTATATTTATTTCTAAAGAGCGTCTGATCTTGTTTGGAATGTTGTGAGCATTCAATCGCCCTAGGGTGTGTGTCTACAGGGAGCTAGATTCTCTTAAATGGATGTATTTTATCATGCTGTCAGTTATTATACATTCCTGAAATTTTCTTTTACCAGTTCCCCTCAGACAAGAAGTGCATATTGACAGTTGGTAATAGTGGCCATTCAAAGGCAACCTAAAGAACTCAGCATGTGATTTGATTGCTTACTCTCTTGTTGGTGCACTGCAGGTAGCAGAATCAACCCTCCAGTTCTGAACAGCTAAGTGAACACCAGTTGCATCTCGGGCTGTTTAGAGTTCAGGGTAACACAAAGATCCAAGAGACACAAAGCTGATGAGTCGCATTCAGATACTCCAAGGACAATATGCACAGTACACCCCCACCCCCTGATCAATCGTAGTATCCAACACCAGCGCTTATGTGGAGCTCTGAATCTAATGATTGATCCACCTGTGCCGCTTGTGACTATGAAGACGATGTGCCAACGAGAAACTATGCAGAAAGAACTGCATATCCATAGTTGAGCAGTTCATTTCAGCTTCAAGAGAGTGCATGTCTTAATCGTTTCCTGCATATTATGATTTTTACTGTGCAACTGGAAGATACCATATACTGTGGAAGTTTACCATGGCATTGGTTCGGCAAATAACTGAAGATGTGAACCACTGTCCACTGTTAAAGGAAAAGCTCATTATTTGGGCCTAATCCATTGGTTGAGTAACTACTCCACTGTTCTTCCCTTCAGTTTTGTCAACGAAGCGTGTGTCGGTATGTCATATGATTGGGAAGATGAATTATATGAACAATCAATTTCTGAAGAAATTGAGAGAAGTGTGTACGTGATGACACCTTTTTTGGGTTCATGAGAAAATTTCCAATAATTTATCCCTTATCCTTGATTGGAGCCGAAATACCAAACCAGAGTAATGGAGGAAGGAACATTTTCCTGGAGTAATGCGGCGACGAAATATTGGTAAAGGTAAAAAGGTTAAGTCCAATATAAGTATATTATGGATATGATATTCGTTGCTGCTGATGGGCTGTAAGTTGTAACCGAAAGTGAGATCAGGCTGCAAAATTAGTTACCATTAGAACAAAGGCAGCATGGGAGTATGGTACATTAACTTTGTTGATGCTAATCGTAACAAAGATAACATTAGTGTCCTTTTAAACAAAATTTGTAAAAATGCTAGTGGTGTTTCAGAGGTGATAATTGCAAATTATTCACTCGTACTTTTAGTTTGACACGGTTAATTTTTAGACATACTTTTGACTATTTGTCTTATTCATTTTTTTACTATAAATCATGTTTAAAGTCCCTTTATTGATAAACAGCATAAAAAAGAAAGTAATAATTAAGTAATTCTTTTAATATGACAGATGACCAAACGTAGGTTAAGTTATTAAGATAGAGGAAGTATGAAAAAGGCTCACATCATTCCCTGTGTGTACAAATTAAGCGTCAGCATCCAAAGTGTGTGTGCCGCATCAAACAAACCCTCTTTGGGGGGCAACACCCTGTTCACCCTTTATGCTAGCAGTGTCTGGCTCATCCAAATCTAACATTTTTGTCTCTACCTACATACTCCTACAATTAACTTAATTCCTTCCCCCATCCCAATTTTTTTTTCAAAAGAAAATAACACTAATCCTTCCATCATACATACTAGTAGCCAGTTAGCCACACCCACACATTCTCCTATAAATGACCACCACTCCAACAATTTGAGATTCATCACAAAGAAAGCTAGCAGTGTCATCTCATATCACAAAGGTGACCAAATGGCACTAGGATTAGCAGCTCTTCTCATTCCTCTTCTTCTGGTGATGGTGCCATCAGAGGCTCAGCCATCTCCTGGCTACTACCCGAGCAGAGTGTACAGGTCGATGGCCTTCTCCGAGGGGTACAGCACCCTGTGGGGCCCGCAGCACCAGACTCTGTCCCAGGACCAGAAGTCGCTCACCTTGTGGATGGACCGTAGCTCAGGTATGACTCTGCTCTCGGTGGCTTTTGGATGAACTGAATGGTTTTTTTTTTACCGATTTTTCTTTAATTAGCCGTGTACTTACAAAATTTTCAGGATACTTTTCTAAAAAATGATAATTTTATCATTCTTGAAAAGTTATCTCAAGATGTCATATTTTTGGTATAAAAAATATGCACATTTAGATATGTATTTAAAGGTATCAAGATTTTACATTAAAAATTTGGTATCCTCTACCGTGTAATTTATATGTAAAAGTACGTATAATTGTGCTTTCTTATTTGTCATAGATATTTGGGTAAACTGATTGATCGGATGCCTGTAGGGAGTGGGTTCAAGTCGACACGGTCGTACCGGAACGGCTACTTCGGGGCGTCGATCAGGGTGCAGCCGGGCTACACCGCCGGCGTCAACACGGCCTTCTACGTATTGCTGCAATTTTTCACGCAAAAATGCCACCGAAAATGTGCAGCAGATCGAATTCATGTCGCTGAAAACGCTGCGGTTTTCTGTGGGTTTGTGCGTGCGTGCGTGTGTGCAGCTGTCGAACACGGAGAGGTACCCGGGGCAGCACGACGAGGTGGACATGGAGCTGCTGGGGACGGTGCCGGGGGAGCCGTACACGCTGCAGACGAACGTGTACGTCCGCGGCTCCGGCGACGGCAACATCGTCGGGCGGGAGATGCGCTTCCACCTCTGGTTCGACCCCACCGCCGGCCTCCACCACTATGCCATCCTCTGGAACCCCGACCAAATCCTGTAAGTTACCAACTATATATATTTCAGGATGAGTGTCAGAACTGGAGGGTACGTGCAACTCAATATTTTTTTTCCTGATTATATATAGATTATAGAAAACTACTTGTAGTAACTTTAAAATGCATTCTGACTCTTATAAAAATCTTTTAAAATTCATGCGCTCAATAAATCGCTAAGTTAGGCCTCAATTAACTCCATCAATCAAAATATATATTTCCTCTCGTTTTTTATACTTAACACCATAGAAAACTACATAATTCATCTGATTTAAATTTCTATGCAAATCTAAAAAATAATATGTGCTTATAATCATTTAATAATAAAATAAATCACGTCAAAATAAATTACAACTAGTTTTTTAAGACAAGAGCAGGGGCGAGGTGCATCAAGGGAGGGGTTCCAGAAACCCGGTTAAGAAAAAAATTTAAATAGGATTTATTTATTTTTACGATACATGCAATCACTCAATTCAACCTTAGACACTCTAACGGCTTAAACTCAATTTAAAGCATGAAAAAATAAGTGACTGGCATCCCTTCTATTTAATTTTAGCAGTGGGATCAATCAAAAGTCAACGACGTTGAACTCTAGAAAAACATGCTGAGCACGGAATTTCGTAGTGCAATAATAGTACTGGTCTATTGGAGTGAGTGCGATTTTTAGGGGTGTTTGTTTCTAGGGGCTAAACTTTAGCCTCCAGTCATATCAGATGTTTAGACATTTATTATAAATAGTAAACATAGACTATTAATAAAACCTATCCATAATCTTGGGCTAATTCGCGAGACGAATGTAATGAGCCTAATTAATCCATGATTAGCCTATATGATGCTACAGTAAATATTTACTAATTATAGATTAATTAGGCTTAAAAAATTTGTCTCGCAGATTAGCTCTCATTTATAAAATTAGTTTTTTTATTAATCTATATTTAATACTTCAAATTAGTGTTCACATATCCATGTGACATAGTACTAAAAAGTTTAGCCATCAAAAACAACCCCTTAACCGAGAAATTAACTAGTTCAAGCTAATAAGCTGATGGCGACGGGTGGGTGATGGATGCATGCATGTGTGATCAGGTTCTTGGTGGACGACGTGCCGATCAGGAGGTACGAGAAGAAGGTGGAGGGGACGTTCCCGGAGAGGGAGATGTGGGCCTACGCCTCCATCTGGGACGCCTCCGACTGGGCCACCGACGGCGGCCGCTACCGCGCCGACTACCGCTACCAGCCCTTCGTCTCCCGCTTCGCCGACCTCAAGATCGCCGGCTGCGCCGCCGCGACGGCCCCCTGCAGCCCCGTGCCGGTGTCCGGCGGTGGCTCCGGCGCCGCGGCGCTCAGTCCGCAGCAGGAGGCCGCCATGGCGTGGGCGCAGCGCAACGCCATGGTCTACTACTACTGCCAGGATTACTCCAGAGACCACACCCTCTACCCCGAGTGCTGATGAGCATATACCCGTCAAGATTAATTGCTTGGCTCATTGCTTCGTTGAATTCATGTGCGTGTGCATGTATGAACTGCATGACGCCCAGCCCAGCTACAATGTGGTAGTCGAGGCGTGCATGAGTTCACCAAAAATGTTTGCTCGTCACTTCATTTGCTGTGTCATGAGCTTGAGCTGCCATTTCAGGCGTAACTGAATCACTCTGTATGTTGCTGCGTTAAGTGTTTTATGGTAAACGATTTTAAACTCTTCGAGAGTACGTTCTCTTGTTGTGGTTAAAAACTGGCAGTGCTTGGATTCTATCATCGATACTTTAAAATTCATTCCCATGTTTTTTTTTCCATTCTAATCTATTTCCAACATTGATATATATTTAAGCTGCTAATAATATAGATATAAAAGTTTCACCTATAAATTATGCTTGGTTGCTTCGTTTATTTTTCCACAGCGACATCAGACTGTTTGTATATTGTGCAGAGCTGAAGGTACAGTATGTTATGGCCTATTGATCCTCTGTGTCATTAATTTGTTCTGTTGGTAGAGGAAAGTGTTCACTGTCTCAAAAGATGACAATTTGGACTTGAGAATTCCAAGTCTAGTGAACTTGCCAAGGTACAGAAAAAAAATAATTGAATTTGCGACGTTACAGCATAGTGATAGGTGGTTGTGATGTGATAATAACATGACAAACATCAGTACCCTGAGCACCAATGGTGTGACATATCACTACCAAACTGTGCCTTTGATTTTTGTGGCAGGTTCAACCACTCATGATACAAAACAATACATGGTTTCTCCACCTAAAACAAATCACACATGATGTTATGCACCAGATATCTGCTCTAGAGATCACTGTACAGAGCAAGATCACAAACCTTGCTTTTGCTTGCACAACAAAACTAACCAGAAACAACGAAACTGCAAGTCAATGGCTGTCTGTGATGTTGCTACGTTACTCTGAAAACCTGCAACCTGTCCTCGCTCAAGCACCCAAGGTATCTGTCCCCTGTCGAGCTCTCTGCAAATCTCAAGTCAAGGATCGGCTGCCGGTGAGGCCTGAGATCAGTATGTGTCTGGAACGAAGGCAGCCGCCAAGTCCGGACTCCGCACAGCGACTCGTCGCCGTAGGCGAAGAGATGTTGATCGCTTCTGGTGCAGGGTATGATTGCCGATCTGGACATCCGCAATCCGCTCACGTTGCCTTTGCAGATTTGGTCTCTGGCGAAGGACGTGTCGCTTGTCCTCCATATGAGTGCATGGCAACCTAGCTTCCCTGATGCAGAGGGTGTCGGTGACTGTGATTTACCAGCTTGAGATGTGCCATCGTCGGACAACTCGACTCTTGGCCGGAAGGAAGCCACTAGGAGTTCACTAGATGGAGGGTTGCATGCAAGAGAGATACAGACTCCTAGACTTTCCATTCCACATAGCAAATCTGGCCTGAGAAAGGCTAGCACAAATGAACATTGGGAACCACAGAGAACCAAACTGTATAGTCCACATGTCATGAGCAACAAATCACTAAGAACTTTGTAGTAAATTCTCAAACTGTTTCCTACCTGTTTCTGCTCCCATCAACATCCCAAATGCAGGGTCCTATAGAAGAAGCAGAAAGGACCTTCCTGGAAACACTGCTATCTGCGACAGAGTGGACTGTATGAACTGGGTGTGCAGATAGACCGATCATGGAATGCAAGGGTTTAGCAGTTTGGCGAATATCAAAGGTCAAAAGCATGCCATTCTGTAAAACATCAATAGAGATTTCTTGTCAACCCTTCAAAGAGCACAAAAAGGTGGAGGAACAAGTACACAGAACAATGAAAACTCAACCTGCAGTCCAGCATAAATGTGATTCGAATTATTTTGATCGCCTGTACATGACCAGCCAGGAGCCTGTAAGATAATGAAATACAGAATAGCAGGTCAGGATTTTCCCTAACTTTTTTCAGTATTCAAAATTTGTGTTTTTTTCTGCATATAGCCATATACTATAAAGATTGCAAACTTGGAGGTCCTGTGAAGGTTAAAATGTACATTGGCATGAAACACTTGGTGCGTTTTAATATTCAATTATTCAAGAACTGCATAGTTACGACACAAGAACTGAAATAGTAATGCAGCAGCCTTAGTGATACCATCTCCAGGAAAAAAGTATACACAATATGTAGCATTTGTTTTTATGAAGTAACTTGTGAATGGTGTTAGCCAGAAAAGTTTATGCTAATGAATATGGATATGTTTCAGAAAGCAACTTTGAATCAACAAGTGTAATCAGTTAGTTGCAAATGGTGTGAGATGCAAGGTCAAAGAATCACCGGTAGATCATATTGAAGGACGATACTGTTGGTTGTCATGCTGGGATACAAAACATAGGCACAGAAGTCAAATTTCCGAGTAAATGACTACAACTATGAAAAATAGAACTTGAACATATTCAAAGATATACCTTAAAAGCGACAATTTCTTGCCTAGTGATGCAAAAACAGCATGGCCCTCAGGCAGTATACAGATGTCCCTAATAGCTTTGGTATCAGGCGGAAGGTGAATTTTCTGCAATCCCTGTCTAGACATGTTGATCTGCAAAAAATAAGAGTTGAGGTACATAACATGAATAAGCATCTAGATATCGTGAGAGGCATAGCTTGCATCAAGTCACTACTGATTATTAAGGAAAACATCAGTTTAGAGAATATACCTTTAGAAGGACATGTTCAGCACCATTTCCAGGTGCTCTTCCAGAGGCGAATATAATCTGGTTAGATGCATCTATGCCCATGACTCGAGCTCCATCAAGAAATAACTCATTCTACAAAATATAGTTATCAACTTACTATTTCAAAATGCAATAGTGTAAAGAAGAGTGAATTGAACAACCAGGAAGGACCAGAGCTCAACATCTACTTATACCACCCAATGAGCATGCCTACTTCCAGGTCCAATCTAAATCTAGTTGACAAGTGTTTGTCAGTACAAGTGTAAAACAGTTCTATAGCTAAACAAAGGTATAGCCAGCAATGATAGGATAATCTAAGATTGAGTAAAAAGGTCAGTTTAGCCTGCAACACATGTATAGATTGTTATCCATTGTCCTGTCAGGCATGTAAATATTTATTTTTTGAGGTATGCAATACATGGAAGGAAGCCAGGAAACAATATTGGCCAAATGATTATATGGCCTGATAGTTTGCAAGAGAACCAAGGCATATACATCCAACGCCAGTTTTAGTCCATAGATGAACGTGAATTAAAAAAATGATTCTACCTCTGTGGTGCTGCTGTTCAACTGTCCAAAGAACATTTAATCAAATATAATAGAAACTAGAAAGTGGCATTGAGTAAACAGAAAAAATATAGAGACCTGGAGAATAAATTTGGAAGGATTGTAATGATCATCGTCTACCGTAAGTGATGCTACCGAATCTCCATCTGTTGTTCCATATGGTGATTGATCTGCCATTCTCTTTACAAATTGTTGTAAAGAATATTAACATCAAGAGTTGTCTAATTATGAATGTATGATTCTTTTTTTAGAAAAGCCACCTGTCTCTTTAAGCTTGATTCATTTATGAAATGTTGCTGCAACATAATCTGCCTCTGCATAAAGGAAACATAAAAAACATGAGGCTTTATATAATATGAATGGTTTTACACTGAAAATATTAATACCTTAACCAGAAAAGCTGGGCAGGTACCTTGTGCTCTTTTATCTCTTCAACTAATTCTTGATTCTGAATCAAAACAGAAAAAAAAGTAAATTTCCCAAAAAGATACATGAAACTTGTAATGACTTTAGCTGTATAAAATAATTCATTTGCATCTTCCTAACGGAAATGAAAAGGTTTAGAAATGTAATCAGTATTGGGATACTAGGTTGGATCATTTTTTGTTTGGTAGTATCATAGAATCGGGATGCTGTCCTAGATTGCATTGGGTGGCCACTTTCTGGCCATCCCAGCAAAAAAAAAAGAATCAGGATACTATCAAATTTTAGAAAGTATATATTTTATATGAAATATGTAATATGTTGTATAACTTGAAGCATGGTATTGATATTGGTAAGTCTAATTCACTTTCTGTAAAATTGAGCGCGCTCACGCGCACACACACACACACATATATGTTCACATTGTTTCAATCCACCTTACTTTAAATCATATTTTCTTAGGATTGTAGGGATTGTAGAATTGGAATACTATCTAAAATTTGGTAGTATCATGTGGAAGTGAATAGTAAGATCAGGATATTACCAAAATTAGGATACTAGATAGGATTGGTATCTTTTCGGCTTGGTAGAACCGTAAGATACTAATATATGGATTGGGATACTGATAACCCTGGTCATTAGTTATTGCATTGAACTGAATGGTGAGAATACCACATTGTACATAATAGTGCTTTATTAAGCGTCTACGAACTTGTAGAATCAATCTGAAAGATTACTTTCAGAAGGTCAATGGCTCAATGCTATGCTCGTTTGCTCCAATTGATGTTTCCCGAAAACTCCTGTTTAGTATCCCTCTAATTCTCTAAATGAATACTGTTGATACCAAGTAGACTGTTCGTTACTTGGAATTTTTACCTATTGTGTCTTGTATATATATTTTTTTAGCCAGGTTGGCTGGAAGGCAGCCAACCAAATTTTCGTTAAGATTTGGAGGAAGCAAGCATTAAACTGTTAAGTTACCACTCAACCGGATACAGTTGAGGGATGGCAAGTTCCCAAGACATGGAAACCAAACAGTTCCACAAAGAAAAGAAAAACCAAAACAACTACTCCATTACTATTGTTCTATGTTGCTTCCATTACTATTCCTCAAGTGTACATCAATTGGAACTGGACTTGTTGCTCGTGCAAATTTACAAAAAAAAGCTATCGTAATGAACTCTTTATAAAGTTTTAGAACCATGGGAACACGTTGAAGGTACAGAGTATTCCTAATTGTAGTAGAAAGAACTGTAAAAGAAGTAGCTTACTTGCTTCTCAAGAGATTCATTTTTTTCCCTCAATGACAATACTTGCTGCATAAATAAAACACACTTCAGCCCATGGGCAGAAGTATCTCCAAAGAAAGGTAACTAAGCGAAGTTAACCTTTTCGAGATCATTATTTGGAACATAAATCTCTGGTACGTAGAGGTTGATAATGTGCTTTTGTTGAAACTTCCTGCCACATTGGGGACACTGGATACATAAACAACCGGGTCACTCAAAATGATTTCTCCAAACAGCAGTGTACTTGCATATATGATTCAGAACTAGATTCACTGAAAAACATACCGTTGCAGTTTTCTTCCCACATTGTAGTAACCACCTCTCTAAGCAAGATCTGCCATAGACATGTCCACAAGGAATGCAACTAGATAGGATATCACACGGTTAGCTATTTAAGATATGCAAAACATGATGAGTTGAGAACAATCGAAACATAGAGCTACAAGCCTCAAAACTTTTTAGAGAATTTATATAAAAAACAAAGGAGCAAATAGCTACGAGATTAACCAAGCAACGTAACAATCTAGCAGCTCAGAACGAGAGAGGATAGCAACATGCCTACAGATTCCACAGAATTATTACGAAATTCCCCTCACCTGACGCGGTGCACGCCATCCGCCGTCCACGCGCTCATGCAAATGGGGCAGCCGGGAAGGCACTGGCTCTCCGCCTCGCCGCCATTCACCTCCAAGCCATCACGGCTCTCCGAAACCCTCGCCTCGCGGTCTCCACCCACGCCTCTCGTCACCTCGACAGATCCCTGGCTCTCCTCCTCCTCGCCCGAGCTGGACGAGCTCAACTCGAGCACCAGTCGCACTGCCACTCCACGACCCACCTCCTCCTCTCGGTCGGTGCCGTCCCCAAGGCGACGCCCCTGCTGCTCCTCCTCCATCGCCGCCTCGCCGGCGTGGGATTAGGGATTGGAGTGTGGCAGCGAGAGAGAGAAAGAGGAGAGGAATTTTTTTGGAGGCGGTGGCGCCGCCCGCGAGAATTTCGCTTGGCGCGCAGGAGCGAAAAGATCTGGGCCTTTACGGCCTAGTGGGCTCTTCTCATGGGCCGTTCAAAAGCGGCCCATTAAATAAGTTAGTGGCCCGTTAAAAAGCCTGCAGCGGCTGCGCGCTTCGTGTGTTTAGTACCACCTCGGCAATTCGAAAGGGCGGGGGAGGGGAGAAGTGCTATATAATGGGCACCCTTGCCCTCGTTGCAACATACTTACCTGGACGGGGTCGACGGGCGATCAGGAAGGCTCGTGGCCTAGGCCAATGGCCCACATTGCACTTGGTGGGCGCGTTGGCTTACCATCTCCCCGAGTGGGAGAGTGGACGTCATAATTTGTGATAGAGGGGGTACGCGTTCGCGCGGCCCCTGCCAAATTTCAAGTTAATCTTGTCCCAACTTGAACTTAATTATATCCTAGACTTTGGCATATTTTGATATATAAAATTCTCTTGACATTTTTTGATACTTCGTTAGAATATGAAATTTTGCCCATGGATTTGGACTTTATCTATGTAGGGATTCTTGATGTGCAAGTTGCAAAAATAGTTCGGTCTCAATTCTGGTGGAAATGGTCCTCCACTCGATGTGCAGATTCCTCGGTGCGCCTTTCTCTCGGAGGAGAGGGGAAAGGAGGGAGGAGCCGGGGTCGGGGAAGGCCATGGCGCGGGGCGTGGCGTACGTGTCGCCGGCGAAGCTGCTGGCCATGGCCCGCGGCAACCCCCGCGTGGCCATCATCGACGTCAGGTACGCGCCGGCGCTGGCGCTTCACCTCCTCCCTTCGCCGTCGCCGATTCGGTGCCTGATGAGAGGATTTTTTTTTTTTTCTATCTCCGTGTGGTGGGATGGGTATGGCGGTGTGGGGGATTTGCAGGGACGAGGAGAGGAGCTACCAGGCGCACATCGCGGGGTCGCACCACTTCTCCAGCCGCAGCTTCGCGGCGCGGCTGCCGGAGCTCGCGCGTGCCACCACCGACAAGGACACCCTCGTCTTCCACTGCGCCCTCAGCAAGGTCCAATCCCCTATCGCACTTGCAAATTTGCGGTTACTACACCTGATCTCTGACAGGCGCATAGCACCAATCAGCTCTCCACCTCCACGCGTTGTTTGATTTACTGATATTTACCGGGAACATCTCATCGTTTAATTGGAAAAATAGGCCTCCAATTGTGTGGTTTCTAATGGCATGAATTTATTAGCTTCTTAAGTACTGATTTGGGTAGATATCATGAGATTCTTTTGTGGAACTTAGAGAATTGAGATCTTCGACATTAGTAAGGTTATGTACCTGTTGTCTATACAATTTAGATTGTTTGTTCGGATGGCAGGATCTGTCCTGGTTCTCTGGCAATTTCCACTTAGTTAGGGCTAAGATTTCAGGTCCTGCTCAACGGTTTTGTTTCAATTGAGCATTAGGAATTTAGGAAAATTAATATCCACTTTGTGGCTTGGATCTAAACCAAGATGCTTTCAAAATACGATTTACCCTTTAGTTGGTTGCAGTTAATCTGCCTGAAAAATGTCCTAGCAAATGTAATTATGTTGGAGACCAAATTTTCCATATTTGTTATGTAGGAACTTAGTAGTGGAACCTGGCATTCAGGTCAACAGTTCCTCAATTAAAGGGTTTGCCTATCTCCATCCATTACAAATGAAACACATGCATTTACAATACAGTGCCACTATAATCCATACATGTTGAGCATCACCAGTTTTCAGATAAACTTAAACAGCATCTATCAATTATAACTTACACTTACCTTTCGGAGTCAATTTCTGTTTAATGTGCTTTCACGTGAAAGGTTGCCTATTTCTGGTTCAATCGGATAATATCTCAAACTCTGCTTCTGGTGCTTTTCTAGACTAAAGACTTTGGTAATCACCCAGTTAGTATATGTGAAGCATTACGGTATCTTCTAAGACTATTAATAACAGAGCATTCTTTGTTAACTTGGACTTAATCCTCACCCGCTGCCACCTCTGTTTGCTGAGAGTTGGCACCATGACGATCACTGATTGGCGATTGCTGCTCATGTTCTTTATACGGCAACAGCACAATTAATATCAGATGTACAGGAAAAGTTCTCTCTTTTAGTTCATTATTGTATATCCAAGCATGGTGTTTGATCTTTTATCTGATCTTCTACTTGAGGTTACATGCAAAAGGGCATATTTTTCTTACACAATGATCAAACCACACTGCAGGTGCGAGGTCCGTCCTGTGCCAAGATGTTCTCCGACTATCTATCTGAGAACAAGGAAGAATCAGGGATAAAGAACATCATGGTGCTGGAACGTGGGTTCAATGGATGGGAGCATTCAGGACAACCCGTTTGCCGGTGCACTGATGCCCCTTGCAAAGGCACATGCCCACCAGAACCTGAGCCTGAATCTGAGTTATAACTCTATTCACCTCCTGAATGTGAATGATCAGCAAGGTTGGCAGTCGATCTCCAATGCTGCATTTGGTCCGTTTTGCCTCATGAGAAATATCACACGTCACAATGTACTGCACTGCAATGCCACTTTGTGGACAATTTCACCTGATACATGAGTTGACTACCCCAACGGTAGTGCCAGATAAACCACGGGTACTGAATTACTGAGAGTCTCAAGACTCAAACTGCATGTACTCCTATTACACTGTCTCTAATCGTTGGCTCGTCAATCCTCACAGTGTACCACTGACACGATGCGTATGGATTTAGATCCTCTACCATTATGTTAGATCCTCCTATCGGTCTGAATATTAGTGAGTGTAATGGTATTACTATAATAATAAAGGATGTGAATCCTAGTGTGTATTGTTAGTTTTCTGGATCGCTGGGTGTAAATATAGGGGTAGTGTAGCCACTGGTAGAAATGGTTTGGTGATCTTTCTTGAGAGCACGGAAGACAAATACCTTCGTTGGTTGGATGTTATCATGTTAACCTGACGAGACGACAGCGAGGTCGGTGACGATCCTGGCTCTCCTAGAGATGATCCTCGTGACGGTGAGAATGGCAATGACGGCGACGGAGTCGACGACGGCAGGTGAGAATGGCAATGATGGCGACAGAGTCGACGACGGCAACCGTGGTGCGAAGTCATTCCTCCTATTTTAGCGCACATTCTGATCGGTGGTTTTCCTTCGGGTTTGTGGGGAGAGCCCGTGGGTAGTAATGAATTTCGTCAGTAGTACCCCAGCGCCTTCCCTTCCTTTTTATAGCGCTACGTGGAGGAGCCCATAACCGATAGGGTTGGTTAGCGCTCCGATCAGGGTGTGATTTTAGCGGGCGTCGTTGAGAGATGGTAACTAATATGTATATCATGTTTCTAACAGCTTCATCAAATACACTTTAGCTTATAAACAGTAGCTAAACTTTAAATTTTAAACTTAATTCTAGAGTTGATTTTTGACTTTTTTTTTTCTCCCGGGACGGTGAGGAAGCCAGCCCACTTTGACGGTTTGACCTCACGCCGGCGTGCGGCCGTGGCGTGGGCAGCAAGCCCCGATCCCGCCGCCAGCCAGACCAGCCCCTCCCCTCTTTCCCCAATTCCGCCTCCGCCTTCCAGATCCCACCCCGATCGCCATGGCGTCCTCGCGCCTCCTCTCCTCCCGCCGCCTCCTCTCCGCCCTCCTCCACGCGCCCGGCCCAACCCCACGCGCCGCCGCCTCGGCCGTTGAAGATGGGACCCCCCTGGCCTCGCTCCTCCGCCCGTCCCGGTTCCTCTCCTCCGCGGCGCGGCGCGGGCCGGCGCGGCAGCGGCCGGCGGACATCGGGGCGCGGGCGCGGCAACTGCAGAGCCGGCGGCTCTGGACGTACGCGCTCACCTTCGGCTGCGCGGCCGGGTTCGTGGTCACCGTGCTCGCCACGTTCCAGGACCAGCTCGTCTTCTACCTCACCCCGACCGACGCGCTCGCGCGCTACGCCGCCGACCGCACCAAGTCCCGCGTCCGCCTCGGCGGCCTCGTCCTCGAGGGCTCCGTCGCGCACCCCTCCGCATCCTCCTCCGAGATCGAGTTCGTCGTCACCGACCTCATCACCGACGTCCTCGTCCGCTACGAGGGCGCGCTCCCCGACCTCTTCCGCGAGGGCCACTCCGTCGTCGTCGAGGGCTTCCTCAAGCCCTTCACCGACGACCTCCGCCGCGACACCGCCGGGAGGAGGGTTTCGGATAAGGCCCGGGAGTGCGAGTGCTTCTTCAGCGCCACCGAGGTGCTCGCCAAGCACGACGAGAAGTACATGCCCAAGGAGGTCGGCGAGGCGCTCGAGCGCAACAAGAAGAAGCTCGAGGCGGAGGCCGCCGCCGCTGCCGAGGGTACAGCGACGGCCGCGATAGCTTTGGATGGAGCCAAGGCCAGCTCATAAGGTTTTGCACTCTGCTTTAAGATCTAGATTTAAGTTCGTATTCACTGAGGCACGGATAGATTTGATTGCCCACATGAATTCGTGGGATTTCAGATGAGTGATTCAATTGAAGTTGTTGTAATTCTAGTAATACTATTGAGCACGGGGCAAAGGAAATTTTGCCAGGGGAAAGAATAATGACTAGGTGACGGTTGAACACAGTTATACGTATTCTTTCTGAAGTTATAGTATTGTTATAGTCCTGTCACTGAGTAGTTTGGGTTTGCGTAATGATATCAATTTTGAGCAAGTTTTTGTCAGATCAGACATTTCCGGCTAATCCAACCTCACATTTTCATGTAATCATGTGATTATAGCTTTGCCTGTATTTGCCTGCTCTTATCACAACTTGGATTTTGTCATTAATTATTATATTTTCATTTAGTAACATCATCACATTCTCTATGCATAGGATGTCACATGTGAGCACCTGCAGATATTCATCTGATTGAATTAGTTATGCTCGTGATTCTTTTCATTCAATTGAAGTTATTTTAACCAAGCTATAATTTTCAACCGGTGGCAATGGAACCATTGTAAGGGGAATATTGATAGTCCTGGTTGAACACATTTTTTTGAACCAATAGTATAGTTATACTCTTTTCACCGAGTATGGTGGATTTTTCCTGGTGCTAATGTGGACCAGATAACTATCCAATATTATTGGGCACATTTACGTAAGCCCCTTTTTTGGAGCCCTGGTGGTGGATTAGTTGTTAATTTCTTTTGTCATGATTTGATATTGGTGTCTAAGTTAGGATAGTCACTCTATGCAAATATATATGTTGCCGATATATACAGACTTTAATGGATTAAAGGATGGTTTGTATACTGAAATCTGCATTCTGTCCTTTGGGTCTGTGAATTGTGATGGACCGGTGGATGGTAGATTGGCAGTGCTTAAACTAAGTTTTATCACCCAGACTTCGATATGTGATAAATTGACAATTGAGCTGTATGGTTTGGACATTGAGGAAACATTATGTGTTAGGTGTGTTCTTATTGTGTAAATTATCCCTGTACTTGTTTGATTATCTTACATAAGACTTAGATCTCCAAATTAAACGCACACATGTATGTTTGGCATCTGACCGACCTTTATTTTGTGCTAATTCTTCCTCCTCTTTTGCCAATGCTGAATAAAGGAGTTATTGTGCTTGAAGTATCCTTTTGTTCTTGGAATAATATACTCTATCTCGAAGCGAACCTCCTTGACTTACTCAAGATTTATGTCACAAGTAGTGGTGCTAAGATGCTGGGCTGGAAAGAACTAGCGCATGTCTTCTACTACTTGATAGTGTTTTAGCCAATGCTTACAAGTGGGAGTTATGATTTTATTTCATTTGGTGTTCATCTGTTCCATCTTCATCTCTTTGCATTTTTAGCTGGCTAGTATTTTCCTATGTCACCGCCTAGTAGTGAGTAACCTCCTGTTCCATATTCTTTGCACATTTGACTAAAACTTTTGTTTGTGTATACTTGAGTACTTGACATTTGACAAACGTTTTGCTAATTGTCTCTAGGGCCTGTAGCCTAGCCGTTAGCATGTTACAGAGCTTGAGTAGCATCATTGGGTTCAACTCCCCAGGAGAGCGAATTTCAGACTTTGTTAAAAAAAAAGGTCACTTGCTCGTCCCTTGAAAACACGAGTTAAGAAATCGATCTATGGAGGGTGAACACTCGTGTAGGGGGGTAGGGGCCTCAAAGCACGGGTTAAGGACCAATCCATTGGAGGTGAGTCTGCGTGTGGGGGACTAGGGTTCGCGGCCTTTCTCAGCAGGTTTGGTTGAGGCTTCTTCTTAATGGAAAGCCATCGGAGCGGTCATTTCCCTACTGTTTGAGTTTGTAAAACTCCATTTGTCTCTTATTATTAAAGGGTGTATTGGTTGAGGTCATTCAAAACATGTTTTGTGTAACTGTTGTGTGTGTTGTTAAGAAGTGCTAAATAAAAGGAAACGAAGAGAGTATTTCTTTGATCTCTTGCAAAGTAATCAAGGCTCACCCTTTTGGGTTGACATAAGTGTTTGAATTGCTGTGCAAAGTAGTGTTCTTCAGGGATCAATGATGTCGCCAAGAATGCTCTAGTACGGAGATATTTTTCATGTTTTCTTTCAGTTTTACTATGCTTTTGGATACATTTGTGAGTCATTTTTTCCCGGTGGCCTCTCTTCTTTGCAAGAAAAGTTAGCATGGAAGTAGTTTAGCTATATAAATCAGCATTATATGAAATATTGATTCAGTGACAATTCATCGGAAATCTTTTTTTCCTTTTGCTGAGATTCTTTAGCATCTTAGTTCTTATAATCACATGGTGCCTTTCTTTTGTTTCTCAATCTCACACTGGTTCGTAGATAAGTTTGTGCCTTCTTGGGAGTAATGCATCATTGTTTTTTGCCCAATTTTGAGGTATAACCTTTTGATCAGAGAGGTGCCGTTGTGACACCTCATGATGGTGCTTGTATGAAGACATGAAGACTAGCTTTTGTGAATAGCAAATGGCTGTAAGCTTGTAGCGGTAGTTGTGAATTGGTGCTTGCTTACTGAAAGAAAACATAACATAATTGACATGCTCTTTAATATGTTTTATGGGCCAAATGGTGTAAAATTGTTCTGAGTAACTGCTAGATTGATAATTGTACATGACTCCATGAGCCAAACTCAAACTACAAACAAAATTTAATACAGTTAATTGTGCATGAGACAACGAGGCAAATCGTCGCCTGTTAGTTTATCTACCACAAGTCCACGACTAAATTTTAAGTTTTGAAATTAATTTTAGAGTTCTTTTATATGTTTTTTCATTGTAGTATAATTTTTTAGCATGTGTTTTTAAAATCGCTAGGAACAGATATGCAAGAAGTTTTAACTCACAAATTATTTTCATCTCCATTCAATCATAGAATACGGCTTTATCTACCTTAAATCAAATTATCAGTAACTAAAAGTATACCTTTTCTCTTATGTTTATCCTTATAAGCCAAAATTAAAATTTTAAAACTTAATTTTGGAGTTGATTATTTATTTCTTAGTCTTTACTTTTATATTGGTAAGAACACATATATATTTTTTAATCATTAATAAGCTCTTTTGCCTATACTTAATTTGAGTGGAGTGAAGTATATGGATGGTACTTTAACTTGTCTAGGTGTGTCATATAAGTCCCCAAACTCTTAAAACACATTTTTAGGTCCTTGAACTTGTTTTGGGTGCCATCACTAGTCTAAACAGGTCTTAACCCGTCCCTACGCGCCAACATGGCATGCCATGGTGGATTATTGGTGCTCCCACATGAGGGTAGGGACCAACTGACAAGTGGGCCCACGTAGGACCCACATGGTCCCACCAACACGTAGGCACCACAGTGGCATGCTATGTCAGCGGATGGAGCGGGTCGAAGTCCGTTTGGATCTATATGACACCACATACAAGTTTGGGGATCTAAAAATGCATTTTGAGAGTTCAGTAACCTAAATGACACATGCACATAAGTTTAGGAACCGCCGGTACTTCACTCATTTAAGTGAAACAATGAGACTATGACTCCAATTGTTTTGCATTTGCAGCTATTTATAAACCAAATTTTAAATTTTAAAAGTGATTTTATGTTTTTCATCGTTGTTTGTTGGATAACATTTACTTTTGAATCATTATATAATATATATATATAAACATTTTACTTATAAATTATTTTTTATTTAGAAATAAGTCGTAACGATGGGCCCTGTTCTCCACTTTCTCCTGACATAGTACATACGACCAATAACAAGTGCAGAAATGCAGCAACGACAACTCTCAACATATCGCCGTGCGTCCGTGTGCGTGGCCTCCACGACGAATCGAAAAATAGGCTAGTAAACCGACACCGGACGACGCATGGCGCATGGCGCGCACGTCTTCCGCCCCAGGTCTCGGCCTCACGTCGTGTCGTGTGCCGTGCCGCCCCGTTCGTGCCGCGATAAAAAGAAGCACACCATTTGCGTTGCCCGATCACCTCTCTCTCTCTCTCTCGAGCAGCTAGCTAGCGAGCCAGCCTTCATCTCTCCTCCAAGAGGAACGCCCGGCCGGCTTAGCCCAGAGATGGCGTGGAGGAGGAGGAGCACGTCGGTGACGCCCATGCTCGCGCTGGTGGCCCTCGCCGCCGCGGCGGCGGCGACGTGCGCCGCGGCGTGGGGCAACTACGGCGAGTCCAAGTTCACGGTGACCGGCTCCGTGCTGTGCCAGGACTGCACCAAGAACTGGAACGCCTACGCCTACAACGCCAAGCCCGTCCCCGGTTCGTCGCCGCATTGCTTTCTCTCTCTTCCCTCGCCGCCGGCCGGTCGGCTAGCTAGCTAACCGCCGCCATGGTCGTCGACGGCGGTTGTGGTGTGGTGTGTGCAGGGAGCTCGGTGGGCATCACGTGCCTGGACAAGAAGACGGGGCGGACGGTGTACCACGCCACGGACAGGACCGACGGCAAGGGCGTCTTCAACCTCGAGGTGCCCTACGCCGTCGGCGGCGCCGACCTCGACCCGTCGGACTGCCTCGTCCGCCTCGCGTCCTCCGGCGACCAGGGCTGCGCCGTCTTCACCGACTTCAACGGCGGGAAGACCGGCGAGCGGCCGTCCCGCCCCTCCAGGCTCGGCCCCGGCATTGTCGCCTACGCCGCCGGCCCGTTCTACTTCACCCTGGCGCAGTGCGACCTCAAGGATGACTCCTGCTACTGATCGATCGATGTCATCATCTTTCAGTGGCAACCCACAGTAAATGTGATTCAAGTTCATCTTTTTTTTTTCTCGTCTTGTGATCTCCATGGATTTGAGAGAGCACACAAACAGGAACGATTCTTTGCTAGTGTGTGTTGTTTTTGCTTGCAAGCAGTGACGATCTGTGTTCTGTTCTGTTCTCTTGCTGGAAAGATTTGGTATGCGTCACTCCAAAAAATGGCGTTTTGAGGAACTGGATTACTGGAAATGTGCAATCTTTGAATTGATGATAGTAGCTGGTATTTTTGGTCTGAAATTTAGTCGACGAATCTATGGGTTTTTTGAAGGCGAAACCGTGTAAAACCGGGACGTAGTCTGCGTGTTACATAACACGGTCGCCAAACGTTCGATGCATATCATGTTGAATCGTTAAAAGATGTGTATAAGAAAGAGAAATGTGGGAGAGAGGATTCGGGGATGGTATTAGACGATGCAAATTGCTATACATAGGACTAAATTAATTAATGGCTACAACATCACTGCTTTGATTATCGTTAGGGTTCCTGGAGAAAGCAATTTTGGTGTATTTGTGATAAATAAAAACCAGTCTACACGAAATACTACCTCTGTCCTATAATAACCTCATTTTTCGATTCTCGTGTCTAAAGTTTGACCATTTATCTTATTTAAAATTTTTTATAAAAATTAGTCACGCATAAAATATTATCCATGTTTTATTATTTAGTAACAATAAATATAGTAATAAAAAAATTTAAATAAGACGAGGAGTTAAAATATTATATCTAAAAACTAAAAATAAAATTATTTCAGCTAGTACAGTATACGGTACGGTATTCGATACAGATATATACGTCTCCCGCTTGAGGTCCGGTATTCTAGCTCGAGCTGCCCGCCTCACTCTCCACGCGGCCCGCAGATTCGTTCCCTCCCCCGGCGCCGCGGCGGCGGTTGCTCGCCCCCCTCCCCACACCTCCTGATCCCAACCCCGGCCGCCTCCTCGCTCCACCTCTCCTCGCGTCGCGGCGTCGTCTCCACTCCTCTCCGCCGATTTCCAAGCGCCCGATCCTCCGGCCCATGTCGAGCACAACCGCGCGGGGGAGGCGGGGCTCCCGCTGACGACCGCAAGCCGCCACCCTCTGGGCTCTCGGATCGCCGGTCGCGCGGCGGGGGGGCTCCAATGTGGCGGCGCGGGTCCCACTCCGACGCCGCCCACCACCTCCCCACCGCGGGCGGCTCCGGCGTGTCGTCGGCATCGTCCTCTGCAGGCGCTTCGCGGAGGCGGCGGCGCCCGGGGCTGTCGTGCCGGCCGAGCCACCTGTTCTTCGCGCTCCTCGTCGCGCTCTTCACGGCCTCCCTGCTCGTCGTCTGGCAGCTGCTCCCCATCGGCGACGGCGACAAGGCGGAGGGGGCCGAGGGGCTGCCGCGGCCGGAGGACGGCGGGGGAGGAGGGGCCATGCGGTTCTCGACCTCGAGCGTGGCGCTGCGCGCGTTCCACGGCGAGAGCCGGCTCGAGGCGGCGAGATCCGAGCGGCGGTGGTGGCCCGGCCTTGCGCCCGTGAGGCTGGCTATCGTGAGTGCTCTCTTTTGAACCCTAATGGATCACTCGCTGCATAGTAGCTTCACTGCATCAGTTTGCAAATTTTGTTTCCAGTTAGAAATGTTAGCTTTGTAAATGATCAACTGGAGCTCACGTTAGATTTACAGATGAAATATGGAATGGTTTAGCTGCGTGCACAATATTATTATTTATCCGTATTGGTCAGACATTATTAAACGGAGGAGCAGACATGCTTACCTAGATTGATGCACGTCTTATTGCTTGATTGTTTATTTGCCTGATCTTGTGCATATGAATTTTTAATACTGAAACAACATGCTGTAGAGTTGACTTTGCCTTTGTACTATTTCAGTTTGTGGGAACTATGAACATAAATGCACAGTCCGTGATGGTTGCTACTTTGGCAAAAAGTCTTATGAATCTGGGTTACGAGCTTGAGGTGAGTCATTTGCTAAAAATGGTCTTGAATTGCGCACAGAAATTGTATCGGGCGTTTTTAACACGTGACTGTCTGGTGGACATTCTCGCACTCCAACTCCTGTGTTAAGCACCGTACAAAAAAATATATATGTCAAGAACACTTTTTGTTACAAATCATTCATTGAATTGCTACGGAACAGGTTATAGCATTTGTGGATGGGCAAGCTAACGATATTTTGGAAAATATTTGCCATGTAAATATTGTCAGCCCTCAGAGCTTGAAGTCTATCCATTGGTCAAAGTTAGTGCTGGAAACTTACAGTGGGGTATTTTCCTTTTCCTTTTATTTGATTCCGTTTAAAATCTTGATGTTTTGTTGATTTTGTAGATACAATGCTGTGCTATTAAGCTCTCTGGAAGGGAAAAGGGTCATTTCAATGTGAGTGCCAATTTCGACTACCTATCTTAACTGGTTGGATGCTTGTGTAACTTTGTCTTCTGCTACTTCATGTCTTGTTATTCGAAACAGTATAGCAGGATACAAAAATACAAAACCAACTCTTTTATGCGCCCCTTAGCTATCACAAATGCTTCCCAAAGTAGCATAAATTCAGTTTATGATAGAAGGTCTGATTGGTCTGTAAAGGACATGTGTTGTGATTACATTGGTCGTAGTTTTCCATCTGCAGTGTTTCTTTTCCCTT
Organism: Oryza brachyantha; assembly: GCF_000231095.2. Lineage (NCBI taxonomy): Eukaryota > Viridiplantae > Streptophyta > Magnoliopsida > Poales > Poaceae > Oryza > Oryza brachyantha. The sequence goes on from NC_023172.2 coordinate 14,805,801, forward strand.
TGTCACAGCATTTGTTTGGTCTGCACTCTGCAGTGATGCACATTTATGTTGTGTTCAGTCTTATGCAGGAGCCTTTCCAATTTCTACCTGTGGTCTGGCTTATTCATGAAGATGCTCTAGGACAGCTCCTTAGAAATCCGGAACTGCACCAGTCCATTCCTAATCATATTGAAGACTGGAGAACTCATTTTAATGCATCCACTTATGTTGTGTTTCCAGATAGCTACCTACCTGTATGTACGATTGCCAGTATTAGATTCTGGAATAATTAAATCAAGAAGAAACATAGCTTCTCTGACTCCTAAATATCTGATTTCAGCTATTACACTCGGCCCTTGATACTGGGAACTTTTTGGTGATTTCTGGTTCACCAGTTGATATCTGGGCAACAAAAAGATATGGCTCATCACATACTCGAGAAAGCATAAGGAATCATTACGGAAGCAAATATGACGATGTTGTTGTTTTAGTTGTTGGGAGCTACCTGTTCTTTGATGAATTACCATGGGATTTTGCATCAGTTTTGCATGCATCAGCCCCACACATCATGGACATGGCAAAAACTAAAAATTTAGGAGTTCAGTTCATTTTTCTCTGCGGAAATGACACTGATGCCTATAACTCTGCTTTCCAGGTAATAATTATTCCCTAGGTTCAATCAAGATCCTTTGGGGAAGCCCTTGTTATCCTTTATGTTACTGTGAGCTGTCATCTGGGAACATACCTGAGATTGCTATATGTTTTTCTTTAGAAAACAGCAATTTCTATTCAACAGCATTTGAGCTGCTAGGTACTATAGCATATTAGACTGAAGAGGTTTGAAGACTGGTGCTAGGTCGTGTATATGTGCTCTATTTTATTTCCACAAACATGAGCTGTCTTTGGCTGGTAGTAAATGCCTTTCCCTCACCATTTGTCTTAACTGACCATCTTAATTTTGTCTGTGCAGGAGCTTGCTTCTCATATGGGATTTCCTGTTGGTTCTGTAAAGCATTTCTCCATGGCTCATGATATTAGGAACCTGTTAGTATTTGCTGATATTGTTCTCTATGGTTCTTTAAGAGAAGAACCTGTTTTCCCTCCTTTATTGTTGAGGTCCATGGCCTCTGAAATTCCTATCATCGTGCCAAATCTAACCGTTATAACGAAATATGTATGTCTCTTTATCCCAGTCCATGACCTGTTATTTGCTTTGCCAATGTTTGAAAAATTCTTGTATTTTAATAATATATCATCGTTTTCAGATCACTGATGGCATCCATGGCTTCCTTTTTAATGCTGATGACCCAAGCACAATGGTTTCAGCTTTCACACGAATTTTAGGAGACAAAAAAATTTCAGCAGCAGCCTATTCTGTTGCTTTGGAGGGGAAGCTGCTTTCCAGAAACATGTTAGCTTATGATTGTATTACTGCTCATGTTATGCTTCTTGAGAGTGTGTTGCATTATCCTTCCTACGCCAAACTACCATCTCCTGTTTCTAAAGTTCAAGAGAGAACATGGTTATGGGAACCTTTTGAGACAAAAGCCACTCTAGAAAACAGTTCTTTGGAAGATGACAGCCATCTCCTCACAAGGATGATTGATAATCTTGTCGGAGAATCTCATGAAAATAACCAAACAATCTACTCTGATAGCAATGATACTTCCTTATATGACTACCCTAGCCTGTCTGACTGGAATGATCTAAGTGAAGTTGAAATCTTTGAAGACATTGAGAGGAGAGAAATTGAGGAGGCAAGTTTTTTCCTTCCTTTTCTTGTTTTGACATAATCTCTATATTATTCTTGAACAATCCTAATTATTTTTGTTATAAAAAATAATCAAATTTATATTTTGCAATGCAGATTGATGAAAGGGTGGAAAGACCCTTGTTATCCTGGGATGAGGTGTACAAAAATGCCCGAAAATCAGAAAGGCTAAGGCCTGAAGGAAATGAACGTGATGAAGGTGAACTGGAAAGGACTGGGCAACCAGTGTGTGTATATGAGATTTACAGTGGAGAAGGGGCATGGCCATTTTTACACCATGGTTCTCTATATCGTGGCATTACCCTTGTAAGTTTTGGATAAAATTTACATAACTTTAGTTGTATGTTGAACCTCTGATTCAATTAGAAAGTGCAGATTGTTTTTCAGTTCATGTTTGAACTCAATTTTATACACACCACTTATTTTTCATCATTAGCAACATAATTTGGCCAGTTAGGTCACAGTTGTATTCTACGGAAAGTTTTGGAATACCAAAATATATATGTGTAGTTTTTACATGATGTGCCATAGCTCATAACCACCCTGGTTCACTTTATCTGTACTGTTGAATCTGCACTTGTTTGTCCACCTGGTTACTCATGGGCACTATGTTAACCAAGAAAAACAAAGGGGTTTTATTGTCAATGTTAGTGCTAGCAATTGACTTATCTGCATGTTACTTTGTTCTTATCTTTTCATGTTGCTAGTTAAGGTTTTGGTACTGCTTATGTTTATTTTGTTCATGCGTTTTGCGCCAGTCTAAAGGAGGCAGGAGACCCAGATCAGATGATGTGGATGCTGTAACCCGTCTTTCAGTTCTGGACAATCCATATTACCGTGATCGCCTTTGTGAATTTGGTGCTATGTTTTCCATAGCGAACAGAATTGACACGGTACATAAGTTACCATGGATAGGTTTCCAGTCATGGGAGGCTGCTGGAAGAAAGGTATGAGTAAATTCCTCATAGATTCATGTGCCATTGTTTAGGATATTGATCAGCATGCTTCTTGAACTTCTTTTTTTTTTCAAAGAACCCACCCTCTTTGTTGACCTTTCATTCAAACTGTGGAATTTAGTTTATTCTTGTATTATTGTCCTATGTTCCTATGATGGATATGCCTTATTGGTGGCTAAAGCTACATAAGTTTGTGATATTGGATTTATTGTGCATATGAACTAGATAATTTTCAATGGCAATATCTCAGTATTTCAGGTTGCCTGGCCATACAATATCTATTTGCATAGCCAGTTCTAGTAAATGATTTGTTTGAAGATAATCACCTAGTTTTCTACCGTTTCATAGAGGATGGAAACCACAGAACAGTCAATGTAATAACGAGATTTTGAAGCAGTAGCAGTTTCCCTCTAGTCATGATTCCTACGCCCCAAAATAGTTGTCTTTTTAGAATTTAAAATTGTCCCCAAAAGCTTGTTACTTTATAATACTTGTCAAATCAATCGCCTCCAATTCAAAATTTTCTTCATCCTACCCCTAGCTACCCTCCCACTCCCAACAATACATCATCTAATATGAATAAGGGGTACTCCGGTCATTTCTTCCTAAACCTTAATCTCTGTCAACAACCTAGAATGACAACTATTTTGGGACTGAGGCAATTCAGTGCTGCTCCAGCTGAATGCAATGTTGCAATACAATTGACGCATCAGATGTAAAAAAAATATTGGGATTATGCTTTTCATATGTTCTATTTGGTTTCATCTTTATGAAAATGCCTTTGTTTATTTTTCTTTGGTTTGTATGCCTATGTTTTCATTATTTTTTTGATGCTGCTGCTGTTGTTGTATGCTTTCCATATGCTGGGTCTGCTTGAAGACTTAAATGAGACAATGTTCAGTTGAGAATAACATGGATGTAAGTTTTTAAACCTTCTCGTCTCATCAGGTATCCTTGTCTGAGAGTGCTGAAGAAACCTTAGAGGAAACTATGACCAGCAAAAACCATGAGGATGTTATATACTACTGGGCACCAATGGATGTGGATCAAACTTCCAACTTTTGGTCGATGTGTGACCAGCTAAATGCTGGTCGTTGCAGGTGAGTTTTTAATGTCTCATACTGTTCCCTTTTTGTTTTGTTTTTTCTGTCAAGCTTGGGAAATAGGCTGAAGAACTGTTACCCAACTCATTACATACTTCTTAGTTTAGCACAATGTTTTCCTTGGCTTCAAAATCGGACTGCTTGTAAGGAGTAATGTTGTGTGTTCCTAACAATTTCTGTTTGATGTAATATACAGTTCTATGGTTCACTAATTGAGATATTCGTACAATATTCCTTTTCTGATGTTTCCTTACTCTTTATTATCTTTAACACCTCTATTTTTCCAGAATACTTTTCGAGGATGCATTCAGGACTATGTACGGGCTTCCAGAGGGTGTCGCAGCCCTGCCACCAATGCCCAATGATGGTGATTATTGGTCTACTCTGCATAGCTGGGTGATGCCTACTCCATCATTTTTGAAGTTCATCATGTTCTCAAGGTATTGTTTTACTTACACTGCACCTATCATCTTTCTATGGCACACTTCACTTATTTTAAATTCTTATTATTTTTTCTGAGTGAACTTTGCAGGATGTTTGTCGATTCCCTTCATAGCTTGAACATGAACAGTACGGATCCAGCTTCATGCTTGCTTGGAGCATCGCAATCTGAGGTGACCCTATTTTTCATTTGCAATTATCCATGCACTTTGGATACACATGTTATCTGAAAACAGCTACCCTCTTTACCTCAGAAAAGTCACTGCTATTGTCGAGTTCTTGAAGTCCTTGTGAATGTTTGGGCTTATCACAGCGGAATGATGATGGCCTACCTCAACCCTACCACAGGAGAGATCACAGAGCAGCATCATCTTGATGAAAGAAGTGAGATGTGGGTAAAGTTTTTCAATTTCACTCACCTGAGGAGCATGGACGAGGATCTAGCAGAGGAAGCAGATGATGGCATGCATCCTGGGGATGATCAATGGTTGTGGCCACTGACTGGTCAGGTATTCTGGTCTGGTATTGCTGACCGTGAGAGGGAGGAGAAATACATTAAGAAATTGGATAAAAAACTCAAGAACAAGGTGAAGCTGCTTGAAAGGCAAAAATCCGGTTACAAGCAGAAGCCCCTTGGACAATGACCATAGGAGATGACAATCAGAAAGTTTTTTTGATCAACATCAGCTGACAATCAGAAAGTTTTTTGATCAACTTCAGATGATAATCATCAAACCTTTTGACCAACATCAGCTGTAGATTCAACCCAACAGGCAACAGACCATGTCATATGGCAATTGAACACATTCTTGCAGCTGGGAGAGGTAAAGCGCATGTACCGAACTGTTGTGAATACACATTTCTTCTCACCTCTTCGATCTCCGTCTCTTCTCCTAAGGAGCTTGGTGAAGCTGGAGGCTGCCTGGGCACTGGATCATCCATTCCATTCGGTTTTTCTTGTTAATATAGAGGTTATAAAACTATGTTACATAGGTCCCACTGATTCGATTCTTTATTTATCTTCCTCCACTGCCATGAAAGTGGCAGCTTCGAGGGCAGCAGAATTTTGGTAGCCTTGTAAACCCTGTAACTCACCATCATCACTGTACATGTAAATTTCCAGCAGATGCACGGATATAAGAGCAATATTTAAATCCTTCAGAACTGCTCCGTTTTTTTTTTTTTGAATTTTCACCGGGGGGGGGGGGGGGGGGGGGGCGGGGAGAGTTTCCCCACCTGCATTCAAATTGAAATAAACGAGAGTGCGGGTACAGAGAAAGGTTACACTGCCGTATTAGCTACAGCCAGGTTGAGGACAGATTTCCAGAGATCGGTTACATAGCGGTCCTCTAATTTAAATCTTTCAGACCACAGAGTTACATCTTGCACACATTGGCTTAGCAGTCTGGATGGAGAGTGCGGTGTGATGGGTTAGAAAGTTGGATCACAGGTGTGGACGTCCGACGGCATAAATGTCATTATGCAAACTAATTATTATCATACGTGGATGAGTTCATTCATTTAAAATGCTCTGTTCAGCGTTAATGTTACCTGTCTCTATAATGCAAGATGGGAGGCTGAACCGAATGGTACTGTTCGACTGCAACATTATCAACACGCATGAATTATACTCGAATAGCTTAATGCGTTATTGCGTTCTACTGCCTAGAAATGTTTCAGAAGCTAATGGTAAACTCTTTTGTCGCAAATACTGCTTAGAGTAAATTGCACTATCAATACGAGCTTGCAATTTATGCTGCGTTCTTATGTAAAGATCATTCTTACTTTTTTTTTTCTCGGTTTTGCATATATGTTTCTCGAATGGTTTAACAATATAATTTTTATAAAAATAATTTATATAGAAGTTTAGTCATATGATTTTTCTATAGAAGATTTTTAACTTTACAGTAATTACATCGTTTATACTATTAAATAAATAAATATAAAAAATAGATAATCTTATACTCCGTATCGTTTGCCAAAATACACTATAAGTTCGTGAATTATAATTGACATTTTGACTAGTTCTTATACTAAACTACAAGTATATAATAAGTTTATGCACTGCCAACCTAATTTAATCTATGAACTTTCTCCATATCTCGCTAGTTTTGATGAATTGTGAACAAAGTGCGATTGAAATCTGGAAAGGAACAAAGACGAAAGACCAGCATCACCATCGCAGCACGAGACTCCTCTCCGCTCCGCCGCGAAGAGAACACCCACGCGACGAGACCAACCACCTCTCGTCTTCTCTTTCCTCCTCCTCCTCTCTCTCTCTCCCTTCCGCGATCCGACCGGCGCCGCTCCACCGACGACGCGCGCGCGAGGGGTCCGTCCGGATCTGGGAGCGAGCTGCCGGGGGCCGCTCACTCCCCCTTCCCTCCCTCCCATGGTCCCCCGCCGCGCCGAGGGGGCCACCAGCGGCCGGCAGCGGCCGCGCTGCTGAGATGCGGGGCGACGCGCCGCCGCCCACCGCCTCCTCCTCTTCGTCAACCCCCTCGCTCTTCGGCGGCGGCGGCGGCGGCGACGGCAGCGGCGAGCTGTTCGGGTCGGCGCCGGGGCCGCTCGTCTTCCTGCCCCTGCTCCTGATCCAGGGCGGCGGCATGGACCTCTCCCGCGTCGGGGAGAAGCTCCTCAGCTCCGTGCGCTCCGCGCGCTCCCTTGGCCTCCTCCCTCCCACCCCGTCGCCCTCCGCTTCCCGCCCCGAGGTCCCTGATCACTCTCTCTAACCTCCTGACCTCCTTCCCCCTTCGTCACTCGCGCTCGTGTGCTGTGTTGGATCCGATATAGGTTGCTGCTCATTTCTGTGTTTTTGTCGCCGCTCTAGGTTCCAGCTAGAGCTGCTGCGGCGGCAGCGGCCGCGCGTGCGATCGCAGGGTTGCCGCCGCACGAGAAGATCAGCCTGCCATCGAATTCGGAGGACTTGGTGTCCATCTATGGGACCAACCCACAGGGGCAGGGCGTGGATGAGCTCGAGGAGGTGTTCTTCGAGGAGGTAGGTGTTGCATTTTGGCGGTTGTGGTTTCCCGCGGTTTCCAGCCAGCTGGGCTTGATGAGTTTTGAATTATCTGCAGGAGTTCGATCCAATAAAGTACATTCTGCAAAGCATCCCTGAAGAGGGTGATTCCAGCTATTTCGATAAGCAGGTTGGCGTGGCAGTTTATCCTCGCCTGTTTTTTTCCGTCTCTGAGACATCACTGCTGGAGCATATGATAAGGAAACTTAAGCTTATATGTACAGTAGAATTTAATGACAGTTGGAAGCATTTCCTTCAACAGAATGAAAACCGCTCCCTTTGTAGAAGAAACCGAGTGCTTTTTGTCGTGTCCGGCCATTGTTGTTACCAATGAATGTATTGCCCTGCAATGCAGCCCATTCCACCTACACATGAGTGTGTGTTTGTAGCAAAACTTGTTTTCTGATGTACTTTTCTTTTCTGTTTTTTTTTCTGTTGCAGTCTACTCTGAGATTAGCGCAACTCGACAAAATTGCAGAACGATTATCACACCATGTTATGGGTCACCATGAAGAAATGGGTATGTCTCCCATCAGAGTATAGAAGAGGTTCAGTTTTATTTCTCTACTTTTCTGTTGTTGGATTAGATATATTTTAATCTCATGCCTTATATTACATATACCTGTTATGAGTATTTTATCAATTTCCTTAAAAAAATATATTCTCAGTTATGCTACCAAAAATATATCCACACTGACTTTCTTTTAAGGAAATCCTACATCACTTATAATATGTTTTGGCCAGTGAAGGGGATGCAGTTAGTGATGGAGTTAGAACAAGACTTGAAGGTCGCAAATGTGATCTGCATGGTATTATCTCATGAAACTTCCCCTTACGAACATTGTTGTTCCTTAGACTTTTGCATTTACAATTTAATCAATATTTCAGAATGGACGGAGGCATATATCCTCTTCAAAGAATGAGGTATCAAGGGATCTGGTTGTCAATGTAAAATCAAAGAAGAAACAAGCTTTGCTGGTAAATAAATGCTCTTGTCTCATTATTGTTTGCTGAATTGACTGGATAATCTTAGTGAATGGTGATTGGTGTTAGCTAACCTTTTACATGTAGACCACTGAACTACCATTCTACTATGAAGCAATATTCTTAACATGTCATATTTTGGTCCAACCCTTTCTCTGTCAATGTCTCAGGGATTTTGTGTCAAATAAAAATGTCTTCTGAGGATGGTTATTAATATATTGATGAATTCATGTGCCTCTAATATTTAACAATTCACTACCATCAGCTGCACAAATTGAAGATTATAAATAAAATGTTTAGTTTTTGTGTAATGCAGGATGTTCTTCCTATTCTTACAGAACTTCGTCATGCACAAGACATGCAGATGGAACTTGAAAGTTTTGTTGAGAAAGAAAACTATTTTCAGGTGAACTGAATTTTATTTTATGGCTATCGTTGTTCCTATCTGTTTCATGAGTCCATCAATTTTACCATGGGTGATATTAGCTCCTGTTTTATTTTATAATCTACTGCAGTAATTTTCAACCCCATAAATCACGTCATATATGGGTAGGTTGCTTCAGTCTGAACTACATAATAGTTGTTTCTTATGTTGTTATTTTTATATTTATGGTTGTTTTCTTATGTTGCAGGCGTTTCAATTATTACCTGAGTATTTGCAAATTTTGGAGAACTATTCAGGCCTTTCTGCTGTACAAGAAATGGGGCGTGGGATTGAGGTCATTGTTATTTCCAGTTCTTGATTGCTTATCTGTCAAGTTTATAATGCATATAACTTATCTTCGTCTCAAAGCTTTCTTTTGGTATGTTCATAGAGCAAAAGAAACTTGTGCACCATCAAATTAAACAAAGTTAGCTGTATCTCATTTTTCCTGTTGATGGTGTTTATACTATGACTACATCCTCAGGCATGGCTGGCACGAACAATCCAAAAATTAGACACCCATTTACTGGGTGTTTGTCAGACCTTCAATGACGAAAGTTATCTAACTGTGAGTATATCCATGGTCATTTTTCTCATGAGCTCTTGGAGTATTTTCTTTGATAATTTACGAAGTTGCATTCTTTAAATGTTTTACATGTGGATGATAGGTTATTGATGCTTATGCACTGATGGGTGACATTGGTGGTATGGCTGAAAAGATGCAGAGTTTCTTTCTGCAAGAAGTACTCTCTCAGACTCATTTTGTCCTGAAGGAAATGTTGGAAGAGGTACTGGATTTAACCAGTTAATAGACCAATTTCTTGATATGCAATGTTATCCTTTTTCTAATTGGAAAATAATTACAGGAGATTGGAAATAATACTCAGAGAAATAGGTATGTACTCAGTAGTCAGCACTTATATTGGTTCCACTGATTGTGTTCTGTGCTTAAATATAACTCTCTGTGGTTTTGAATTTTATGGATTATTTTACTCAGACAAAAAAACATTACTTATGGACTTTTCTGTGCTTAGATACTATACTGGTGTTATTCCTAAAAATATCTCCTGAGTGGCGGAGTTTGAATGTTTCATAGGTGTCAAGGCTTTTTAACTGAAGTTGTGAGCTTAATTGGGTTATGCTTGATAATTTACATATAATTTCCTACAAAAACTTTTGAGTTTGGTAGGTCTGCATTTTATTATGTAGAGTTATATGCTTTTTCTGAGAAAGATTGTGGTGCATTTAGATTTACTGCCAAAAATTTTACTTGTGTACTCCCTAGATGGTTGGATTGGATTACCCCCAATTCAAGTTTAATATGTAGATCATTTCTGATCATCTAAACTTGTATAAGATATATGCTACAGATAAGACTGCCTCAGCTTTCTAGAGGGAATTTTGTGGCTAGAAACTACAAGGATAAACATACAAGTTTTTGTACTCACCTTTCTAATATGCTTCTCTTTCCCTTTCCAGATTTACATACAGTGATCTTTGTGCTCAAGTTCCTGAGTCTAAACTTCGGCCCTGCTTATTAAGAACCCTTCAGAGTTTGTTTTCGTTGATGTGCTCATATTATACTATAATGAGCTTCTGCCCAGGAGCAAAGGTAACTTCTATTCTTAAAATTTTGATAATGCCATATTCTAGATTGAAAGTTATGAGCTGAAGACAATCACTTACCGGGCCTAGCAGGCCAAAACTTGTATGTAAAATTGTAGACCATCATAAGAAATTGCAAAGCCAATCTTTCTGTGTCATTTGAGTGTTCAGACTGTACAATATTTTAGGAAGCTGAAAGAACAACAATAAAAGCTGCCAGAATCTTAGAGCTGAACAAACTTTGTATAAAGGTGTCCAATGTTAACAGTTTTATACTCTATTCTGTTTCAGAGCTGGCAGTTGGCAATTGTCCAACATGCTGCCAGTTAAACTAGGCTTATCGTTCCATAATTTTACTTATTGTAATGCAATATTTTGGTTGAGTTGTTTTGATTTTTGATATCATTGCAATGGTGCTTACTTTATAGAGTATTGATTCCAAGGACGAAACCTCTATGACAGACAAGAACAGCACATCCCAGAGTGCAGGCGAATCTTTAGTTGATTCAGGTAGAGGTCATGCAGCTGAAATGAGTGACAGGGCATCATCTTCTGATGTCAGCAGTCCTGATACTAGCACTTCAGGAACAGACTCACCATTTTATCAGCTGAGGACAGATGCTACAAAACTTGTTGCACATGCATTTGAAAGAGGGCGAAGAAATCTTTGGCAACTGGCAACAAGCCGCTTATCTGTATTACTGTCCTCTTCAGTTGTTTTCTCAACTAGCACATACCAATTTTTGAAGAACTACGAAGATCTCACCATTTTCATCTTGGCTGGTGAAGCATTTTGTGGGTTTGAAGCAAGCGAGTTTCGACAGAAGTTGAAGGGTATCTGTTTGAACTATGTGGTGACCTTTCACCGGCAAAATATCTATGTATGTCATATAACTTTGTAATTCCTATTGAGTTGTTAGAAGCAAGTTTTTTAATGGATCACGTAGCTAGATATTTATCTGAAAATTGGAACTCCAAAAAGCCAGCATGTTTCCAGCCACCCTTCCCATAATCATTATTTGAAATTATAGGCAGCACACGAGGACTGTATTACTTTAGAAACATTGCTCATATTTTTTTTAGCCATTGGTATGTAACTGTGGGTTAATTTTGATGTGGTAATTGGCTGCTTATTTTTGCACCCACAGAATTACAGTTGATATGCTCATATGCAGTGTTAGTCATTTATGAACTGAATAAATTATATTACTTCTTATGTTGGTCTATATACTTTGTAGCAAAGAGAGGAAAGTACAAGGCCAACTTTGTTTTCTGATGATGCATAGTTGTTCTAGTTGGTATTATGCTTTACTACTGATTTGGCATGGGCATAGTTGACCTTTTTCCTGATGCAGCATCTTTTCCCTTTTGCTTTTGCAGGCACTGAAGATGGTACTGGAAAGGGAATCTTGGACAATAATGTCAGCGGAAGCATCCCAGATAATTAGTTTAGCAGGCCTTACTGGTGATGGTGCTGCTCTAATCTCACCTACCTGTCGTAGTTCCGCCTTGCCAATACATTACCGTGGACATTCCACTCTGGCTGATGCAGGGAAGCAAAAAGATGGATTTGCTTCTTGGATTAAGATTGACAACCCATTTTTTTACAAGCTAGAAAATGGCACCACGGAATCCCCGAAGTCCAATTTGATGTTCAACTCATCAGTTGGCAATAGTTCTGCCCATGGACGTACTAACAATGGCAATGGAAATAATGCACCTCTTGACGAAGAGAACGAAGATCTCCTTGCTGATTTCATTGATGAAGATAGTCAATTGCCTAGTAGGTTAGCAAAAACAAAAATTGTGAAAGGCAATTCTCCCCATTGGAAGGATGGGGACATTTTATCACAGACAGGATCCTCGCTTTCTTTATTAAGGTATCAAATATGCCCTAACCTGTGGATTGTTCCTGTAACATAACTTCCTATGCTAACCTTTGTTTTCCTCGCTGAGATCAGGATGATGGATAAATATGCCAGATTAATGCAAAAGCTAGAAATTATCAATGTTGAGCTTTTTAAGGTTAGTTAAATCACTCATCATAAGATATTTGACATGTAGAATATTTCCTTCATATGAGACAAAAATTTCAGGGTATCACCCAATTGTTTGGCATCTTTTATCACTGCATATATGAGACATTTGGGAACCAGGACAGGGGTCAAAGCGGCAGGTCTTTACCCGATCACCAATCATGTAAGAATTAGATCTTCTCTGTGCAGTTGTTTTAGTCACGATTCTTTCTATTACTGCACAGATTCAAGAATGTTCTAAATCTTAAATATCTTTTCTGATGCTTGTGATGTATTCAGTTCGTCTTAAAGCGGCATTATCGAAAATAACACAAGACTCTGACCAGTGGATCAAACCACAGAATATTTCATATTCACCTTCATCACCCTTATCAATGAATTCAACTTTCGCTCAAATGGATGTGATGCCAACTGCGCCTCCCAGCTCAATGTTCACCTCCTATGGTTTGAAGGTATCTACTGGTTTTACATGATGACACTTATACAATGCTACAGATTACAATACCAAATAGATCCATGTGTGGGCTTCTCTCTTTTTTTCCAGGAGCGATGTGCAGCTGCCGAAACAATATCATTGGTTGCTCGAGTTTTGAACAGATCACGAGCCCATCTACATTCCGTTCTGTCTCAAAGTAACACTTCCATTCTTGAAGAGTTCTTTGGGACAATGGTAAATTCCTTTTTAACTCCTGTGAGGTTTTGCATAACTTGATGTTTTTCTTCTTGTGTGCATGTGTTGTCAACAAGTCCATTTTTCAGTTTGTAGATTGCAAAGACACGATTGATAACTTTGAGACATGCCCTTATTTTATTGTTTGTGATAGGTTGATTCTGTTCCAGATTTGGCTGAGCACATTCATAGGACAAGTGCACGGATGCTTTTACATATCAATGGGTATGTTCAAGAAATCTTCACGTGCTTTCCAAATCTCCTTTTCTGTCTTTATTATTTCTCAGGATATTTGCATCACCACAGCTCGAAGTTAAGGCAAAAATTATCTTGCTCAGCTACTGCATTATTGCTTGGATCAATATTCTCATTTATGCTCAACTGGGTCACCCTACCATGTTTTCAGGTATCCAGATAAGATTGCAAATGCCAAATGGGAGGTCAAGGAGCTTGGCATAGAGCATAATGGGTATGCTTATATTTAAGCTTTCTAATTTGAATAGTCCTGTTTAGAGTCTCAATTTTGGCTCTTTTGGTTATTTTTGCTATGCTTCCTTTGAACCCTCCTTCAGTACCTTCTCAATCACTAATTTTCTTGTAGTTTGGAACATCTGAATCTAAAATGGGCATCATATTGATGTCTTTGGTGTCTGATTCAATAGTAATTTGTGGCCATTTTTCTTGAGCCATGTACCGTCTAGCATTTGTCTTTGTTATTTCTATTGTTATCCATGACTTTTCATGAGTGCGATATCGGAAGGGATTCAATGGGAATGTGTTACTGGCTTACCACTTCATTTGCAAATGTTTGGTCTTGTGAATTTACTCTTACAGAAAAGAAAAACCACACATTTCCTTTTGCCATGTGCTAAAAAGATCTGGTAAAGTATTAAATCCTTATACTTTGAAGCTGAAATATCAAAATTTGGTATTCTGTTATATATGAAAAAAATTCTGTAACTTGTGCTCCTCACGTCACGTATCTTTGGATAATTCAGGGTAACATTGAATGTGTTTAATTATTACTCCACCCATTCCAAAACAAGATCATTTTTGCCCCGTCATTTGTCCCAAAATAAGTTTATTTTTTAGCAACCATTGCATTGGAGTTTCTGAAAGTAGCGAACAAATGCATTGGAACTAAATAAAGTAGGGAACAATTATATTGAGATTGATAAAGTGAAGGATATTCTAGTCTTTCAACTTTTGCATTCGTATGTGTGGGATGGGTGAAAAATGAAGTTATTTTGGGATAGAGGGAGTAGTATAATAGTTAGGAATCTGATTGCAAATTACATAATTAATTGATTATGGTTAGTACTTAGTAGTATGTGCTTTTTAATTGTGACCTAGAGTGCCATTACTGAAGTTGTTTGCACCTTTTATTACAGCTATGTCGATTTGTTATTGGGTGAATTCAAGCACTACAAAACAAGATTGGACCATGGAGGAATTTCCAAGGAGGTTAGTATAAGCCAAGGGCGTCCCCCTCCCTTTTTGGTTAATTTGCTTTGTTTATGTTCTTTACGTGGCGAGAAATACTTTGTTTATATATATGTGTGTGTGTGTTGTTTATGTGAATGTTAAATATTTTTCGAACTTACTGCCTTCTGCTGCTTCATCTAGAAGTAATTTTGGGCTTTCGTTCTGTTTTATCTTTTAGAAGATAGTTCTTTGGCTCTCCATAATCATTTATCGATAACATAGTGATGCTAAAGGTAATTAAACTTGCTAATGTGCTTCTCAGCTGCAAGACCTCTTGCTGGAGTATGGCATAGAGAGCATCGCGGAGGTTTTAGTTGAAGGTCTCTCTAGGGTAAAACGGTGCACAGATGAAGGGCGGGCTTTGATGTCACTGGACCTTCAGGTTGTAGTCTTTTTCATTCTTATCCAGGAGCTTATTTAGATTGAAAGGCATGGATGAACACTCAAAAATTTCTCTGTTCCTTCAGGTACTAATTAATGGGCTGCAGCACATTGTATCCGCAAATGTTAAGCCAAAGCTGCAAATTGTGGATGCTTTCATAAAGGTACGTTGCATGCACCAGTCAAGGCTTCATTTACACCCCGCTTGTGGAGTACCCCCGCTATGCCAACAACTCGTACTATCTAGCATAGACCGAGTACCTTTGTGTGCTTCATTTGGCCTTTTCATTTATAAGAACCTGACAAAGCCTGTTACTGTTTGTTTACAGGCTTATTATTTGCCGGAGACCGAGTATGTTCATTGGGCACGGTCTCATCCAGTAAGATCTCTGTTCATCTCAATATGCAGTAATTTCACTTTGGTAACGATACTTTATACAAATCATTTATGTTGTCTGATCTTTGCAGGAATACAGCAGAAGTCAGGTTGTCGGGTTGGTTAACCTGGTTGCGACCATGAAAGGATGGAAACGGAAAGCGAGATTAGAAACCATCGAGAGGATCGAGGCAGGGCCATAGGCGAAGGCGTCTGTAATTGTTTTTGTTTTCGTTTTTTTCAGCTGCATATAGAGCTGTTGTGTTTTGCTCCCTTTTTTGCTCCTTTTATTATTAATTAATTTTGTCGATTCTTTCACCTTTCGGCCATTTTGACGCTAATCCCATCATTCACCCTTGGTGTATACTGAAGCGTCGACCTTGTATCATACTAGCGGGGTAAGTACTCAACAGCAAAAATAACAGTATGTATGTACACCATACATGGGAACATTGGCTCAATAAATACCAACCTTGCCTACGTGTCCATGTCCCCAGAACTCATAAATGTGCAACGGAGCAACAACTGTTTCGATGCCAGTGTGTACTGCCCTGCAAACTTGCTCCAGATGCCTTAAATGACTGTACAGATGCGTCATAGATGCTTAAATTGCCGTATAAACAATAATGATGATTAATTGAATGAAGCTGCATTGAATCCTTATTCGTAACATTAGGATTTGCATTTGCATAACCTCATTTCTGAGGGCATTCCTAATCTATAACACCATTAGACATTACTCTTTCAATACAAACATCACTGTTCCATAGTTCAATTTAATGCTACTTATCTTACATGATATCTTGGATGTTGTGTAGAAACTATGTCTCATGCAAAACACGGTTTCACTCACTTTTCTCATTTATTTACTTGCCACGTCATTTTTCATCATATGATTAACTTATTTAATGTTATGGACAATATTCTAGTCATTGGGTTAGGAATGGCCTTATTCGCATTCTGGCTTCTTGATGCGTGCTAGTATCGGCAGCATCTGCTGGTTGCAACTCGGATCCCCAAGACACACACATCCACACGTCCTCGTCGCATCCATTGGCGCCGGTGGCCAAAATTATTCCTTCTCGTACCTCCTGCTGCAGCGTTGCCGGGGGGTGCCAAAGCCTGCAGAAAAAAGTTTCCGGTACAAGGCCACGGCTCACGGCGATCGACACGCATACGTACGCATCATTGCGGCTTCTGCCTCCTCCTGCTGCTGCTGCCACACACACTGCTTTTGGCCCTTCTTCTCTCGTCTCACATTCCTGAATGATTCCTCCCCCGGCCACCTGCACCCCCCTGCAGTCCCATTGCCGGCTGCATGCAGCCTGCAGCTCATCCTGAAACTGAAAAAAATCAATCTTACTACAAGCTCCTAGTAGTAGTAGTATCTAGTTGTAGCATTGCAGAAAAAGAAGAGGAAATGTGATTGAGCTGCTTGTATTTGTTGCAGGAGTGATAGAGTCTGATACATTGATGGATATACTAGTATACAGCATACAGCTTCTCATTACTGCAACTGCATGCAATGGAAGCAGATTTGAAGCTGCCTATTGATTGATATCGCATCGATCACATACACTGCACTGGTAGATACACATGGTACACACTACACTAAAAGGCTAGAGAGAGCTCAAGGCAGGTACATATCCAGCTATGGAGAGGAGAGGAGTAGAGTAGAAATGTATGTAGTGCAAGTACAGCAGTAAAAACGCCAGTACGCCTAAATCCTACTACCAACTCCAACCTACCCTAAGCTACTATACCAACAAGACCACTTGGCATTCATCCATCCACGCACACGTGCGCTGCTGCTGCTGCTCCGCCGCGCGCCGCCGGCGATGACAGGCCGGCCGGCCAGCTAGCTGCGTAGCTTGGCGGCGACCCTCCGGCGCTTCTGGGCCGGCTGTTGCGGCGGCGGCGGCTGAGGCGGAGGCGGACGCCAGAAGAGGCGCTCGAGCTCCTCGAGCCGGAGGCTGAACACCTCCACCTCGAACAGCCGCTTCCTGCACGGCGCGGGGGGCGCCCGCGGCTTCCTCGGCGCCGGCGGGCACGTTCCGGGCGCCTTCAGGTTGCTCTCCCCTCCCGTCGGCGTCCGGCAGCTGCTGTAGCTGTTGCTGCTGCTGTACTCCTCCTCCTCCCCCCACGCCCCCACCTGATCATCCCCGTGCTGCTGCAGCAGCCGCAGCGGCGAGCTGCACGGCGAGAACACCGGCGCCGGCTTGTAGAACTCCGGCGACGCCGACATCATAGAGAGACAGACACAAAGATCGATCGAGACAGTGTGTGTGTGTCCTACGGCGATTGATCGAAGAAGCGAGCAACCAAGTTCTTGCTAGCTACAGCCACTACTAGGTTTTCTTGGGACAGTGGCTCACTTCACTAGATAGCTCGAGCTGATCGAGTAGGTGATGTGGTGGTGATGCAGCGGCGGCCGGTTTGGGTTTGGGTTTGGGGATATGCACTGGGGTTTTTGGGGGAAAGGGCCGTGCATTTGCGTTTTGCATTTGTAGTGGCACTTTTGTATTGGCCGGGTGTGTCCTTTTGTACCAACCGGGTTTAATTGACTTGGCTATTGCGTTTAGGTCCTTGTACCCTTCCCCTTGTATTTTTGTATGCTAGTAGTATATGTGTGTGTGTATTTGGTGGATGAGATAATAACTGGCTCGAGCACATAACCGTTGTAGAGCATTTTGACCTAGTCTAATGTTGGAGGATATATGGGAGTATCTATGCTCAATTTTGTTTTGTTTTTTTAGGATTGCTAATTGTAGAGCTTGCTTATGTTATTTTAATAAAGTGGGGGCTGTTAGGCTAGTCTCAGTGAAAGTTTTATGGGCAATAAATAGGATGCCATATAGACATTTTTGATGATGTGGCAAAGTATTAATAAAGAGAGAGATGAAATGAGTTTCATAGGGATGAAACCTTCTATGCACTATTACCTAGACAGCTTCTGTCTTGCATATAACCTAGAAAATAACAATAGATGCAACTATACATTGAGAGAGATGGTTTATCCTAGTTTCAAACTTTTTAATGATATGTCACTCTAGATAATCGTGTCCATAAAACTTGCATTGAGAATGGCCTTAGAGCGCTAGAATTAGTGGGATCCTATGTTTAACCTCCATGGTACAGGCATGGTTTTGAGTGCACAGTATGAAAAGGCTAGCAAGGCCTGTGTCTATTTTGACTTTGTTACAAGTTTCTTGTAGGATGGGTAGCAAGCCTTTTATTTCAAGGCTAAAGGTGCACATGGTAAAAGAAAAGGTCTACAAAATTTGTATGAAGATAGTCACGAAATACGAAAAGTGTTAAATGAATAAAATAGTGCATAGCATAGCATAGCTCACCACCTTTTACATGCCTTCTTACCTGAAAATATTTGAATAGTAACAATTTAAGTTGTAAATGTTTCGATGATTGGTAGCTCTATATATTTTTATTGGGAGAAAGCATTACCTAAATTTGTAAAAGGGGGGCACAAGACCCTGTTTGATTTATATTATTGAGAGGATTAATTTTGTATATTATATATATATCTATTTGTTAAGCAGATAAATTAAATATTTTTAAAAGTAAACTAGCAAATAGCTTAAAAGTAGTCGAGCGAGCAAAGCAGTAGAAGAAATTATTTTGAGAATATTTTGCAACATGTATAAATAATTGTTTTCAGCAATGCAGTGAATAAGCTGAAAAGAAGTCATAGACATTTATTGTATTATACACTCGATCAGTGTCGATCCACGAGTAATCTAAATCTATTGCAGTTAAATATTCGAGTTATAAGTTTCACTCTATAATAAAATTTAATTTAATGAGATGACTAAATGATTGGGCTCCCCGGCAGTCCAGATACAGCGAAGGACCGGTGTGTGATAAAGCGAAAGGTTGGGGTGGGCACAAGTAGTAGTTGTTGTATTGTATACTGACGTGGGTATGGTAGCCAGCCGACAAGAGGAGATCATCGGATACCGCCTCGGGGGCCGCGCGAATTAAAATCTCCACTTCCACGCCTGGGATTCCAATCCATCCATCCGCCCGACCGCCGCAGCCGCCGCGCCGCGAATTTCTTTCCTTCCGGAGCGGGCGGCGCCTCCTGCCCGCCCCACTGTACTTGCCTCCCCCGGCCCGCATCGGATGCTCCCCCCACCACGCCGCCCGTGCGCGCGCGTATACGGTGGAGGAGACTGGAGAGGGGGGCCCATGCCCACGCACCGCCTCGCCGTCCTGTCGTCGTCTCCCCCGCGGCGCGCGCTGCCGACGTGTGTGGGTAGCCAGCAGCATCGACGAGAGAATCCTACTACGCCTTGTATTCCCTTGCTTTCTCTCTTTTTCTTTTCTTTTTTTTTTCTGTGCAAGGCAGAGGCAGTTAATCCTCGTTGCTACAGATTCTGGTGGTAAGTATTTTGAATACTATCTCCGTCTTGAAGATCATTTTTCAGTTTTTTAATACAATATTTTGATTATTTGTTTTATTTAAAATTTTTTTATGATTAATTTTTTCTTACTAGATGATAAAGCATGAACAGTACTTTATGTATGACTAATTTTTTTAATATTTTTTATAAATTTTTTAAATAAGACGAATGGTCAAACATTGGACTACGAAAAAACGAAAAATAAAGTTATTATGAGACGGAGATAGTAATTAACAGCAACTAGCGGTGCTATAGCATGCCTGCTCCTTGGTTGTCTTTTCACCGTGTTATCTCCGGCTACCTGTTCTGCTACATAACATATCCAACAGTTCATCTAAATTTAGTCATCTATATTTTTATTTAGATGATCATCTAAAACAGTTTTATCCTTTATATCTCTTTGTACTTCAACAGATCATTCATATATAATATTCTCTGTTCTCTATTTTCGGGATGGAGGATGTGATAGATGAATTATTGAGATGCTCTAACAGTACACCTGTTTCATATTAAACAATTCTTTCTACGAATTAATATATATGTTAATAAATTTATATGAATATATATCATGAAAGATGTTAATAAATCTATACCTATATATAAAACGTGATCCATCTATGTATTTAAAGATGTGGTTGGTTGACGGTCAATGTGAAATAAGATACGATAATCCATATATATATATATATATATATATATATATATATATATATATATATATATATATATATTGGTTTGGTTGAGCTCATGGTGATCCAATTCACCACGGTACACGGTACAGCGAATCCGGGTTATCCAGCACACCTATTCTATTCACCCTTGTCTAACCCTGGAGGCCTGGAGGGTTGGTCATATCGTTTGAGCCAGATACTACACCAGTTCACAGTACTTATTTAGTTCTAAATTTTTTTTCTAAAAACATCATATCAAATTTTTGGACATCTAAATAAAGCAAACATAGATGAACCAAAAAACTAATTGCACAGTTATGAAAGAAATCTTGAGACGAATCTTTTGAGTCTAATTAGTTCATAATTAGACATAAGTGCTACAGTAACCAATATATGCTAATGATGGATTAATTAGGCTCAAAAGATTCGTCTCGTGGTTTCTAGGCTAGCCGTGAAATTTGTTTTTTCATTCGTATCCGAAAACTTCTTTCAACATCCGGTCAAACGTTCGATATGATGTTTTTACCAAAAGATTTTGACAACTAAACACCCCCTTATATTCACTGGCTTGGCCAGATGCACCGTGTCCATGTGGGGATCCGTGAACAGTAACATGACTCTCGAATGGGTGAGGTGAGGTGAGCTGAGGTCGGTAAAGGTAAAACTAAATTGAGAGAGAGACGGAGGTTGTTAATTAAAATGGTCGCTGGCTGGATTCGTTCGTTGTTTGAACCAATTAACAAGAAGAATAGCACACGTGTGGTGTGCTCTGTGGAGTTAGGATACCGACGGGCCTGGTGTCGGGTACCGTACCTATTTACACCCCCGGCTCATCTCGCGGCTGCGTCATCGCTCGTCGCTGTGTTATACTCTTTCCTTCCTAATTAATTGTATTCGTAAATTTTCATATCCAATCGTTGACCGCTATTCTTATTTAGAAAATTTATAAAGGAAACTTAAAAAAGATCACACATAACATATTACAATGACTGTGTACTTTACGGGAAAATGATATTTTTATTTTTTATAGTTATTTAATAATATAAACAATGCTATTAAGTATTTTTAAATAAGACGAATGGTCAAACGTTGGGCACGGAAAAAACGAAAAACATTTTATTTCAGGACGGAGGTAGTAGTATTTTTTTTTTGCTTTTGCAAACACGTTTTGTGAACTACTAAGTGCTGAATTTTTTCTAAGTTTTTATATGTGAAATACATCATTTCACCTTTCTAAAATTGATTTTTAATTTTATATTAGTTAGTTTTATTGTTTATACCGTTAAACAACCGTCGAAAAAATTAGGAAACATTTTGTCTTCCAATTGTCTCAAACATGCCATCTTTTTCAATTCTGTTTTTGCTCAAAATTTAAATTTTCAACCACAAATTTAAAGTTAGTTTTAAGATTTTTTTATAATAGTTTATTTTCTAACCTTAGTTTTTAAATGGTTAAGAACACATGTATATAAATTTTATTCATAAATTATTTTTTATTTGTAAATATGTCACTAGCCAACTGTTGGCTCTAAAATGTCTATAGTCAACTTAATAGTCAATTCATACAATAGCATAGACTACCTAACTAATATTCAGTCCCACCTGTTATAGGTATATATGTCTTGGAGTCCGTGCTACTGCTGGCTATAAATTAGTAGCCCGCTACCTTTCTCTCTCCTCTCTTATCTTCTTAAAATATGCTTATAGCCTGCTATTATGGGTTAATCACTAGGTGGGCTTCCGGTTCAGAATCCTTGTTTTCAGTTTCTTGTCCATGAATTGGGGATGCGAACTTGTTTTCAGTTTCTTGTCTCTTGTAGCTAAGATGAATATTTGAGCCAAAACATTTTTATAAAGAGAAAATCTAACAAATATTATTGACAAACACTTAACTCTAAAAAATACTATCGGTGAGTATGAGTTTTACAAAATGCTATCGTACAAATAAATTTATCAAATGGCAAAAACGAACAAAATCCTAACACGATGTCATTTTTCAGACAAAGTCGTTTATACACCAGTATTTCGTAGAACTCGCAATCATCAATGATATTTTTTAGACTTAGACATTTATCAATAATACTTTTTTATATTTTTTCTCTTTTATAAACTGTGGCTAACGGATCGTTTGAGTTTTGACCAAATAGGCAATGAACTTAATTAACGATTGCTCTACTTTACTACACTGCATTCAAATATTCAAAATGAACGTTGCCTTTTCTGTTTTTTTGGTTTGCATTGGGTATTTGTATATTGCTATCGATGGCCCGTTTAGTTAACTTTTTTTTTTCAAAAACATCACATCAAATTTTTAACACTTAAATAAAACATTATACATAAAACAACTAATTGCACAGTTAGGGAAAAAATCATGAGATAAATTTTTTGAGACTAATTAGTCTATGATTAGCCAGAAATATTACAGTAAATCATATGGGCTGACGACGGATTAATTAGACTCAAAAATTTGTGTCGCGGTTTACAAACGAGCTATAAAAATTTAATTTTTATTCTTGTATGAAAAAACCCTTTTCAACCACCGAACGTCCGACGCGGCAGTTAAAAAGATTTCGTTCCGCAAACTAAACCCGGACGGAATACGAATACAACACGCAACGAGTGGCAAGTGTAGCTCGCTCCGGTGCTATGTAACGGCCCACACGGCCCACGCATTTCCGTCCGCCTGTGTGGGTCCCAGCATTCAAACCGCACACGCGCTTTGTGCCGTGCTGCTTGCCCCTCACTTACAGGTGGGCCCCACCTCATCCCCTTCCTCTCCCCGCGCCCAGCACAACTTCCCAACTCCCAAGCCGTCTCCTCTCCTCTCTCTCCCCATTCCGGCAACCCCAATTCCCCCCCAAACCCTAGCCCCGGCCGGCCGCCGCGATGGCCACCGTGGCCTCCGCGCCGTGCGTGCCGTTCCTGTCCCTGCCTCCTCCGCCATTCGTCTTGGTGCCTCCCCGCCGCGGCCACGTCGGCCTCCGCTTTCCCCCGCCAAGGAGCAGCGGCAACCCTCGCGGCGGCGGTGGAGGAGATGGGGGAGGCGCCGGGGGAGATGATTCCACCACCACCACTCCGTGGGTGAGCCCTGACTGGCTCACGACGCTCTCCCGCTCGGTGGCCACCCGCCTCGGCCGCGGGGACGACTCGGGGATCCCCATCGCGTCCGCCAAGCTCGACGACGTGCGGGACCTCCTCGGGGGAGCGCTCTTCCTCCCTCTCTTCAAGTGGTTCCGCGAGGAAGGCCCCGTCTACCGCCTCGCCGCGGGGTCGCGCGATTTCGTCATCGTCAGCGACCCCGCCGTCGCAAGGCACGTGCTGCGTGGGTACGGCTCGCGGTACGAGAAGGGGCTCGTCGCCGAGGTGTCCGAGTTCCTCTTCGGCTCCGGGTTCGCCACCGCTGAGGGCGCTCTCTGGACGGTGAGCTCTCTCCCTTTCTCTCTCAGTTCAGGCTTGTGTTGTACATGACTTATGAGTGGATGGCAATGTGGTTATTCTATTGTTGGATGAAACGTTCAGGATTCACTTAATCCGTTTCAGGATTTTCTTAAACCCAAATATCTATTGAATTATGTGTTTGAATTAAGGCTGTACTTTTTGCGTTTGTGCTCTAGAGTTTACCCAAGGATATAGGCCATTCAATATTCCAATCATGTATTAAGCAGTTATTTAGACTTAGGATTTCATCACTACTCATTGCTCCGTGGTCCTTTTTGATATGTTGGTGATTATAGCATAGCATGGTTTTATAGAGTTTTGGAAATAAACACTACTTTACTTTCTACTTGATATTTCCTCGTCTTTACAAGTGTCGGAAATTTTTCTATGGGTGAATTTTCTGTAGTTTGGTGAAGGTCGGAAATTTTTCTATGGGTGAATTTTCTGTAGTTTGGTGAAGTTATCACCTACTAGTTCTTTTTAATGATTGTATGATGTGTTCAAACTAACCACTTAGTTTTATTTTGTGTGTTGAAGGTTTCTTTCCTGCATTTTGATTTGGGTAGCACAACTTGCGATGTGATTAGATATTGTGCAATGCTTTAGTATTTAGTATTCCTATTACAATAGTATACTTCTTGTTATGTAGTTTCACCCTAGGAGTTAACAGAACATATGTGCTCTTGTGGACGGGAGGATCTCGATTCCGTATTAGAGTAGTATTTCATCTTGTATCTGGAACTAGTATAACAAATTAACTACTTAAGAATTATGAAAACTGAATGATGGTTGTGGGTTATGAAAGGTGAAAGCTTCATGTATCTAATTTACATGGTGATGTTTTCTTACAAGCCTCTTGCCTTTTTTTAATGCTCTATTGACTAGTTGTTAATCTCTTGGTTGACTTACGCTAGCTTGTTTTGGCATCTGTTCAGGTGAGACGTCGATCGGTCGTACCATCTCTACACAAAAGATTTCTCTCAGTGATGGTTGACAGAGTTTTTTGTAAATGTGCTGAGAGATTAGTGGAGAAGCTTGAGACATCTGCTTTAAGTGGAAAACCTGTGAATATGGAAGCGAGGTTTTCTCAAATGACTTTGGATGTGATTGGTTTGTCCTTGTTCAATTACAATTTTGATTCCCTCACATCAGATAGTCCTGTTATTGATGCTGTTTACACTGCACTTAAGGAAGCAGAGGCTCGTTCTACAGATCTTTTACCATACTGGAAAGTAGGTTCTGTTTGTCATGTTAAACTTCCTTTTCTTTTGGATTTTGTTATTGTTGGCCTATTTGTATTGCAGTAAGTCAAAATTGGTGACTAATGTAGCCCTTGTTTATTGTTGATAGATTGATTTGCTGTGCAAGATCGTTCCTAGACAAATAAAAGCAGAGAAGGCAGTTAACATCATAAGGAATACAGTTGAGGAGCTGATTACTAAGTGCAAGAAGATTGTAGATGCTGAAAACGAACAGATTGAGGGTGAGGAATATGTAAATGAGGCAGATCCTAGCATCCTGCGTTTCCTACTTGCTAGCCGCGAAGAGGTACTTTTACTAATCTAAAGCCTCGATGTTGCTTTATAACTAGCATTTGTAGTTTCCAATAGAAATTTTTGCTTGTAGGAGGCTACTCCCTTATTTCATATAAATCTGTGACATGTA
Source organism: Oryza brachyantha (assembly GCF_000231095.2). Classification (NCBI taxonomy): domain Eukaryota; kingdom Viridiplantae; phylum Streptophyta; class Magnoliopsida; order Poales; family Poaceae; genus Oryza; species Oryza brachyantha. Next base: position 14,831,226 of record NC_023172.2, read on the forward strand.
TTTATTGTTTTTTGAAACTTATATGACATCTTCCATGCAAAGTAATTCCTTTGTTTCTGGGGGTACTATTTTCACTGAATCCACAAGATAAGCTGTATATGCTTTTGTTTCTAACTAATGATGCATTTGCTAATTCTGTTTTCACCATCTCACATGCTTGCATCTTGCTTACCACTTGTTTTACTGACTTCACCTAACATGTTTTTTTTTTAAATATTGGTCCAGGTAACCAGTGTGCAGTTACGTGATGATCTACTCTCAATGTTGGTTGCTGGTCATGAAACAACAGGCTCTGTACTCACATGGACTATTTATCTTCTCAGTAAGGTACTCCCTTATTGCTTGCACTAATGATTTAACGACTAAATTTACAAATAACACATTACTTAAGCTATCCCTTTACTATATGTTGACTGCTCAGTACTATTACACTACTGAAGGATCCAGCAGCGCTGAGGAGAGCTCAAGATGAGGTTGATCGTGTTCTACAAGGTAGACTCCCCAGATTTGAAGATGTAAAAGAGCTGAAGTACTTGATGCGCTGTATAAATGAGTCTATGCGGCTTTATCCACACCCACCTGTACATTCCTTGTGCTTCAGTCAACCAACTTCAGAGTTAGTTTGGGTTACTCAAGGACTTCTTGTTAACAGGTGTTGTTACGGCGTGCAATAGTTGATGATGTGCTTCCGGGAAACTATAAAATCAAGGCTGGTCAAGATATTATGATTTCAGTGTACAATATACACAGGTCGCCTGAGGTACATTTTCCATCTGAATAGATCATATCAATTATTGATTAATATTTTTTACACTTTTTAGGTCAACTTTTTAGTCATATACTCTACCATGTCTTTGTCCAGCATATTTGTGAAATATAGATTTTCTTTAGCTGGACATTGTAGGGTTATTTGCAGAGCTATACTTACTATTGGTCTATTGCTCACTAGTTAAAATGGTGTGATCAGTAGTGAAATTCATTTCACTGTGAATAAGCAGTCGTTGTGCTATCTTTTATGATAGCCATCCTCTTAGCAAAGCCTGAACGAGCATAGCATTATATTGTTTCAACTGATTGTTTGTTCCTTATATAAAGGTATGGGACAGAGCTGATGAATTTATTCCTGAGAGATTTGATTTAGAGGGACCAGTTCCAAATGAGACAAACACTGAATACAGGTCATTTTACAATCTTGAGATATTTTTGTAACCTGTTCTACAACGTCCAGTTATTATCTAATTGATTTCAAATCATCTGGAAATATATATAGTTAAACTACGCTGCCTTCCCGTCACATCTTTTCCAGATTTATCCCATTCAGTGGAGGTCCTCGGAAATGTGTTGGAGATCAGTTTGCTCTTTTGGAAGCAATCGTGGCACTTGCTATTGTGTTGCAGAAGATTGACATTGAGCTTGTGCCAGATCAAAAAATCAACATGACTACTGGGGCCACAATTCACACCACCAATGTACGTATTCCAGTGTCATGTTCATAATTGCTTGCATATGGCATTAAATGTTGAAATATAACAAATACTAAACCACTTATCTACTAGGAAACATGCTAGAATAGGTAATTATCGTCACAATTGTAAAATGCAGTTGATCTGAGTTCATGGATCTACCTAGACCAGCTTTTGAATTTAGAACTAGTCAATTTTTCATACACGTTTCACTATATACCACTAATCGAGAAAAGTTGGCAAGTCTGTTCAGGTTGCATATTGGAGCTATAGCTTATAGTCGCTGTTATTAGTTCTGAAGCCACTTATAAAGTATGGGTCATTTGAGCCTGACTTTTGTTGTCATCTTGCCAACTTCTGGGTACCCGAATGGATAAATGCTTGTTTTATTTAGACAGCAAAACTCAATCCTTTCCTCTTGTTCAGATCTGAAAAATACACTAAAATATTATTCGCAGGGCCTGTACATGAATGTAGGTCTGCGCAAAGTTGAGCGGGAACCTGATTTGGCACTCAGGTATAGCATCATGAATGTTCTTTAATATCATCAATTCATCTTTGTACCAGCAACCAGCTAATCCGTTTCAATCACAAAGCTGAGTAGTTAGTCATTATATACACTCTGAATAGTTCGACACTATTGTTTTTCTTATTTCAGTGAGTCCAGATGAACGGAAAATAGCTTCAAAGCAGAAACGCAAAAGAGATACATCGATACATGTGAGATGTAATCTACACGTTTGAATTTATTGCCCGTCTAGTTTAGCTGTCTGAATATCTCCCTTTTTGTGCACAGGTTCGTAAATATGGGCGTACAGGTTGCGAGGAAGCTCGAAAGCGTGCATATATTTCGTTTATTGCCTATCGATAATTCGCTATGCGTTGTGTTTACATATGCCAGAGAATCTGGTCAGCAACGACCGTTCTGTAGCGTAGGAAGCAGGTATTTATAGGCCCATTGCGTAAACAGCTTCGCCAAGAGAGTAAATTTCACAAATAGGCGACAGAAAGCTCGAGTTTATTCTGTATACGCAATTTTGGCTGCTTGAGACAGATACTGGTGTGCTGTACATAATGTGGCACGGTCTATATGTTTGTAGAATAAGTCAAATTAGGCCAACAAACGAACCCATGTACAAACTTAATAGGCCATGGGCCAGGTGAAAGCTAACTGCTAACGTCTGGCCCATTGTTGGTCCTAACGGAGCGACGTTAATAGGCCATGGGCCCTAGCGTCCGTGAAATGAGCCGTAAGCAAGCCTAGCTTGGGCCTGATGTTCGTTAAACGGGCTGTTAAAGGGGCACTATCGGGTCTGTATTGGGCGTTCTGTTCGACCAAGTGGGCTTTTTACGGGCCGAACACGGCATAATTGCTTGTACAAGTACAATCCCTGATGTTCGTTAAAAAAAATAACAAAAAAAAAACCTGATTTTACCTGATACAGCCAGGGCCAGGGGCTACCTGGTTGAAGTCTTGAATACGAGCAATGCACGCGGTAAACAAATGATGGAACCAATCTTACGTTACGTATATTTTGAAAATGTTAAGTCATAAAAGATGCAACGCGAAGCTAAATGCATGAAGTACTAAAATAATAAATCATGTTACCCCTTCTCTTCTCTTCTCTTCGGCTTGTTATTTATCCCATACATTCCCCTGACAACGTCCTCTCTTATGACCACCTTACAGTTGATAATAGCAATTGTCATCTCTACACATAATGCAACAGGAAAGTGATGGCCGGCTCTACTGCCACGGTCAGCGCCACAGGGCATGGCACCGTTCAACTTCCCCAGCCACGTCAGCGCTACGTAGGCAGGAGGGAGAATAGTCGACACCACCTAGGTGCCGAGCTATGCAACTTTCGTGGCTCGATACATGGCGCTATCGTTAGGGTAGGGGTCTATTCCTAGAATATCTTTGGAAGGTCTATTTGTAATTTTTTATTAAAAAAAAGCTAGAATGCAAAAATTCAGTCCACCATCTCTATTAAAATCTTGTCTTGTCTATATAAAATATTATAAAATAATCTATTGGTTCTATTTGTCATCTCTAAAATATAAGTTGTTCTAAATATACTAACACACGTATAATTTATATTTTCGTACAGTAAAAGTATTTAGCTAGTGTGTAGTATCAAAACTTAGCACTTGAATGCTCTTCTATCGTCTAGATTCCATACTTCCACAGTTCCACTCGATGCATAGCATAATACGGGATCTGCCAGCGACAACGACATGTCAGTTCGCGATGATCATCATCAGGCACAAAGTACATTCGTGGTCAATTAAAACAGTCAAGAGAAAAATGTCTTAAAGGTATCAATTGTTGAATGCCTAATAGAACTCCACTTCAAGGCACCAGATTGAGTAAATTAAACAAGATGTTAACATAAACTTTGTTTGAGTTAACGGTGCACATTTAGATAAACTTTGTTGAGTTAACAACATTACAAGAGAACTTTTTTTCGACGACACCTGTTTTACTACCACCTCCATCTTTTCACTCATGCGTATGTTTATAAGCCAAAATTTAATTTTTCAATATTAAATTTAGAATAAATTTTGAGGCTTTCCATCGTAGTTTATTTTTCAACCTTGACTTTTAGATTACTACGAATATTTATATAAAAGTTTTGTTCATAAATTATTTTTTATTTTCCAATACGTCACTTGAATTTTTTCCTAAAAAAGCCAAACAATCGCCCATACATGAACGGGTTCAGTTTTAGCTGCACGTAGAATCTACTTTACAGAGATGAGATAACAAACTTTTGTGAAGAAATTTTTGCCAAAAAATATACTGTTTAACTGTCGAGAAATCACATGTGTAGAAACCAATGAAAAACCAACAATATTATCTCTACCATCTAAAAATGGAGTTGTCTGCCGTCTGTTCCATCCCACGTCACGAAAAAACCAAGTGTATTCCTCACCCAACAACACACAAAAACAACCGCTTCTAGAAAACCATAAAAAAGATTAAGTGGTTTCTTTGAGATAAAGGTTTATTTTTTCCGTGGGCATGAGTACTTATGCGGTCCATTATCAATAATATACGTCAATCGTAATATACGGATACATTCCTGATGTGGAGAAAGAAAGGCTGAGGGCTAAACCGGCTCGAAAGAGGGATTATGGCGCCTTTTGTGGCAGTGTGATGTGTTGAGGCCAAAAGTTATCACTCCAATTAACCCATTATGTAAAAGAACTACTGTGCGTGCATCCGTGTAAAGTCTCCTTTCTCCAGCAAAATTCAGAAACCTGACATGGAAGTTGATCCGTGCGCTAGTGTTGCCACCTCTCTCTCTTTTTTTTTTCTTTTCTTTTTCTTTTCTTCTAACTACTCTACCACTGAGTTAAAACGGCTTCTTATTCAATTAAAAAATTAGCCACTTTCATTTCCTATTATAGGTCTTCAATTAGCTATCTAAAGTTCATCTTTTAGGAAAAGAATATAACTTAGTTATGACGATGTTTGCATGTTTCTATTTTCTTTCCAATTGCAGACGTGGACAAGGCACGCCGCTGTTGGGTGTTGACAGTGCGACCCTGGGCCAGTGTGATCATCATCCACTGCCTTCACCATTGTTTGGGCCCACCGAGATCGTGACTTAAGCTAATTAATCAAATGTTAGTTTTTCTTGCAGCAGTAATTAAATGTTAATTTTTGGATTGAGAGGTGATTGGGTGATTGTTTTTCTTTTGCATGAAAAAAATCAAATAACATATTTATAAATAAAAATAATTTATATTAAAAATTATATACATATTCTTGGCGATCTAAAATCTAAGGGTAGAAAGTAAACTTGTTAAAAATACCCCCACATTAATCTTTAAACTTAAGGTATAAGCACAAGTGAAATGGGGCGGATAACTGAGCCACGCTTTTGAAAGAGATCTCAATCTTATTTCAAATCAACGCAAGTTAACATAACAAAGGTGAACTGGCATAACAATACAAACCAATGATTGGACATCATTCTTTTATAAGGTTAAAAATTTAATTTATAATACTTCAAAATTGTCTTTACATTTAATTTAATACTCCAAAATTGTCTTTAAATTTAATTTAATATTTCAAAACTATCTTTAAATTTAAGGTTAGAAATTTAATTTTGACTTATAAATATAAACACAAGTAAAAAGATGGGGCGGATAACTAAGCCATGATTTTGAAAGAGATCTCAATCTTATTTCAAATCAACGCAAGTTAACATACCAAAGGTGAACTGGCATAGCAATACAAACCAATGATTGGACATCATTCTTTCCTAATGCAAAATCGTAGCCTTACCAGAAGCTATATTCAATTATCGCTAAGTTTATGGTATACCTGTCTTCCAACAGATTGAATTTACAAATAATTTCAAACTCATCGACATTGATAGAAAGATTTGCAATGTTTGGGAAGAAAAAAAAATGCACGTGTTTCATAGTATTGTTTTGTACTGGTCTACTCTGCTACAGTAGTATCCTACGTTGAACTTACACATCAATTGACTTATGGCCAGCTAGTAACATAAACTTCAAGCAAGTCATATCACACTCCAATTGTCTAACATAAACTTCATGCAAGTCATTTCACTTGTTTAAACACAGTTGCTTTGAAAAGGTGTTTCACTTAAAACGGTGTGCCAGTATCTACAATTCCCTGTTTTCATCACCGTAGCTTTTAGCTTTTTCCAAAATTGCTTCTATCCTAAATGATTCATAGCTTCTGAGAATCTGTAGTTATAGATTTTGGAAAATAAACTAAGAATCCAGAAACTGAGTAAGCTGGGTTTTTAAGCGTTTTCAGATTCTCAGAAGCTGGCTACTAAGCAGTAGCTTCTTCGAATCTAAATATCTCTAAACATAACTTTGATGAGTAACAAGTCACTTTGCCGGTTTGTTATTCATTGCGGCGAATGCAGGTTTTGGCCATGGGAGGGGCTATATTAGCTCGGTGCTGCATTTGCCTTTATTTTTGGCTACATATCTTGTCAGAGGAATATCTGATATTTGTAATTATAAATGCTAATATTTTTAAAATAAACAGTAGATGCTTGATCTTTAATATTTTTTAAATTGGGTAAGTCTAAATTGTTGTGTTTTAATCAATATGTATACGTACTATGGGTTTGAAAAAAAGGTAAAACGTAGATAATCTTAATAGTTAAGGGAGCAATGGTGAATCGAGCAACGAAAACTACATTAATACTATCAGCGAAACATAAAATATTGACTTGTTTCGGACACGAAAGACTACTTTTTTTTTTGCCAAGACATGAAAATAATATATTTTTTGAAACAAATGACATCAATTGGAATTTTGCTTAATTTTGACCTTTTTCTTGAGGAAATTCAGTCTGTCATGTTCTTTTTGAGGAAATTTGGTTCCATCTTCTCGCATATGCTTAGCTTATAAGCTAAAAATTAAAATATTAATATTTAAATATGGAGTTAACTTCAGGATTTTTATGTAGTTTGTTTTTTAATATTTGCTTTTAGATTGCTTAAAACATGTATATATAAATTCTATAAATAAATTATTTTTAATAGTCAATAAGCGATTTCGCTTATGATTCAAAAAAGCCAGAAGATGGGGCTTAATTTGCCAGGTTACCAAGACACCAGCCGAAATACTCATGTATGTATTTCTATGATTTAAGTTTTCCACGACAATATAATTATTTATATACTGATTTCCATAATTTTTAATTATTCCAATGATACCAGAGCTAATCAAATATTTAAAGAAAAATATAATCAATTCAAAATTTAAAAGTTAATCATTGAATTGACTAGAAGAATCTTTTGACATTTTCATAGTCTAAGCTAAACACCCTATAATTTGATTATATTTTGGAAGTAACTTTTTCGGTGCACAGATGCCACCTACAGGGCTATACCTGGATAGAACTCACGTCGCCTCCAAACGCCCGCAAGTAGCCGCAGAGCGCGCCGCGCCGCGCCGCGCGCACAGGCCGGAGCCCCGGAGCATGGCCGCGGCGCACGCGAGGCGCCTGGCCACGGGCGACTCGCCGGCGGCCACGCCGGCGGTCGGGACGGCGTCCGGCGGCCGGTCCCAGTTCAACCTCTCGTCGAGCGCGGCCACCGCCGTGGTGTTCGTCTCCATCTTGCTCTGCTTCATCCTGCTCTGCACCTACTGCCGCTGCGCCAGGCAGCGCGCCATCGCCGACGCGCGCAGGCGCGTCATGCGCGGGGTCCGGGAGCGCGTCCCGAGCGTCCTCCTCCTCCGCCCTCCCGCCGGCGTCGACGCGCTGCCCGTCCTCCCCTACTCCGCCGCCGCCGCGGCTGGCGCCAAGAAGGGGCAGCGCGTCGAGGACTGCCCCGTCTGCCTCGAGGCCTTCGCCGACGACGACGGCGTCAAGGTCGTGCCGGTGTGCGGCCACGTCTTCCACGGCCCCTGCATCGACCAGTGGCTCGCCGTGCGGAACTCCTGCCCGGTCTGCCGGTGCGCCGTGGTGTGCTACTACGCCGACCGCGCCAGGGACACGGCGGTGCTGGTCGACGACGACGACGGCGATGATCAGGATATCGTCCTGGGGCGCGTCGTCGCGATGATCGGAGCGATAAGGCTCCAACAGAGGGAGGAGGAGGAGGAGGCTGGTGCTGCGGCCGCGCGGCGCGCGCCGGCGAGCGGTGGCGGGGGAGACGGGGGGTGATGACGTGATGATGACGTATACGTGCCTGGGTTGTGCAGGTGCAGCTAACTTTTCACTAGGTGAGTTTGGTTTGTAGCTTTGGTGTGAAACACTAACATTAGAGAGATACAAGGGATTAAAAATTGCATGCTCTCTGCAGCAAAATTTGTACTGTTTTTGTGTAAATTCATTTTGAAATATACCCAAATGTTTATAGTCCAAGTCCTGGAGCAAAGATAACTTGGCTCTTTTGTTCCAGAAATGGTTGCAACTAAGTTAGGCATTCTTGTTATTTCAATTCTCTAAAACATGCCTTGCACGTTGCTAATTCAAGTGTGGTAGGTTAAGAGCAAATTAATTTACATGGGAGCATCAGAAAAAGGGAACAAATTAAAATTTTGGTTGTAATCAGGCTGGGGGAATATAATCAACCACCACTTTAGCTGGAGAAATTATAGGTCCAGCTAAGTATTATTCCCAAGCACATCATCATTAGGATTTGCCTATATATATGACACAATTCAACAGTTAGAGACAGCAAGCCAGAAATTGAGAAAGAAGTCTCCTCCTGTGGTGGCAAAAGGAAGCAAGAATCATTGCCTTCTTCCCCACCTGCCCCTCCAGATTATAATATAATCCAAATTGTTAAGCTAATTGGATAGGTGTTAGGTTATTGATTATATTACTACATTTTCCATCACATCACAAGTCCAGTTATAGGATGTGCCAATTTGTCATTTGCAAAAGATTCAATATGATGGACATTGACAGGTCCAATGAAGCAAACCCAATTTAAGCAATCTTATTTCGTTTTCGGTGGCTGTTTGAATTCAAGGATTTTTTTAGGCTCTTATCATATCGAATATTTTGACGTTAATTAGGAGTATTAAATATAGACTGATGATAAAACTGATTACATAAATAAAGGCTATTTCATTAGATAAATTTTTTAAGCCTAATTAATCCACGATTAGTAAATGTTTACTATAGCATCATATTCACATGGACTAATTAGGCTCAATAGATTCGTCTCGCGAAATAGTCCAGAGTATAGGGTGGGTTTTATTAATAGTCTATATTTAATACTTCTAACTAGTGTCTAAACATTCGATGTGACAGGTACTTAAAAAAAGTCCTAGGGGATCCAAACACCTCCTTAGTCATTTGGGTGGCCGTTGCATTTCCTTTCTCACTCAAATATATATATATATATATATATATATATATATATATATATATATATGGATTTTGTAGCCGTTTAATGCCGAAGGTCAAGCCTAGCAAGTTGCAAGATCAATGCCAGAAGCACAATTATTTCAGTTCAACATTGCTGAAGCAAAAGCTACTACATGTAGCAGTATGCAGAGTCTCAAGGTCCTCTCTTCTGTTTGTTTGCTTATTAGCCGTAGCTAAAATTTAAATTTTAAAACTTAACTTCAGAGTTACTTTTTGTTCTCTTATTTCATTTTTTTACGTATTGTCAGCCTGTCTCAACTCAATTGGCATGGCTCCCTTGAGCTAATGAAACTTGACAGCTGAAAACTGGTAAGGTGTACAGAACAACAGCCTGAACTACTGAGAAGAAAAGTATTGAAATGAGCCTGCCTACAGCCTGGAGAGGCTGGAGGTTAGCGCCGTAGCGAAAGCGTGGATGCAGGCCACACAGCAGCGTTGTTTTGTACTAGGCACGATGACACGACCCTCCAACAAACCACAGTTACCCTACCTTGTCAGGTTGCTGTTCATGTGCAAAAGGAGTCCAAAGATCCATCACCCCACCCATGTACATTCAGGGCCCATACACCCCTAATGTTATCAAATGCGCATCGAAATTTATGCAAACTTCCAAAATTGAACCCACCAAACTCATATTCATTATTGCATATTTGCATGGATGAAAAATTATACCCCTCTGCATTTTAATAGATGGCCTTGTTAATTTGTTATTTAATTTTGATCATTCATCTTATTAGAAAATTTACATAATTATCTTTTATTTTATTGTGATTGGATTTATAAATGTATTTTAATTATAAATTACATTTTTCGTATATTTGCACAAAAGTTTTTAGTTAGACAAATTGTCAAACACATATAAAAAAATTAACAAGTCATCTATCAAAATATGAACGGCGTACGTCATCTGTGCATCAAACTGATCAGGCGTCACCGGTGCAGGTAGAATTGTGGTCAGCCGCTTGACAGCAGCAGAAATGCACAAGGCCAAATAGGGCCAGGCGACAACGGTCGCCGTCACGGTCATCAGTTCATCACTGACAAAATTGAGAAATACTTCTAGCATACACCAGAAAAATAAAACAAAAGACATTCCTTTTCTCCTTGCACGGTCGATATTTTCTGCAAGCAAACTAGGTGACATTCAGTCCACGGCCTCCAGGCAAATACAGAGTATTCGATTCCTTGTGCAGAACATGATGTTTCCAACCTGGCGACATCCATCCACAACTGTCGTTGTTGGACATAACAAATGATAATGATTTTTTTAAAAAAAAACATAATTTGGGCCATAAAATGATTGAATTGCTTTGTCTAAAACTACCAAATGATAAAATTCTTGCAGGAATTATATATTGTATGTAAAATTAATATTCTATATTCATGCAAAACTGCTGCGTTTAAACAACGCCTTAGGCTAAAGCCTACTACAATAAAATTTATACACTTGCAGCTTTGAGTTCACTCTCTGTATCCTTGCCAAGATCCCAGAACTTGTTAGAACAAATAACCCAGTGTAAATATACGTGAAAAAAAGAAAAATAGCCTACAAAGTGTAGAGTGTGAACTATATACTACCTGCTTTTTACAAAAATTTCAGAAAAAAAGGACCTATCTATCAACAATTAGGACATAGGTTGGACCTACATGAAGGGCAGGGTGATTCCAGTGGTCATATGAACCAATGATCTTACTCTAACTTACAGTGACCAGTTAAGATCTTAACCTGGCCTGGGCCTGAGAAACAATTTTTTTTTGCCAGGTCCTGAGAAACAAATTTACAGCCCTCTACTCTTTGGTGTAGAACCTCCAGTATAGTCAGGTCACACCATCTATTTCTGCAGCTGGTTGCAATTATTCAGGTTTTTTTTGCAATTTGTAGCCGCATTTGACTTCATTCCTCCTGAAAATTACACGATTGTGTTAACTAGATGCGATCATATTACAGTCCTGAATGGAAAAAAGGATGTCATAACATCAGCATTCATGATATTGTTGAGCTGATTAATGGTGTTAATCTATGGCTACAAATTATTTGAAACAATCTACTATCTTTCGATGGTCAACATAATAATATTGAAAGGATCAATAAACTATGTGTTCATCTATTCATAGTATTGTTGCTAAAAGAGTAATTTGTAGGGGTAATTTTTTTTCCACGTATAGGCTCACAGTTCATGAATACGTTATAGAGAGAATTTCCTATATGTCACTGAAATTATACCCGGTTCCTTCTATGCCATGCAAAAAATCAAACTTCCATCTAGACCATTCACTTAATTTTTTCTGTCTTATGTGCCACTGTTATTAATTTTTCTATCCAACTCCGTTAACTGATAGCATTTTGCTTACGTTCCTTTTATGCCAATATATGCCAAATGACACGAAACATAGAATTGAAAATTGATATTTTCGAATAAAATTTGAAACTTGATATTTTCGGATAAAATTTGAAAATTGATATTTTCGGATAAATTTGAAGTGATCTGCAACATAGAATTGAAAATTTGAAAAATTCGCTTAAGTTCCTTTTATACCACTATATGCCAAATGACCCGCATTCTTGCCACACCTTAGCACATTAACCATGAGAATTTTGAAATTTTCTTTATTGCTGGCAATTTTCAAATTTTATTCGAAAATATCAATTTTCAATTATGCTGTCTTAATTTCAAATTTTATTTGAAAATATCAATTTTCAATTCTATGCTTCGGGTCATTTGACATGTAGTGGCATAGGAACGTAAGCAAATGCTATCAGTTAATAGAGTTGGATGGAAAAGTTAACCTCGGTGGCACATAAGGCAGAAAAAATTAAGTGAATGGCCCAGAGGGAAGTTTGATTTTTTGCATGGCATAGAAAGAACCAGGTATAATTTCAGTGGTATACAGGAAATTCTCTCAGCCTGCCTGCAAATCCTGATAACTTTGGCTCATTATGGATGATGCGTCATACATGTCTGCGACATCATGATTAAATTGATCAAGCAATGTATCATACACTCACATTGATGCTATCCTTCAAATACTGCATTTGTTGAGATATGTTTATTAAATGGTGGGAAAACACATGTTAATGCTATTTTTTTTCCAAATTGTAATAACACGTATTTATATTTCTGAGAAGCCAGTGAATACATGGAGTACCTGTACTGTGTGGGCCTTATGATTATGGCATGCAGTAGTTCCCCATCTCACTAGAACCACCGTCCCTTTCTCGCATTTGCTGTTTTGAGCTCCATTACTAATTCTTCACGCTGCGCCTCAACTTCTGCATACTGCATGCTCATGTTGAGTAACCGTTCTTGCATATCTTTTAGCTCTGACTCTAGTTGTGATATCTTGTCATTATCATTCTCTTTGACATCCTTATTAGTAGAATTCCCTTCTGGTATTGGACTATAAATGACAAAGAAAGAGAGAACATGATCCTTTGGAAGGTTGGAATATCACTAATCAGGTCATCAAAACATTTTGGTGAGATGTTCTTTAGATATAGAAGAAAAACTCCCAGGCTCTGCATCAAAGGATGCGAGAGCCATAACCGTCTTAGATTGAACCCGCACACAGCAGATTGAAAACAAGAAACAATAAGCAGGTTTCTGTAAGACATCGAACTATCGAAGCAACTCTCAGTTTATCACGAAATCTCCATCTGTTGTTCTTCAATATCAATTTAAATAAATCCATTTTGGTGAGAATTTTTTTACTTGGGTAGAACAACACATGAGTAATTGGGCACTGGAATTAGTCCACTAAAAGCTGTAGCATCTTCACAGAATTGGATATCAGTAATATCATTTCAGCACATGCTCATTATTTAATTCTACATCATGTCATAGCTATGTTCTACTACTATATTCCTTGAACTCGAAAAGGTACTTACAGCAAGTATAAAAACACGAGCCAAATTATAAATCAACATGAAACAGGAAAAAAACATATATAGTGCATGTTAGTTTAGCTTCTCTGGAACACTTTATTAATGCTAGCCAAAGAATTAGATACAACTTATTTGCCAGATATCAGTGTTTACTGTCTTACATCTATTACTGATTTCATATCAAAAACTATTTGTCAAAATAGTCTTTGCCAAATACTATAAAGTATCATTGTTGTTATTAATGTTTAAGGACTACAGCTCACAGTTCTAATGAGTCAGAACCTAGGAGCTTAAGCATGCCTTTGGTACACAAGGGATAACAGATGATAGCCAGTGGGCAATGTAATTTGCTATTAAAAATTGTCAAGAGGGACAAGGTGGAATTTGATGATTCAATGTACCTCTTCAGTTGTCCTCTATACAATTTACTTTCCTCTAGTGCCTCAGCAAGTCTAGTTTCCAGTAATTGGATCTTAGACTGAAGTTCAGGGACGTCATTAACTGGAGAATCTCCATTTTCATTAGCATCATTACCCTAAAATAATAAGAAAATAGTTGATTGAGTTTATCAAATTTAATCTATTTTACCCTGCTTTAAAACAAGTTTGTACTAACCAAGGTATCTGCAAGCATAGAAATTTTTCATAATCGGATAGTACCTTTAAATGACTCACCTGTTTATTGATGTTTTCATGTTTGTTTTGGTTTGTCTTCAGCTCAAGCTCCTTCTCCATAAGCTGACTTCTCCTCATGAGATCCTCATTTTCCTTTTCAAGAGAATGTATTTTCTGTTGGTATTCACTGTTAGCTCCCTTGATAATACTTAGTTCACTTTTTAGTTCAGCTTCAAGTACATGTGATGTTTCATTAGCTGGTGTGTCATCGTCAAGCATCACAGGTTTTGTTTGCTTAGATATTTCACTTTGCTTTTCTTCATTAGCTACATTCAATGTGTCCTGTAAACATGCGACTTTGTCTGTTGATATCCCCTTTTGTGATTTTAGTTCTTCACACTCTTCAGACAATGATTGAAGTAACCCTTCCAACTTACCTTTCTCAAACTTAGCTTTATCAAGAGAATTTTGTAACGTGAGAATTTCATCTTGGAGGGCTGATATTTTGCAAACTTGAATTTTCAGTCCAGAAATTTCTTCAATTATCTGATGTTTCTCATAATCACTGGATTTAAATTTCAACTCGAGTTCACACAAAGTTTTCCTTAAGTCATTTTCATTGGATCTTGCATCTTCAATCGATCTTCTCATATGATCAACATCTGTAGCTAGCATTTCTTCATTCTGTTTGGACGCATTGAGCGAGTCAACTAGGCCTTTAATCTTGGCTTTAGACTCTTGTAGATCTTCCAATTGAGACTTGTAATGTATCATCTGCGCATTGACATCTTCAAGATTAGCCTCAAGTTTAGCCTTGTCTGCTCGAAGGATGGAAACCTCACGTATGGTATCTAACGTGGAATTTTCTCTCTCCTCCTGTGTTGAAGATACCTGTGCAGTAAGGCTAACAACCTCCCTCTCAAGATTGCTTAATTCAACAATCTTTTCTTTCTCAATCTTGTTTAAAAGAAAATGTGCATGTTTTATCCTTTCTTCATGCTCCTTGTGCTCTTGAAATATATTCTCCAGTTCTGAAAGCAAAGATTGCTCTTTGAAAGAAATGTCTTTCTGAAGAGAAGACAATTTTGCATCTAGGAACTCTAACGTTTTGCAGAAATCCATGGTCTTTCTTTTTGACTGCTCCAATTCCTGCTCCAGATGTGCAGCATAACCATGCACTTCCAGCTTCTGCTTCTTTAGATCAGCTGTCAGAGTCTGCAGAGATTTGCATTCTTCAACAGCACGATCAACGGTAGACTGCAGTTTTGCATTTGACCTTCTTAGGGTTTCTGAATCCTCTTGTACTTCTGACAACCTCCTGTCTGATTCTAGCTGGTTTTTCTTCAGTTCTACCTTTTGAGCTTCCACCTCTGCTTGCTGTTGAATTAGATTATCGTTAAGGTCTGTGATAAGTGATCTAGACTCATCTAGTTGTAGCATGCTTAACTCCATTTCACTTGTCAGATAGTTCAACTGAGCCTCTATTCCACATATGGAATCTGACAGCTCTATATTTTCTTGTTCCAGCTTTGATATATGTAACTCTAGACTGCCTTTGTAGATTTCAAGCTCACTAATCTTTGTTTCGAGAACATTATTGGTGGAAACATGGGAATCTACGCTGCTTGTGAGAACAAGGAGTTCTTCTCGCACTTCATTCAAGCAAGCTGAAGTGATGCTACATTCTTTTAGTTGCTCTATATTTTCTTGTTCCAGCTTTGATATATGTAACTCTAGACTGACTTTGTAGATTTCAAGCTCACTAATCTTTGTTTCGAGAACGTTATTGGTGGAAACATGAGAATCTACGCTGCTTGTGAGAACAAGGAGTTCTTCTCGCACTTCATTCAAGCAAGTTGAAGTGATGCTACATTCTTTTAGTGCTGCTTCTAAACGTTCCTCCAACTTATTCTTCTCATTCTCAATTTCAGATAGAAAGTTCTCCATTTCTTTTTTAGAATGCTGCAAGCTCTCAATTTCTTGTTCTTTTAGTACAACTGTACTCCTCAAAGCATCTAATTCAGTTTCGTTGTTATTTTCATCGAGTTTTTCAGTTCTCGATTTGTAAGATTTTGCACTACCAGTGTCTCCTTCCTCCATTTCTGTGGCATGGAAACCACTAAGCTTGTCTCTCAGATCAGATAATTCAAGAGTTCTGTCTTTTAGCTCATCTTGGCTTTTCTGGAGCTTTTCTTCTAGCTCACTGGACTCGGACCTACAACTATTCAACTTCAGCTCAAGATCAGCACATTTTGTCTCTAGATATTTTACTTTAGATGTTGAACTGTCAAAAAGATCACCCTCATTGGCGACTTCCTCATTATTAGGAACGCACAAATCATCTCCTCTGGCTATCCCACTTACTTCTTTCAACTTGTATATAAGCTCCATATTTTCGTCAGTTAATTCAGAACAGTCCTTCTCCAGTTCTTGTATTTTGACCTTCAAAAAGTCATTTTCCTTTTCCAATTCAAGGTAAATAACATCAGAACCTTCATTGTTTGGATTTTCAACATTAAGCATACGGTGTAATTTTTCCCGCAACATTGCAATTTCATCTTCTTTTAGTGACAATTCTCTAGCCCACTCTACATTTTCTTGAATTAATATATCATTTTTGGAGGCCTCATGGTCTATCAAATTACTTGCACGAGAGATGTTAGAAATTTCCACTCTCTGAACCTCTATTGTTTCTTCGAGTTCTTGAAGGATTGAAACAAGCTCTATATTGGCATCTTGTGTCTTCTTCAGTTGTGTTGATAAATTTACATTTGATTCTTTCAGAAATTGAATGTCATCTTTCACCTCTTTGTGGAGCTCTATCACATCCCCAGATCTTGGACTTCCTGAAATAATTTGGTGTTCAGTTGCCTGTTCCAAAGAACATTTGAGTTCTTCAATTTCCTGCCTTAAGGCATCTCGCTCAGAATTTGAAGCTGCAAGTTCCAGCGCTAGCTCAGATTGTTTCTTAGATTTATCAGCAGATTCTTTCTTTAATGTCTCTAGACCACGTTTCAACTTGCGAGATTTTCTTTCCCACATTTTTGCTTCACCACGTAGTTCATCAATTGCCTCTTCAGCATTGTTGAGGATATCTTTGGAGACATCAGATGCCCCTGATGATAATTGAGATAAATCTCTTGCAAATGGTTGTGCATTAATTCCCTGCAGCATGTTTTGAGCTGGAGTTCGAGAACTGAATGATGAATTGTTTGATCTAGTGACCTCATCAGAATGACCCGCACTAATATGGATGGAAACAGGGCTAACAGAAGCATGCCTCCGTATATATAATTCATCATTCGAGTTGTCTCTAGGAGTTACATTTATTCTGTCAGTGGTACTATCTTCAGAATTAAAACTCCGATAAGACTTTGATGTTGACAAACTTGCATCCTGAAATCACATATGCAGTTTGCATTTAACCACTTACATATACTACTTCAAAAACAAGAGTAGTAAATAGAATAGTCTCTTGAACAAATGGTAGTAGTTACATTGCACATAAATGAAAAACATAGCATGTATGCAGGCAGGCAAACATGCACTGAATTTCAGTAATGAGATATCTGACAGTTGAAATCATTAGTAAATCAAATGAAAGCTTGCTTTGAAAATATAAGATGTAATAAGGATTTTATTGCATTTTGTGACTCTTCTAGTATATCTGGACTAACTCACACAAAACACGTAACAACTTTAGTTGTCCCCAAACATAATACTACTTAAAATAAATATTTGGCATTAATGAGTTCTGAGCAAGGGTGTTATACCCTATTTCCAGCTTCATCTTGATAAGAGCCACCTAAGTTATTCCCTGACAAAGAATGAGTAATCATATTCAACATACTGCCAGAGCAATCTGATATGCACCCCATGTCATCATTGGTTGGACTATAGACATTTGATAGTTCATTCCATGATTTCACATCACTGCATATAATGCCAAGATGAAATAGAAAAACAAGTTCTATGAGCTGTTAATAAACAAGAAATAATCAGTTAAGGCTATCAAGTTAGTATAACAATATTCACCAATGACCTAAGATAAATGTTTGCAAAAATAGAGCAATATCAGGAATTAATAACATGCCAACAAGAACATAAATAAGGTTCAGTTACCTTGTTTTAGAATTAGTGCCAAGACATTGGATGTTAAGCTGCACATGAGAAACAATGGAGATAATTCATAAGTGGTATTAGTGGGGGAAAACTACTTGGATAGTTGTATGCTCTCTCTCTCTCTCTCTCTCCCTCCCCCTCTATCTCTACAATTATGATACCAAATGAACCGAGCATGAACCGAGTCCAAAACTTGCAGGTTTTTACAACACATAAACAATAGTCCAATACACAGTCCCATTTTTGGACATCCAACAACCAACTATTTAGATGATACATCAACAGAAAAGCAAATTATCTAAGTAAACTTCACATGGTTTAGTTTGAGCTACAATCATATGGACTAAAAACATACTTGAAAGAGAGTTCATGCGAAAAAAAATTTTGTGTGGGAAACATCCAAATGAGCTATGATTATATTACTAATAGGAAACAAAATACCCATATAGGGAACAGTGTAATTAGATATCAAGAAGAAAACACGAACAACTGCGTAAAATATACCTGTAGAGTTGTTCCAGAATTGCATTTCTCCAATGGCAAAGAGATAGCATTAGAGTCCAATGAACTAAGATAGTTAGTCATATTAAGGAGAACTTCCCCAAGTATACCATTTTCTGTTGATCCCTGTAATATAAGATGTGTTATTAGTAATCCACCCGTACGGTGCATGCAAATTGGGGAGACAAATAATTAAGAAATATTCATGCTAACAATAGCCGTACCATGGAAACAACAAACCTGCACTGACAATCATGAAATTCTTTCGACACTTCATCTTGGGAAAACCAAATTGGTTCTAGGATGGAATCTGGCCATTGACAGATTCCACTAAGTGCAGCAGCTTTAGTGGACTTGGCAATCGTTTTTCCAGTGTCCACTGCAACTATTGAAAGTATCAGCCTATCTGATACCACCGGAACCTGCTGAGCAATCAGAAATAAGAAATATCATCCAGGAAAAAAAAAGCACATGTCTTCCATTTGCATTGGTACTCAAATACTCATTGTTCTGTGCTCCAACTCATCCTCGGTAAAATTTCTACTAGAAAAATAATTTCAGGAACTTAGCAGAAATAGTGAAACCTAAATGTCCCTCTATTCATGAGTACATCAAGAATATAATACCATTCCAACTTGAATATCACCACTTATCAAGTTGATCTTACATATCTGGAGCTTGCAAAAATGCTCATACACTGACTTTCCACAATATACTTAGTTAAATCTCCCACAACCTCGCAATACACATTTTCTTAATAACATTGACACCCTGCAATGCATAATCAGATTGAAGTCCCATCCCAACTTTCCACAAATAGCATTGCATTCTCTTACCGAATCAAAACCCAATAACATGGTAAAGAGGAAGGAAAGTCTTCCACGTAGATTTCCTACTTACTTATTAGCAATGCATGTTATAATAGAATTGTTCAACGCATTAGCACCAATCACAACATAGATTCTTCTGGTAAATTTCACACGAAAAGCAACCATTAAAATTATTAACAAAAATCACTAAATCTCGCATTACATTCATAATTCATTACTAATCGTTCAGCAATGCAATGCCGCGCGATGCAAAAAAAACAAGGAGAAAACATTTGACCTGAACAGCGCGGAAGCCCGAGAACCTGAACTCCACCCTCTCGCCGGGCCGATCTGACGAGCCACGACGATCGAGCCTCGCCGACATCTCGCCCTCCCCGCGCTCTCAATCCCCAAACCTGCTCCCGCCCAAACAGACCCCGAATCCCCCAAGCGGGGGCTGCACGTATCGCCCTCCTCCGCGCGCGCGGCGGCGCGGTGCGGATCATCGACGCATCGCGGCGAACCTGCAAACGCGGAGACGAGGCGGAGCCACGGATTGGATTGGGGAGCACGGGCGAGGAAATCGTAGGAGGCGGTGGAAGAAGTTGGCATCTTTTTTTAGCAAACGAGACGCGAACTCCTCGTTTCACTCTCCATTTTTGGGGCAGTATTTTTTCTGTTTTCCCCTCTCCTCCAATATTAACATTTGCTCTTCTTTTATTTGAATATTTTTCGCAATGGTTATTTTTGATTTTTTTTTTCAAATTTTGTTTGTGTTTGTTCACTTGGCGATATTGCCTTATCCAGTTTACTATTTGACACGCATTGTCACTCCTCTCATTTTCAAATTCCAATGAGGAACTTCATGAAGGACCCGTTTAGTTTTTAATTTTTTTTCTAAAAACATTACATCGAATCTTTCGACATATAAATGGAGCATTAAACCTAGATGAAACGAAAAACTAATTATATCGTTACGAACGAAATTGTGAGATAGATCTTTTAAGCCTAATCAGTGTATTATTAGTCATAAGTGCTACAGTAACTTATTATGTGCTAATGATAGATTAATTATGCTCAAAAGATTCGTCTTATGGTTTTATAGACGAGCCGTAAAATTCGTTTTTTGTTCGTATGAAAAATATTTCTCGATATACAGTCAATTCGATTCGATATGATCACAGAAATTTTTGTTTTTATAAACTAAACACCCCCGACAAGGGGCTCTCAGTCTCAGGTGACACTCTTTGCAGTGAGATCGTGTCGTGATCGAATATTCGGATCCATTGCTCGACTCCGACAGCGTCTCAAAGTGCACTGCAACTTTCTCCCCAACACTAATTGACACGCGTCACGGCTGTACCACTACAACTTTTTTGTTTACCGCTTCCTGCTACTGCCGAAAGAAAATAAGCGAGGTGCATAATCACTCCTTTTGACTTCGGGCCATTTAACTTCTACCGTTCTTAAAATAGCACATAACATATTTGACACCCGATATCATGACACGTGTCATGTATTTATGATATGTGAGTTCAGTGACAAATATGTTAGCGTCATTTTTAAAAGTGGCCTTTGACTTCAAATATATCTCATGCTAGATTTCTGTATACTATATACCAGTAACAATTACTCTCTATATTTTCAAGATGTGTGTACTATCTCCGTCCTAAAAACGTGGCAACAAAAATCCAAAATCCACAGTTAGAAAATTGCTTGACTCCAGCGAGTAAGAGAATCCACCCATGTCTTTTTCTTCTACTTATACTTATAAACTAAAATTTTAATTTTAATTTTAAAATTAAAGTTGATGTTGGTTTGTTATTGAAGTTTATTTTTTAGCCTTAACTTTTATATCGCTAAAAATACTTGTATAAAAAATCTATTCTCAATTTATTTTTAGTTTACAAATACATATTGTTAGTTTACAAATACATAGTTATTACCTCCGTTTCATAACGTAAGATGTTTGATTTTTTTTTATCATGTTTGACCATTCGTCTTATTCAAAAATTTAGTATAAATATAAAAAATAACAAGTCGTGCTTAAAATTCTTTTGATAATAAAGTAAGTCACAAGATTTCTATAATTTTTTTAATAAGACGAATGATCAAACATTGCAATAAAAAAATCAAATATCTTATATTATAAAACGGAGGGAGTAGCTAGTATTCCCGCCATCCCTAAATATTTGATGCCGTTGATTTTTTTATACATGTTTAACTACTCATCTTATTAAAAAATTACATAATTTTTAATTATTTTTATATTATTTTATTTATTGTTAAATATACTTTTATGTATATATATAATTTTACATATTTTAAAAAAATTAAATAATACGAATAGTCAAATACATATAAAAAATTAATAGCGTGACATATTTAGGAACGAAGACAGTAGCGTGAAATATTTAGGAACGGACAAATAGTAACTTAGGCTGCGATGCATTCTAGCTACGAAACGTTGGGTAGTTTAGTTAGTAGTTACGTCCCACATTTGCCATATCGGCAAAGCTAGCCAGCTGCGTCGTAGAGCGCATCGATCCCCATCCCCGCGATGACGCCAAGATCTTCGGCCGAATCCGCGCACCGCGACGCCGGCGCGCGTGGTGTCGGCCGTTGGGGCGCACCGGTGACCGCCGCGATGATCGACGATCGAGCAGCAGCCCACTCATCCCCACCACCACCGCGTCCGTAGGGACAGGGAGAACCACCTGCGACGACCGACGACGGCGACCACACCCCCCCCCCCCCCCCCCCCCCCCCGCCGTCACATCGACCGGGTGATCCATGAATCCATGATCCATCAGTCTGCCTATCCTGGTATAACACCTCCATCTCCACCGACCTTTCCATCCTCTTCCTCCTTAATTTCAACCCTTTCAGATACTAGCTATCATGCACAATCTCTGGTCGTGGCTTGACTCTTGAGGAGCTAGCTAGATAGGAGAAATGATGGAAACTTTGGTTCAAACCCAACTTTCAAATCACAGGTTAAGATCGCATCATCAGACCATAAAACAATTAATGGAATGTTTTAGTTAAGGGACATTTTCTGTCTCTGTGAAATGTATGCACTAAATTTATAGTTCTTTCTTTTCTCATATCGACAATGTTAATCTTGGACAGTAGAGGGAGAAGAGATGTATCTTGAACTGTTACATCCCAAGAGATATGCCAACACTGAAATGAAGGGAGTCTCATTCCACTACATCAGAATAATTTACACACAAAATCCACAGCTAAAGATTGATTCAGCACACTGACAGCAAAATCCAGCAAACAGAATCAAAATTATCCTTCTGTCGAAAACGCAAAGTCGAGACTGAATGCAAGTATACTAACGCCTTCATATTTTTTTTATGGTCATCAGTTCATCTCATCATTTCAAACCGAACGAATGGTACCGCACCGCATCGCACTGCTTTACTGTCATCTCAAAACATACACATCGTGTAATCCAATCCAACAAAGTTGCAATCACCGTCATCCAGGCCACATTCCAAGATCTACAGGCTTTATTTACATGATTACATGTAGTAGCTTCTGAAAGTCTTCAGACTTCAGAGTCCAGTAATCCAGTATAACCCAATCTAACAAAGTTCATTACATTGCATCATATGAACACATGACCATTCTAACTTCAGGACAAGTTGTTGCCCTTTATTTCATTTTCAACCATGAGAAAAATTTCAGTCTCATGGAAGCATAATGGAAGCTAAGATAGACTGATCTCTGAAATCTGAACTGACAGGCACAATATAACCCTATCTTGCAAGTGAGGAGTTAACAGGGAGAAAGAAAGTCAGGCAGAAGAGGGAAACGTTAGTGCTGACACACTCTCCAGCATGATGGAACCAGCTAGCTAATTTTGTTAACTCTGCAGTGCCTTGTGCGTAAGAACCCATTAACGATTTCAAAGATGATATTTTGTCACAATGCTAGCTGGAAAAAATGCATGTCAAATGTACTATGAATCATGTGGTCGAAGATTGTGTACCAGTTCATCGGTTTGCAGTATCTGTGGTACTCTCCTCTCTTCTTCAGACAAACCAAAGTTGAGTCTTTGATTAGTTAACATGATCAGATAGATAGATAGAAGCTTCTACTATCTCTACATGTTGTTCAGCAGACAGAGTATCTATGTACGTTTTACTGTGTCCACAAATCCAAAGTAGTAGAGATTATGATACTCAAGCAATGATAATAATCGTGATAATAAAAAGTTAGTGGCATTACATCAAATGTCTGCCTGAATCAACGGCTACCTGCAGGACATTCTGGATGAAGAAGAGAGGCTACTTGTTTTTGCCCCCACTGACTTAGTGCTCCCTCCGTCCCTAAATATTTGACGTCATTAATTTTTTTATACACGGTTGTCTATTCATATTATTCAATTTTTTTTAAATATGTAAAACTATATATATGCATGAAAGTATACTTAACAATAAATGAAATGATATAAAAATAATTAGTAATTATGTAAATTTTGAATAAGACGAATGATCAGACGTGTATTAAAAAATTAATGACATCAAATATTTAGGGATGGAGGCAGTAGCTAGTAAGTGGTCACTGAGCTCAATGAAAAGACCAAAAAGGCATAGGCAGTCAGGTAATAAAGTGGAAAAGATGAGAAAGAGAGATAGATAGCTACACCATATTAATGTTCACTTTAGGAATTAGGAAATGAAAGCCACACTCAAAGAATATATATAGCTGTAAGTCAGCTGACGCGGGACAATGGCTACAGCTAGAACAAATTGACAACATGGCACGATGCCTACATTTTCAATATATATATAAGCAAAACAAATGGAGATGAGTTTCATTTGAATAAATACACACTTCATCCCTTCTATATTATACAAGTTATTTTGATTTGTTAAAAGTATATTTTTTCTAAGTTTAATCAAGTTTATAGAAAAATATAACAATATTTACAATACAAATTAGTTTCATTAAATTCATAATTGAATGAATTGTTGCTGTATATCCATTTTGCTTTGAAGATATTGCTATTTTTTCTATAAACTTAGTTGAAGATATTGCTATTTTGCGTTGAAGATGTGATTTGAAACAACCCAAAATGACTACTATAATATGGAACAGAGGCTGAATGAACCAAAAAAAAAACGGTGTTTTAAATCGTTGGTCAAGACATTTAGGGATCAACCTCCTCAAATGGCTAATAGCGAGCAAAATGGGTTTATAGCGACTAAATTTTACATGTGTGCAAATATTTAGACCGTCCTCACAAAGAACCACATCCGAATAGCGAGCCAAAGATTTAAACCTTTGACGAGAAAAATGTGTCATTTATTTTGGATAAGGCATTGAAAAATCATTTTGGATAAGGCATTATATTGAAGATTTAAAACCTTTGACGAAAAAAATGTTGTATTGGACCTATTTATTTGCACAGTATCCAAAATAACTAACACATTTAGGGGGTGTTTGGGAGTCTCGTCAAATGTTTGGACATTTATTATAAATAATAAACGTAGATTACTAATAAAACTCATTCATAATCTTGGACTAATTCGTTAGACGAATCTATTGAGTCTAATTAATTCATGATTAGCCTATATGATGCTACAATAAATATGCTCTAATTATGGATTAATTAGACTTCAAAAACTTGTCACGCAAATTAGCTCTCATATCTGTAATTAGTTTTATAAATAGTATATATTTAATATTTATAAGTATCCAAACATCCGATATAACATAGAGCTAAAAAATTTAGCAACATCTAAACACCCCTTTTCCCCCTGTATCTCCCCATCTGTCGACATCACTCGCAGCATGTGTATCAACCATGCAAAATCACATCACTATACAATGCCGACGAAGAAAAAAAAAAGGCCACTCCTAGAGCTAAATTTACAACCACGCAAGTACCCAGTAAATTAGAATGTATGTGTGCCGTAAATTAAACAAATCCAATACAAATTACAATCAAACAAACTTTTGGTCGGACACCGACACATGCATGGTTGCATCACCAGATCTCGACGTCGCACGGCACGCTCTCGAAGGACCGCGCCGCCGACGGCGACAGGCCGATGTTCACCGGCGAGCAGGTCCCGCGGACGCGGTAGTACCTGGAGATGACGCCGCTGACGATGAACCGGACGTCCGCGACCACGCGGACCTCCACGCTGACAAGCTCGCCGGCGGCGAGGTCGTGCTCCAGCTCCCGCGCGGCCTGGTCCGGGACCGGCGTCGACCGCGCCACGGCGCGCGCCTGCAGCAGCGTCTCGTTGCGGCGGGGCTGGTGGAACGCCGGCAGCTCCGCGGTCGCCAGCTGCGTGCCGTTCTCGCCGTAGAGCACGCGGAGCTCCACGCGGTCGTAGCGCATGGACACGCGGCGGTTCGGGTTGTCGACGGCGAGGATGAGGTAGAAGGTGGCGTTGACGGTGCCACCGCCGCCGCCGCCGGCGGAGCCGGCGCCAGGCGGCGTGACGTTGAAGTGGCGCACGACGGCGCGGGTGATGATGTACTCGATGGGCTTGGGGCGGACGACGAGCCAGAAGACGAGCGCGACGAGGCCGGCGAGGACGATGGTGGCGATTATCGCGACGACGATGCACCGAACCACGGCCACCCGGGTGGCGTGGCCGGTGTCCCCGATCCCCCTGCTCCTCCCCGCCATTGTAGAGAGATCGATGCTACCACCACGGCTATGGTAGCTGATGCTTTGTAGAGAGAGGCCTTCTTTTTTTTTTTGGCGGGAAAAAGTAGCTTCTTTTACTTTGGGTTTGTGCTTTGATTCTGGCGGGAGGGATTCGAGTTCGCTCTGCGCACTGAAGGAATTTTGAGCGAGTTCACATGACAGCATGGCACTTACCTTTCGTGTGCTACAGTGCTTCTGTGCATTGTACACTGTTTGATGGCTTTATGCCAACCTTATAAAATCACCAAGACCCCTTGTAAAATTTTTGTTTGTCGTACACATGCAGCACTGGAGTTGATTAAGGGCTCATTTGAAAAACAAACATTTTACATGACTTTTACCTGAACTACGGGAAACTCCGTTGAACTCGCAATGTCTACTCATGGTTTGCATATTACCAAAATATTAAAATAATATTAATTCTCAAATAAATTCGATAGTTTAAGCCATTTTTACACGGATTAGCCAGGTGAAACGAACAAAATTTACCTGTACTACCACTGGGTGAAGCCGAGCGCCGTGGCAGGGTGAATGCTTGTCCCCTGTGCTCCCTATGTCGGTACGTTGTTCTGGTTCCAATTTATACTGTTAGACCTAAGCGATCATTTGATGATTTTAGTCCTTTCACATAGAATTTATACATGTTTAGGTCATATATATATCCTATTTACTTCAATTATAATATTTTTGAGTCAATTCTTTTGCATGAAGCACGCAGAAGAATGTAAGTAGAGTGTTATATTAACATGAGCGTACGCAAAGTGGATTACACAAATTTGGAGATAGGGAGGCTCATCTTTTTGTTTTTTCGTGAAAAAGACCGAACGATGTATTTACAAATGAAAATAATTTTAAAATAAAGTTTTTATATACGTGTTCTTAGCATCTAAACACAAAGTCTAAAAAGTATACCACGATAAAAAAACTCTAAAATCAACTCAAAATTTAAGATTAAATATTCAAACTTTAAATTATAAACATCAACAGAACCCTCCCCCTCCTCTGTATCCCCTTCCTCGAGCTGGTGAGCTTCCTTCTTTCCATCCCCTCCCATGAAGTACGCAGAAGAGAAGGAGAAGGGCGGCCATGGCTACGCCGGCACTACCACTAACTACCAACATCTCCTTCCGCCATCGCTTGCTATGGCTGCGGCATGCGCTGAACCTAGGGCTCATCCATGGACAATCAGTGCAAAAATTATTCAAATCCTTCAGAAGACAATGAAATACATGGCATTTTATCAATGGCAATATAAAGGGTGGGAATTTATCAAAGCGCACCTAATCGAGTTGCAAATTATCCTCTCTTTTTCTCAAAATTCTAATATTATACAGTTCTTGTAAAGATCATATAGACAGAAATTAAAGCAAGAACTTGGAAATGACACATGCACACTAGCTAGCTTAAACAAGATAATGTTTCTGCCACTTAAAAATCAACTTCAATTCTAGCTAGCAATAGACCACACTGGATTATATATATATATTGGTGTGCACAAAGTGGAGGCTAGCTAATTAGTAGCTACTTTACTCAAGTGGGGCAGAACAGAATCGCCCAAAAGATAGGATACATGCATGGTGAAACAGTTGGACACGCACATACTAATACCGTACACAGGCTACCTGTCTGTCCAAATGTAAAGCTAATTGCAGCAATGGGAAAGCTATTAAGCCCATATCATTTGCTTGTTTTCACATCACTATACTACTCTCCTTGTCATCTAGTAGTATCTACATCATATCACTGCATTATGCAGTCCTACTTGTAATTGGTTGCTGAGGTTTTTCACCTAATTTTTGCACTACACGTTTGACGAGTGCTTATCTTTTTCTGCATATATTGAATCTTGTTTTATCTGACCTTTTGGAGCCAGGGGGGTATCCCTCCTTTGTATATCTACAAAACCCTTTTTGTCTTGAAAGTACTAAGGATAATACCGATTTTCATGCACTACTCACTTCGTTTCCTAATGTAAGATGTTTGATTTTTTTAGCTGCAATGTTTGATCATTTGTCTTATTCAAAAAATTGTGGAAATATTTTGCTTGTGACTTAATTTATTATCAAAAGAACTTTAAACACAACTTGTTATTTTTATATTTATATTAAATTTTTGAATAAGACGAATGATCAAACGTTGCAACCAAAAAGTTGAACATCTTATATTATGAAACAGAGGTAGTAGCTTTTAGTTTGGAAATCGGAAAACGAGTTATTGCACCTTTCGTCGCATTTTTAACCATTTTTTGCAGTTTCACACGTGTCATATTTCAGCAAGAATTGGCATAAATAATTCGTATCCAGAGAAGCCATCTAAAATTGTAAATTGTAATTGTAATTGTTTCATTGTAGTTCATACCAATTGAGATCATCTACAATACCGAGGATCTGATCTAATTCATACATGATGAAATTCATGTGTTCCAAACGCAATATTTCTGTTCATTCTGAAATGGCTCGATGTGTGTGCAGACTTGTATAAAATATCTCCAACCTTAGGAACGATGACCAAGCATGCATTATATCTCTTACCGGAGATATGATTGGAGTACGATCAGCTCAAGCAAAAGATCTGATCG
Source organism: Oryza brachyantha (assembly GCF_000231095.2). NCBI lineage: Eukaryota > Viridiplantae > Streptophyta > Magnoliopsida > Poales > Poaceae > Oryza > Oryza brachyantha. The sequence goes on from NC_023172.2 coordinate 14,859,764, forward strand.
ACACTAGCAATTAATCTAGATTTTTAAGAGTAAATTGACATCCATTAGCGATGCCTACCTCAAAGTAACTATACGAAATCGCTACGATCAGTCTATATCTATCACCAACGAGTTTTTTTTACCATTTTTTAAAAAAATAACTCAAGATACCATATTTTTTATGTAAAAAGTGTGGTACATTGAGGTACCAAAAATTTGTACTAAAATTCTTGGTATCTTAAGTTACTTTTTTAAGAATGATAAAAAAACCCATCAACAATAACAGTCCATATGTCGGTTGTGGTCACGTACAGGAGAAGTAATGGGTCAAGTTTCTTGGGTTCTTTTATAATCTTATTTATTTTTTTAAAATTTTTAGCTCAAAATTTTATTTTATTTTCAATCGTTTTGAATCCGGCCCTTAAATTTTGTAGGCAAATGGTTAGGTCCATTACCACCTCTAGTCACGTACGGTAACTATCTACGAAAAACATCGCACAAAAACAATAGGAAAAGCATCTAGAGCTTTTTACCATCCTTGAAAAAGTACCTCAAGTGTATTATTTTGAGATACATTGTATCTTGAGGTACCTAAAAATTTGTACTAAATTCTTGGTACCTTGAGATACTTTTCAATGATAATAAAAAAGTTCATCGCTCTATGCCATTATTAAATTTGTTCCGGTTCAACCATATAACATCAGATCTTACATTCCAACACAACGCTAAGTATATAATCTCTATGTTATTTTTATTTAATAAAGTTAACTTTTTAAGTATATGTTTGACCATTTATTTCATTAAAAGTTGATATAATTATAGTTATTGTTATGATTTGATTTATTTCTAAAGGCAAACTTTAAAAATAACTTATAATTTTATATATTTGTACAAATATTTTAAATAAAATAAATGATTAAATATAGATATAAAAGCCAATGATATCAAATACAAAACGAAGAGAATACATATAAAAACATTAAAAATGTTAACCTGAATTAAGCGGCTCATGTAGGTAGCGCGAAGAGCCAATGCATGCTACTGTCAAAGCAGCCTATCAACAGTAGCTGGTTGGAATTTTGATACTTAATTTAGCCCTTATACAAAACTTATTGCATGAACAATGAAACAAGTGTAGTGTATATTGTGGTAATTAATAGTCTATATATATATTTTCCATGCTAATAACCCCTGGCACTGAGACATTAGAGTTACGTGAGGATTTGAATACAACTCGTTAGAGAAAGATAAGAAGTACCAAATTGAGGTCAGCTAGCGCCATGAGCTTGTCGCCAATCCCTTTTCGATGGGCAATGCCAAGAGCCTTAGCGTCTTTGAGGCTTGGCGCAGAGGTTGAGATATCTATTTTTTGAAGTTTTTTTAAGGTTTATTTATAAAATAAGTTTTATAAAAGGGATCAAAGTGTCAAATATATATATTTTCAGTACATTTCAATCTATCTAGCCAGTGGATAGGAAAATTTTAAAGTTTTAAGTCCATTCATTTCCATCAAGACTTTATTTGAGCCATCACACTTACATGGCCTTCAAGTAGTGCAAATTAACAATGACAATGCAAGTTGACATCAACAAATAATTAACAGCTGTAAAATAGAGGTGGAAATTTTTGTTAAGCTAGCACATATATATGAATGGACGTTTGATCGAACACAAATTCTTAGAAATTTCATATGTCAAAAGGTCGAGAAAGGAACGTGTAACCACAATATCTCTTAGACAGCTTAATTTTTTATATAATAATATACTTATCACAAAGCAAAGCACCATGCAAAATGATCCGATCGATTAAATATAATTTGTAGCGTCGTGACCTAATTTATCCTCCCCTTATACGTGAATTGATCATGGACGCCACTGCGTTAATCTCTTAGCATGCATGGTTAATTTGAAGATTATGTCCCAGTAGCACAAGTGTGTATATATGTCCTCTCATGTTTAATTGATCAACTAGCTAGAAAATTAAAGCTAGAAATCTAGCTAATAATTAAACATCATTACAACAAAAACCTTACATAATGATATTTTTTAGAGACAAATTAGAAAACGCCTCTAAAATTAAGACTCCTAGAGCATATAGACATTGTTTAGAGGCATTTTGCAAATTGCCTATAATGTTTTTACTCTAGAGACACTTTAGAGGCAGTTTTCTAACCTAATTTTCTAAATTAATCTTATAGAGACATCTTTAAGGCACTTTATAATTTGCCTCATATGTATCGGCATTTTGTTGAGGCATTTTAACCTTCTTAAAGACACTTTATTCGAGGTTAATACATACTAAATAACTAAATATATTTAAGACATGATATTAATTAACAACTAATTACTTGAGGTCAAGATGGTTAGGTGAATGATATATAAATAACTCTATCTTAATGGATCCTGAGTTCAAGGATTGCTAGGTGCAAAAGATATGTTTTTTCTATTTTTCTACAATGGTTTGCTATGGTGATCATATAATTTAACGTCTATATAAAAATGCCACAAGGCATAGAGACACTTTATAAATTGTCTCTTTGTTTATAAAAACAAATCACCACAAGGCATTTATAAGATATTTTTGAAAGTGCCTCTATCTTGATGTTTACAGTATCTGGAAAGTGTCTCTACGGCTCATTTTGTTGCAGTGCATATTCTACATGACCATCCACACTAGTAATTAAAATGTGATAAGTGTCGCCACCTTTTGATCATCACATGATCACCTGTTGATCCTTAGATTCCGATGGCCTCCTGGCCAGTCGACCAGTGCACACCAAAGCAGCGGTTTTCTGTGCATACATTATATATCTCCCCTGGTCTGAATATATATATGCGTAACATAAATCAGACAAGCCTGTGCATATATTTTTGATCAAGTGATTATATCTTAAACTTGTCTGACGTTTTGATAAAGGGCAATATGCTCATCAAGTTGATTATATCTTTTCAAGTCATAATGTTTCTTACATTTTCTTGGCAAACACACCGGACAAAATTAACATTTCTCGAGACACACGTAACCATAAGGCCAGTCTCGGTGGGAGTTTCATGGGTAATAAATAGGGTTTCATGTAAACATTTTTGATAATATGACAACGTATTAATGAAGAGATAGATAAAATTAGTTTCATGGTGATGAAACCATATATGCATAGTTATCTAGACAGCTTGTGTCTTGCATGCAAGATAAGAAACAACAATAGATAAAACTATACATTAAAAGAGATGTGTTTTATCCTAGTTTCTAACATTTTCAGATGACATGTCACTCTAGATAATCGTGTCCATGAAACTTAAATTGAAATGGCCTTTCCAGTCATGCCCAAGAATGAATCCTGCACGTACACGTGGCACTCCTACGTAGATGATGTGTTGTACATGCATGCATGTAGTACCACACTAGAGTATCTACCAGTCTACCAGCATACTGTTGTAGTACTTATTAATTAATGTGTTGATAAGTAAGTACTTCCCCGCCCTTTAATTTGGGCAACTAGGATATTCTATTAAAATAAATACAATAAATAAATAATTATTTATTTTTATTAAAATATTTTGTAGTACTATTGTTTATACACGTTGGTTTGGTGTTTCTAAACTAAATATTTTAACTTATTAACAAATTAAAGTTTTAAAGGTTTAATCGGAGTCTTCTCTGGAACTATTAGAATAGCGGAACTGAACACGCTAGTAGATGCTTTCATATATATCCACGCAGATATTTTTGGCCTCATCTCATCTCATGTATGGCCTATTGTAATCGTGTACGGTCGAGTAGGTAGCTAGCTGGACGCTGACATCATCAGCTGCAAACTGCCAACGCGGCTGTGGAGTGTACTTAAGGCCACGGGGAGTGGCCTCTCATCGGCACCACCACCACCTGGATCGAACGATCCATTGAAGCGAGAGACACGAGAGGTGGAGAGGAGCAGCCATGGCGTTGGCATCGCTGTCGAAGGTGGTGATGGGGTCGGTGGCGTTCGGGGTTTTCTGGATGCTGGCGGTGTTCCCGTCGGTGCCGTTCCTGCCGATCGGGCGGACGGCGGGGGCGCTGCTGGGGGCGGTGCTGATGATCGTGTTCCACGTGATCAGCGCCGACGACGCGTACGCCTCCATCGACCTCCCCATCCTGGGCCTCCTCTTCGCCACCATGGTCGTCGGCGGCTACCTCAAGAACGCCGGCATGTTCAAGCACCTGGGCCGGCTGCTGGCGTGGCGGAGCCAGGGCGGACGGGACCTCATGTGCCGCGTCTGCGTCGTCACCGCGCTCGCCAGCGCGCTCTTCACCAACGACACCTGCTGCGTCGTGCTCACCGAGTTCGTGCTGGAGCTCGCCGCCGAGAGGAACCTCCCGGCGAAGCCGTTCCTGCTCGCGCTCGCCACCAGCGCCAACATCGGCTCCAGCGCCACGCCCATCGGCAACCCGCAGAACCTGGTCATCGCCTTCAACAGCAAGATCTCCTTCATCTCCTTCCTCCTCGGCATCCTCCCGGCCATGCTCGCCGGCATGGGGGTCAACATGCTCATGCTGCTCTGCATGTACTGGAAGGAGCTCGAGGGCGCCAGCCCCGACGAGGTGGCCGCCGCCAAGGAGATGGAGGCCGTCGAGGAGGGCCGGCGCCACGCCCCCGCGCTCACCCTCCACAAGAAAGACGACGGCGACGCCGCGGTGGCCGCGGCGGCGGAGGAGGAAGACGACGGCGACGCCCAGTCGATGATGTCGGAGAACATCTCGACCAAGCACCGGTGGTTCATGCAGTGCTCGGAGCACCGCCGCAAGCTGTTCCTCAAGAGCTTCGCGTACGTGGTCACCGTCGGCATGCTCGTCGCCTACATGCTCGGCCTCAACATGTCGTGGACGGCCATCACCACCGCCATCGCCCTCGTCGTCGTCGACTTCCGCGACGCCGAGCCATGCCTCGACAAGGTACGTAAAGCAAATTAAAATGCTTAGGCCACACGAGCAGGTACACGTGGCGGCCATGCAGACACGCATGTATATGAAAGGGGTGCCACGTGGACACGCGTGCAGGTGTCGTACTCGCTGCTGGTGTTCTTCTCGGGGATGTTCGTGACGGTGAGCGGGTTCAACAAGACGGGGCTCCCTGGGGCCATCTGGAACGTCATGGCGCCCTACTCCAAGATCAACCACGTCAGCGGCGTCACCGTCCTCTCCGTCATCATCCTCCTCCTCTCCAACCTCGCCTCTAACGTCCCCACCGGTACGAGGCTGCTCCCTCCAAAATACTCCCTTCCATTTTTCGGTTTTTCTTAACCCGGTTAACTTTTTATTTACGTTTAACTTTTCATTTTATTTAAAATTTTGATCTAAATATATAAAATATAAATCATATTTAAAAGTTATTTTTTAATAAATCAAATTATAATAAAATAGTCAATAATTATATAAATTTTTTAAATAAGACGAAGGTCGATAAAAAATCAACGGCGTTAAAAAAATTAGAGAGTATATTGTAAACTCTTAATTTATCTATTAATCAATATATATTCTTTGTATATATAATTTATTAGCATTTATATATATATATATAAGTATATAAATGCTAAAACAGCATTCTCGATCCTTTCATATTTTTATTTAACGAGTCTACGCTTTATTTAAAAATTATATGATTATTAATTATTTTATTATGATTAAATTTGTTACTAACAAATCTCTAAAATAATTTATAATCTTGTATATTTGTATAAATTTTAAATAAGATGAATAGTTAAACGTAAATAAAAAAATCAGCAGCCTAAAAAAAGTACTACTGAAATGGAGGTACGTAGTAACATTCTTCTTTTTTAAGTCCTTCACGAGTTCACGTATGGGATCGACCTCGTTTGTTATAAGACTATAATAATTATAACTGTGACTGTAACAGACCAGCTGTTAATTCAGTTAAAACTCGTCTAACCTTACGCGTACGCGGCAAATTAAGCGTGAGTACGTGTGTGTGGTGACTCACCGAGCACTAATATGCATGGATGGCAATTAATGTATGCAGTGTTGTTGATGGGGGACGAGGTGGCGGCAGCGGCGGCGACGATATCGGCGGCGGCGGTGACGCGGTCGTGGCTGCTGCTGGCGTGGGTGAGCACGGTGGCCGGGAACCTGTCGCTGCTGGGGTCGGCGGCGAACCTGATCGTGTGCGAGCAGGCGAGGAGGGCGACGCGCAACGCCTACGACCTCACCTTCTGGAGCCACGTCATCTTCGGCCTCCCCTCCACCCTCGTCGTCACCGCCGTTGGCATCCCTCTCATCGGCAAGATCAACATCTAATTAATTAGCAGCTATATGCATCTACTAGCTAGCTAATTAATCGATCTTGTCATCGATCATAATCGATCTGCCGGCGGCAAAGCATGCAAGTTGGCAATCAGCAAGATGATCATCATGCATGCATGTTAGTCAATCTAAGTATAATTAAGTTTGTGATCAAGCCTGCATGCGAATGCAATGCATGCTTGATCTCAAAGTCGATTAACTAAATATATTGGTGCCAATGCATGCTCTGGGATGCATGAATGATTAATTAATTAATTAATTTTGCTAGTATGTATCACAGAGCTAGAAAATGGTGTACAATATGATGAGAGAGGAGGATATAATGCATGTATGTGTGTATCCTCTGATGGCCTGCTGGCTGTTTGAATGAATGAAGTAGATAGCTAGTAGACAGGTAGCACTACAAAGCTAGTGACTTAAGTACGGATGGATTAATCTGTCCCATTGCTCCAACTTGCAATCTAGTTTTCAATAAAGTTGGTTTTGTGCACTTGTCAATTTGCTCTCTTTGTTTAACTGATCTTGCGTGTAGTGCGTAAGTAGCAGCAAGATTGCATTGCACACATGAGTTAGCTAGCCATTTTGCTCATAACTAACATTTTTTTTCGAAAGATCATGATCAAAATGGTTTATATCTCCGGCCTCTGCCGTACTTATTGACTGACGCACATATCATGTTCTTTTAAGGGTGAAAAAAAAAACAATCCAAACATCGTATTTGCAAAAAAAAAATAATCCATGAATAGAACTTTCATATAAGTGTTCGTAACGATCTAAAAACTAAGGCTGAAAAATAAACTATGATAAAAAATCTCAAAATCTACTCGAATTTAAGCTCAAAAATTTAAATTTAAATTCATAAGCATAAGCATAATTAAGTGAAAAATGAGGTTGCAAAGCATAATGAGATTTAAGATGCATGCATGCGTGCACTCAGTGGGGATTGATCGGATTAAATCAGGGTCACACCAACGTAACAACTCTATCTCCTGCTGGCCACTTGTTGTGCGCATATAAGAAAGATCAAATTAAGATTGCCGATCGAGTTATATAATTAGCTAGATCACGAGTGTTTCATTGGTCCCCTATTCATTCCACTCCCAATGTATTTCTACATGTAGCTAGCTAGTCGCTAGCATATGAAATTGAAAAGCAAATGTTATGGAATTCAAAAGCAAAATGTTCTTTCTGTTCTTTATAGTACAAAAGTATTCACTGTATATTGAAACCAAAACGAAAAGGTAAGGAAAGAAAGCAAAGAGAGCACTCGTACTCTCAGCAAAATGCATATGCAGTGAAGAAGAATATTGAAGAGAATATTTATGTTAGGTTCTTGGCGCAGCTGTCCGTGACTGTGCGGCCCAGCTTAATCACTGTATACCCTATCCGTTTTATATCACAAGCTAGTTTGACTAAATTTGTAAAAGAATATAGAAATATCTTAAACATAAACATATATACTACAAAATGTATCTAATAATAGATTTAATAAAACTACTTTGCGGATGTCACCATATTTTTTTATGAACTTGATCAAACATAAAGACCCAAAGTGGCCTAAAATACAAAATAAAGTGAGTATTTACTCTTAGGTTAAGTGAAAGCAGAAGTGAAATAAAAAAAATAACATTACAAAAAAGTGTCGAAGTCGCTTGGCCACTCGATCAGTTCAGAAAAACTTATCCTTTTTGTGCAGCCATGGCTGGTGGTGTCCTAGTCGGATAGATAGATCATCAGATGGTGGAATTTGACAGCCGTACATACTACTAACAACATGACAAATTGACAATACTTGTCTGCTAGCCAGCTTGATCAATGTAACACTCTTGAAACGATCAAAAAGTTGTCATTTTTCTTGTAATTGAGAAAATATTTTAATTTACGGAAAAAAAACTGTCAAGATCATCTAGTATTGATCCAACATTAATCTTCATGCTAGTCAAACCATAGTATACATATCGCTGTTAACGTATATGGGGATCTTCTTGTGGTCAGGTAGTGATGATATATAGCCTAGATATTTTGACCTTGTACGGTTGTAGTTTTGCTTATGTGTGGAATGACATGCAGAAAGTGATAGATTGATCAGTCTCTTGCTGAACTTGAAATGGAGGATTTAGGTAGGAATTTTTAATTAGTTAGAGGATTAATTGGAATTGCACCGGTTGGTCCAGCTCGTAAGATCGGCCTGACCTAACCTGAAATTCAGGTTAATTATAAGTGTAACAAATTACAACAGGGTGCAGAGCCAATTAAATCATGCAACTAATTTAAGACCATATCCGGCCTCTGTATAATTAATTAAGATGCACACGGTCTATAATTATTCCAAAAAGAGAACGACAAAATTAATATACAGAGGATGCACAGAAGCAACTTACTATTATAGAATGTGCAACGAGGACAAGCATATATACCGCTGAGACTACCTGGTTGCTTTAGTCCATTTGTCCTTTTTTTTAGCCAAGTAGTGTGCAACTTTTACTTAAATTTGTCAACCTTTTCAAAATAAAGATACATCTGAACTTGTGTAGCAACTCGGTCACAAAACAATTGCTCAATTCTCCTTTCAGAAAAGCTCAAAAATAAGTACATGGAACTAACTTACCAATGATCTCAACAAAGTAAATGTGTCTTCCTTTAGAACAAAAGCAAGGAAAGGAAATTAATATATCTGATCGCATGTCATATTCCATACTCTACCTGAAGGAAAAAGTGTTGAAAGAAAACAAATATTTATATCATATTCTGAATAAAATTAATGTGTACTCCCTTCATTTTCAATTCACTCTCCTGCGCTATGTGCTGACGATGATATAGTGTTGCCCAGTCCAATGGCCATCCATCAATCCATTTTTCAATTGCATGACAAGACATTTTCTGATTGGTTGCACAATGGCATTTTGACAACAAATTCTCCATCTAGGCAGTACTTTTAGGCTTTGGCAGTTGATGCTCACTTTTTATCACCAGACATGCATGCTAATTAATTAGGCCACATATTGATGTTATCTAGCTAGCTAGCTTTACATGGCACTGCTTGCATATTGGAACAACCAGCCTCCAGAAGTTAGTTCATGTCAGGTCTACATTATCTTTCCTGTAATAAAATAAAAATTTACTTCTACTAGTGGAAAGTTCTCATGTAAAGTGCTAGTCCCAAGATTGGTAAAATAATAATTATCTCAGTGAGTGCAGTGACATGAGCAAACTAATTTGACGTGAAAGAATGATGATGCAGACAAGTGGGTCAGGTTGGTCCAACCTGAGTTTCACAAACCCTGAAGCAAGTGAACATGTAAGCAAAACACCATGGACCCGTTCTTTTTAATTAATTATGGAATGTATTTATTCCAAACATGGCATAAGGCACTTACTCAACTGTGTAAATTTAGGAACGAACCACTTCCAGGTTCAGTGTGCAAAGTCAACTGGTGTAGAAAATATTTTGTGACCTTTAAAGTCGTGTATAGACATGGTTCGACATCATTTCTTGCTGACAAAGTGGAATTACTCCCAATCCAAAAAGATTCCAAATCGAAAAGCGAAATATGATATAAGAGATTACTGGTGACAAAGCGGAATTACCCGCAACTCTGAATAAAATGTTCGTACTCAGAATTCAGAAGTACTAATACTTCTAAGTGGTTTGACCCTTTCAAACATGATCATAATTCAAAATGGTGCAACAAGAAGTAGCAAAATAAGCCGTGAGAAACACATAAGAGTAAGGTTGCAACTTCTTTTATTATCAGAAGGTTGTAACATTCTGCAAAACGCACTGGGCATTGTATCGAGCACCTGGCGAGCACGGACAACAGATTGGGACAACTCACCCTGAATCCGGCGGGCGGCCTCCTCCTCCGTCAGCCAATCACCTCGCCTCGCCGGTGCCGCCGTGCCGAGGCCTTCCATTGTGACGCCCTTCGTCGCCCACTCGCCCGTCACGTCCGTCGCCGGGAAGGAGAAATGGTCCTGCTTGCGCCGCCGTGAGGAAGGAAAACGCCCAGCCGTGCGCCTCACCTTCTCCAAAGCCATTTCACCGGAAAAGTCTAATTGGGCCGGTTAACCACAAACACAATTTATATATTTTTCATATATATACATTATATATATATATATATATATATGAAAATTAGATCCTACCAGTTGTAGCTACTCCCTTCACGTCTAAGGTGCATAAACACATTTATACATATTTCTGCTCTCTTCCAACAGAAAATACAAACTCTATACATGTAGCTGTATCATTCATATGAGATTCATATGAGATTTAATAGTGTCTATATTTTGGTGGGAGCAGAAACAGTTATCAAAATGTTTCTCATCGTGTACGTGAAGGGAGTAGCTACACCTGGTAATAGGATCTTGGGAGTAACTACACCTGGTAGTAGGATAGAGGCTAACACCTAGTAGTAGGATAGATGCTAAATTAGATCCTACTACCAGGTGTAACTACTCCCTTCCCTTCACGTCTAAGGTATAGAAACACCTATATATATTTCTTCTCTTTCCAACAGAAAATACAAACTCTATAGATGTAGTTGTATTATTCACTGTTGGGTGGGAGCAGAAATAATTATGAAAATATTTTTCATCATGGACGTGCAGGGAGTAGACAGTTATGAAAGTGTTTCTCATCATGAATGTGAAGGGAGTAGCTACGCTTGGTAGTAGGATCTAATTTTCATATATATATATATATATAATCATTATAGATATATTTTTTAATATGATAATTTTATATACATATTTTTACTCCATACTTTATATGCTATAAATTAGTTTAAAACTTCTAATATAAAGATGAGACTTTATACGTATAAAAAAATATAAAAACACATATGTAAATTTATATATGTATTATATACTGTTCGTGCAGGTTAACAGACGTCCACTGTTAGATATGTCCGAATTCACCCCGCTCAGTTGGGCCGAAATCCCGGCCCATCTACTTGTTTGATCTAAGGCCCATTAAGCGAGGTGAGCCTCCAAATTCAGTTCTAAACTAAACTGAGGCAGATATTACGATATGGTACTGTATTACATTACAGTTGAAATTGTCTTGTTTTGGAGGATCAGTCCTTTATTTGGAGTATTTGTGTGAAAAGCTCTATGTCTAGTTTACACGAGAAAAAAACAGATGTAGCACACGATACATACATAACTCGAACCACAGTTTGATAGACATATCAAGAGGACACAACCTTCGAGCTAAATTCCCATAGTTTCTTGGCCAACTCTGCATTTGAAGCCTTTGAACTTGGTGTCATTACATTGCAGTTGGCAAAGTACTTCCCACTTATCCCCTAGACCTGAGGATGTAATGCCACATAACATGTCGTTGCAGCACCCTACACAATAGCACTATGTAGTTGCGAAAGGGCCTATAGCCTAGTGGTTACAAGAGTCTTAGTAGCACCTAAGGTCCTAGATTCGACTTCTAGTTAGAGCGAATTTTCTAGGATTTTCTAACGACTTTATGCTTTCAGGGGTAGGCGCCGTCCAGGCTTCGGAGATGCTCTAGGGGAAAGTGTGCGTGCATTGTGAGCGTCTGAGTTGTACTGTGTTCTCTAAAAAAAATAGCACTATGAAGTTAGAAATGCATATGTTCCACACACTTGCAATTGAAGCTGTTCAACTTGGGCCCAGCCCTGTTTCGCCTGGCCTGACCATACACTGGGCTAGGGCTGGGCTAGATATTGAAGCTCAAAAATTATTAAAAAAACGAAGAAGCGCAGGCCGAGAAAGCCTAGGCTCGGGACAACCGATCAGGCCCAGGCTTTGATTTCTCGTAATCGGGCTCGGGCCTGGCCGGGCTTTTTTCAGGCTAGCCTAAGGTTTAAACAGGCCTACTTACATGCAATAACATAACTAGATAACTAAGATGACTTTGGGGGTGGGTGGGGGTAATGTTTCCTGTTCTACATTTTTTGATGTGATTCTTCCAATGGAGCTCATTAGAGCTGCAAGAGAACCAATGCGCAAGAACAGTTAAAAATTACATAGTTATAAGCAGATATGTGTTTAAATAACATCAGGACAAGCATGATTTCCACTCTAGGAACAATCAAAAATCCTGAGTTGTTACCAAAACCTAGTTTCACTGCATAATTTTCTTCTGCAAGGTCTAGGAGTTACCATTGATAATAGTATTGTGCCTGAACAGGTTGGTTACAATAACACCTGGATGGATTGCATTTGCTGAAATGTTCACACCATCTCCCTTTTGTCCATTGATTTGACAATTGACATATAATAGAAATGAGCAGAGATTATATATGAAATTTAGGCAGAAGCATACCAAGCAAAGAACAACACTACCTTCAGAACGCGTGCCAGCTCATAAGAGTGCAAAATGTTGGCAAGCTTGGACTGGCCGTAAGCAATAAGACGGTTTAATCTGGTAACATGGATGAAGTGCATAATATTATCTAAAAAATTAAGCGCATAATTTATGCTAAATAGTTGAAGTCCCAACTGCTAGAAATTTTAACATTAATCAGTGATAGAAAAAAAATTGGTTATCTAGTTCTCTCATTGACAGAAGGATATCATCTCCTTGCGTCACTACTCACTGATGTAAAACTGGGTTATTTTTGTTAGAATCCACGTGATATCATGCATCATACCATTAACAAGAAATAAAGAATGGCATAGACGAAAATTGGGTGTCTAGTCCTAAAATTTTTATGATCTCAGAATTTATTATTTACCTTGAAGGATCCTTCAGTTTTTCAAAACATATCTCTTCAGGATATGTCATAATATGCCCCGAAGACGACACATTTATGATTCTTCCTTCAACGCCACTTTCCCTACTTGCACTCTTCATGTTCTCCAGTAAGAGGTTTGTTAGAAGAAAATGGCCTATCATTAAAGTCAATAGCTACTGAACTCAAGAACTAACCAAATCACACAAACAATTAATCCGTAATTAACAAATATCGAGATACATGAAGAATGCGGTATGCAATTTCACATACCAATGTGATTTGTGGCAAAATGCAATTCTAGACCGTCGATGGAGAGTGTGCAGTTATCTCCCAGGATTCCAGCATTATTACTGTTGTAACATGAAGTTTGGATCAGTACTGTATATAGCCAGAGTTAAAATTAATCTGCTGTTTGAGTTGGCTCATATTTCTGTTCTTAATCTTACATGAGTATGTTGAGCGGTAGGTTTAGAGAGTCAAACTCGGATGCAAATCTCCTCACCGAATCCATAGAGCTGAGGTCCAGCTCCAGCACATGGACTCTGGCGCTGGGGATCTCGGCGCAGCTCCCCTCGCTGGCCCTGTGACCAGCAGCGACATTGCGCACGGCCATGACAACATGCGCGCCGCGCAGCGCCAAGACGCGCGCCGTCTCCAGCCCGATGCCACTCGATGCACCTGCACGTCATTAGCTCACTCTGAATCTCAACGTTGCCGGCCACTATCTTTCCCAGAAGAATAAGCTTAATGGCACAGCATCATCGATCCTACTACCTGTGATGACGGCGACCAAACCCCGGGCGTCGATGCCGGCGGTGACCTCCTCGGCGGTGGAGGCGCCGGAGAAGCCGGAGGGGCCTTTGCGGTTGAAGCTGAAAACCCACATAGCTGTGTTTGCAACCTGAGTTCGGCATAGATGCGTTCATGAGTATAGGCTAAATGCTGATGGTAATGTATCGCTCTGATAGTGATAGCATGTGATCTGACCAAACAAGATTTAGTTTTCCCAAGAAAAAATGTGCATGAAGACGCTGATATAAATGTGCATGAACAAAGCACTTCCAAATTAATTCCAGGCGTGCCAATGTCAACCGGCGATTTAACTGGTTTGATCCTTTCTAACAGCACTAGTAAGAGTGATTTCTATGACTCTATCAAAAGGTTGGACTAACATTCAGAAGAAACAGAGTAGAGAAGCAAAGAAAGCACTGGGGGGCATTGTACCGAGCACCTGGCGAGCACGGACGACGACACCAGAGCCCGGCGCCCTCCTCCGTCAGTCAGCCCGGCCGCCTCGTCGGCGCAGCCACTCCCCCTCCTCCCAACGTTCTCCTGCAAAAGATCCACGCTAATCCTTCCAGTTCCATCGCTGTCATGGCCTCATGGCGTCCTGCCCGTCCGTGCCGTCATGTCGGACACTCCGGGGAAGGAGAAAACGTTTCTGCTTGTATGGGCCGCCTCTCGAAGCGAACAAAGTAGGCCTCGTTTTGATGGGCCTATGCATGTCCATGGGCCCGAATTAAGGCCCAAGATATTTGATGCACTGTTTAGCTCGTGAAAGTGGGTGATAATAGATTTATCACTCTAGGATGCTCGTATTTTTATTTCATGTACAGTGATAAATCTCATGTACAGTGATAAATCTATCACCGTGACTCGTATGAGTGACGATGTAAATGTGGTGTTTCTGCCCGTCCATCCGATCCGAGGCACGTGAGCAGTATATAAGGCCATCACAAATAGTTTGGCTAAGTTTGATTCCTGAAATAAAATTTAACGTGTGAAAAAGTTTATATCTCTAGTAGGTTGGCTAAATTAACTCCGTAAATATAAAAAATAGGCCTATATGAATCTATACGAAAATCAGTTTATTATTATTGAGGTGGAAACATTTTCTGCATGTGAAGAGTAGAGTAGTAGCGACATGAAATTGGGAGTGAGTGTCGCTCCCAACGTGGAGATACCGGCTTTACGGTAAGGAACGTCTAAATTTTGGATTTGGAAGTGTGGTTAGAAGATCAGTTAAAAATATAGTTTTACCAAAAACCTTCAGAGAAATTTAGGGAAAGTGTTGGGCATACTCTATAAGAAAAAAAAAAGTCGATACCCTCATACCCGTACTATCTGAGTTATGGGTTAGTTATAGAAAGATTATAACGTAGCATATCCATATTATTAAATATATTATAAATATATTATAAGTCGATATATAAACATGATAAAAGATGGTAATATTGTATATTTTTCGCTAAGCATTAATTTTAAAATCTATTTAACTTACCAGCAGATATACATATATACATATGAACTAAAGATATATAAGTATAAGTAAATACATATTTCTAAATCTGAGAATCCGATTCCGAGGGAAAAAAATACGAGATGAATACATGACAAGTGATATATTATATAAAACTATCCTTATCCGTAGAAAATATGGGTTAGAAATATAGATTAAGATATGAAAATATCGACCGATTTCACCCGCACAAATATCTCGTATATGAATTCCTTCATTTCAAACTTGAAAGTTTGTCTTCCCCAAGAGAAACGCAAGTTCGAGCTAAAAAAAAAAAGAGCAATACATGCGTGAATTTTCAACAAAAATAAAAGAGCTAATACATAAGTGATTTTTCCAAAAAAAAAAAGGAAAAAAGCTAATACACCAAGATGCACAAGCACAAAAGCTAGTGAGTAGTGAGAAAGCATCAAGAGATTAATAAACACTCTAGGAATCCTTCTTCTTGTTGGCGTCGTCGTCGACGTCAATGGCGGCGGAGTCGTCTTCCTGGCTGTCGCTGCCGCAGTAGTATCTGTTGAGCGCCTTGGGCAGGTAGAACGGCAGCAGGAAGGCGAACAGGTTGACCCCCCAGAAGGCGAGGTTCGCCACGGCCAGCACCCTGCCGGCGACCACCCTGCGGCGCGCCACGGCCGGCGCGCCACCGACGCCGCCGAACTGGTCCCGCTTCTCCATCTCCTGGTTGAGCCACTCCGACGCCGCGAACATCCGCCGCGCGCTGTACATCACCACCACGGCGGCGCGCACGGGGAGGGAGAACCGCGCGGGCCACGCGGCGGCGAGGCCCTCGGTGAAGATCTGAGCGGCGAGGAGGAACGCGTGCGGGGAGGCCGCGGCGACACCGGCCGTGTCACCCGTGCGGAGGCCGTCGAGGATGTAGAGCGCTGGCAGCGCGGCGCCAACGAGGAAGCCGAGCGCGTCGTGGGCCCTGAGGAGGATGCGGCGGCGGCCGAGGTAGACCGGCGCGGCCGGGTTGGGCTTGCCGGGTCTCTGCGGGAAGGCGAGGACGGAGAGGAGGACGATGTAAGGGATGACGAGGACGGCGAAGGTGATGTCGGAGAGCGGCACGGTGGTGGAGAAGGCGAGCACGGCCGCGGCGCCGAACGAGTTGAGCTGCTTGATGGAGAAGAGGTAGTAGTGGTGGTGCGGCCGCGCCGTCGGCGACGTCGGCGTCGGGTGCAGCGGGGGCAGCGGCGCGCCCGTCGACGGCAGCGTGATGCCGCCCCCGCACGTCGGCCCTACGCCGCCTGACATGACGGAGCTGGAACGAATCGAGCTCTAGCAGCGCGCGTGGGTTGGTCGTCGGAGCTGGAACGCGAGCGTCGACGGCGGCGAGCGAGCGAGAGCAAAGGTGACCGAGTGAGCCGCAGGGACAAGACAAGTGCAAGGTTTAAGGCGACAGGTGCAGCGCGGCGTGTCGCGCTCTGAGCGCGTTCGCGCGGCGCGGGGCGCCGCGTGTCGCGCGTTGGGTTATTTTACGGCTCAGGGGCGCGAGGCGCGCCGTGACGTGGTGGCGTCTTCGGCTGCGTTTGTTCGTCAGCTGCGACCAGAAAGGGGCACAAGAACAATGGAAAATCACACGGGAAAGAACGGGTGGACAAACGCGACGTGTTCACGACGTGTAGGCGGCGAAAGATGATTAAGGCGTCGCTCGCACAAGGTTCTAGAATCTTTGGTACCTAAAACATCACATCACGTCTCTGCGAGATAAATGAAGTATTAAACGTAGTTAAAAAAACTAACTAGGTATCTATAAAATTCGTCTCGCGATTTCTAAACTCTAAACTAAACGAACTATGAAATTAATATCCGATCAAAGGTTCAATATAATAACCAATTTTTTTTCCAAGCTAAACACTCCCTAAGTGCTTATATCTGACGAACTCTGAAGAAGCAGATGAGCTTGCAAATGACACGTGTTTGATTGTTCTTATTTTCTAAAGTATTAGTGTGTATCTCCATTAGGATGCTGAGTTGGGTGCTTCCGTTCATTTGATAGATAAAGCTTAGAACTCGTTCTTTGGCTCTTCGATTATGATTTATGACATGCTAATAATGTTGGATAATAGGTCGCGAATTGGTTTTTGTCAAGTCGAAGTCCAGAGTCCAGACCAGTCCTGGAGAGTGGTTTGTAAAAGGAGTTTACAACAAAGAAACAGTGTTCCTGAAAATCTATCAGGAAAAAGAAACTTTTTCAGGAAATATCCTCACGCCTCAACTCTCAAAACCGGATGAATATCAGTTCAGTTAGGTTCTCAGGACAGTCAGCCAATCAATGCTACAGCTGAGTCAACAAATGCGCTGCATCGTGATGGATTTCACACAATCCATATGCTTCCAATTCCAAAGGGTTATTACACGTACACGAGTTGCATCAGAGCCGTCCAATACCTGGAGCACGACGGGTTCAGGTGTATGGCCCTGAGAAGCCACTTCTCCGGGGTTTGAATGGTTTCCACTAGCTGGTTCTGCTGGGAAGCTGCTGCACTTGACTGCGTTGCCAGAAGATGCATCTGGAAATAGATCTCAGCAGGCCTCAATTCTGCAAGATGAAACAAGGATGGTAAATTAGCTAGGCGATTTCATGACAATTGTGCTTTGTATGAAGCAATGCTTCAGTCTTACAGACCTGGGGGCCAAGAGAACCATTCTAGGCGAAGGTTTTTCTCCCACTTGGCTTTGGAGCCAAGGCTGCCTTCTGCTTGGGCCAGTAAGAGAGAGACAATAGGTAAAGAAGCTAGTGATTTTTGCTGTGCTTTTCTGAGGCTGGAAGCTGCACGGGGTATGAATTGAGGGGCTGCAAACCTCCAGGCAATGTCCATACTGATCGCGCCTGTAATGTTTTAGTCAGCACATAGTCAGAAATAAACATAAATATGTTAGTCAAGGTTTATTTTGAACTAGTGTAGAGTTAAGTTACTAAGAAAAGTAACAGCAAAGGATTCTAACAAGCTATTTACCGTTGAGAAATAATACGCAGCTGTCAGTATCCCCTTCAGCACATGCCTGAGCAATAACTTTTTCAGCACTTGCAAAGTCCTCATGCCATACTGAGCACTGAGCGCATGCTAGATAGAAAAGAGACAACCATCTGGATGCATTACTACCTTTCTTTTCAATGCATTCTCGGAGATGTACCTCTATTTCATCAGAGGTACCTTCCAGTGAACACATAGATGCAAGCTGCTTAAGCATTACCCAGCCAATTTCAGTATCAGTACGGCTTTGAAGGCATTTCATGTACTCACTCCTAGAGTTCAAACAATTGCCTTGCATCACATAGGCTCGACATAGTTGCAAGTGTGCCAAAAAAGTATCCACACTTGAAGAAGTTACTCTGAGAGCTTCAGTAGCTTGAGCAATACAGTTGCCATAGTCACCAGATTGCAAACTAACCTCTGAAGTCAAAAGAAGTAGCAAGTAGTTTCCATACTGAACAACTTTATTTTCTTGTGACTTGTTACCACTGGACATAACTTGCAAAATCAACCTCTTCAAAATCGTGCAGATATGTTTTGGGTACTTCTCCTCACGTGCTTTTTGGAAAATGGCAAGTACAAGCAGGCGACGTGCATCTTGGTTCCATGGTTCTAGGTGAACCCACCTTCAAAGAAAGCCGCACACTTAGTATGCCTAAGAATATATGGCAGAAATAGTAAGAGAAAATGTACCTTTGCAGGTGGCATATTGCATTGTATCCACTTAAGTATTGGTCTTCACATGTTGGGAAAGAGAATTTTGGGTAAGAAGTGCAGGTAGCGTAGCAAGAAACTGCTGCACATGCTTGAATTTGATGTGGAGATCTTAGGCCCCTGTTGGATGTGTAGCCATGCGACAATGAAGTAACCCTTACTGTTTTATGAGAGGCCATCCAATCTTCACTTGACAGCAGCAGAGATCCAAGATGGTTTCTGCAGCATGCAACAAAGGATATACAGTCTGGAAAATTTTAATTGAAGACAGAAGGTTACCATTGCAGGAAAAATCATTACCTTACTAAACTGCAATCAGGATACATGTGGAGAACCCTTTTCAGGTAGGACAGACCACCATCAACCCTTAAAACCTTGTCTAATTCCCCACCAATCTACAATGATTTTTTTATCTACATCAGTACATCTATGCTCTAGCACATATCCAAAAGACGCAAGTTTTTGGAATACCAGAAATTTAGAACACTGCACTTACGGCCTTCCCAAGAGCAATATTCGAGTGGACTTCGCTCATCACTTCGTAGGATGTAAGTCTAGGAGGGATACTCAGCTGAGGTAATTGAAAACGCTTGTTTGGATGCAAAGCATCTAATGCAGAGATAATAAATTTCAGCTGTGTGCTGTAATTGAGTTGACCAGGCAATTTATGAATAACCGCAGCTGCGGAGTCCTTCCCAGAGATGTTGTATGTCAACGTGCATATGAACCCCAAAGCCGCAGTTGCACTCTCCTGGTTCATACTGGATAAGCTTTCAGCCAAGTTTCTTGATACTGAAAGAGCTTCATCATGTCGACCAAGTTTCCACAATGAAAAAGCATATATCTGCAATCCGTCAGTACTCAGAAATCCTAAAAAAAATTGAGATAACTTGTTAGACTGTGTGTTGAACGCATTGAAAATAACTTAAAATGAATTTATTGCCATGCATTGCTATTCAGGATAAAAATAGGAAATAGATTCCTTCAATTGCTACACGAATATAAATACCTTGTCTTTTCAATTCTTCACACTCCCGCACTGACTCAGTTGCAAGACCAGCCTACAGTCAAAGCAATGGTTTAAAGGATAGCTGTTTCATAAATATTCACAAATAACATGAGTTACATGACAGAACATACAAGCTTATTGCACATAAAACATCTGAAGTAAGTTACATGATCTTTTAGCTGCTTGGTATGAACTTTTTTGTCTTCATAAAAGCAGACAATAATACTCTTACCTTACATAGTGACCGGGCAAGATTCACCGAAACATCAGCAATATGACATCGGTTGTCTGTTTCGGAGTTGTGCATCATACCTAAAGCAAATCTTGCTTGACGGTACGATGCAATTGCAGATTGGAAATCTGATCGCACTTCAGAAACCAACCCATTTATATTGTGCGACTCTGGGTAATGAGGTGCTCGATGAACAGCTTGCCTTACCGCCATCAATACCTAAATAATAGAACTAAGTGTTGGAGTATAAGGAGATTATGCGGGACAAATGGAAATAAGTGTAAACCATGCAGTCTGGTACTCTAAAATATCCAAAAATTGAAGCAATCTAAAATAGGAAACAATGCAGGGACAGGTAATAACACTTTGCATATATGGCATCGTGGAAAGCAATATGTAGCACTTGGTATCAACAATCTAACCATATCAGTCATAGAAAATGTGATAACTACCAACAAGTTAGGCATCCTACTGTGGGAAAAAAATGCATTTCAAGCATGAAATGGCACATTATTTTTTAAAAGGAACTTTGGAGTACTACAATATTTTGAAAGCATACCTGAGGTGATAATAGAAGTTCACCAGAATGAGCGGCAATTGTTCCAAGACCAATCTGGAACTCTGGCAGCTAATACAAAAAAATATATATCATGATAATGAAATCAAAAGCCCAAATTATTCTGACAATGGAAGTGCTATCCTGACAAGAATGATACAGATGAACTATGCTTACAGGTAGTATCTGCACAGCCCGCAAGCAGCTTTCAAAAGATTCATTTACCAGGCCATCCCTTAAAAATCACGCCAAACAGTATAGTCAACTACTCAGCTTAGTAAGAACTAAGAAATTATCTATAACAATATAGGGAATCGTTTATGAAATTCTATTGGAGAAATACCTAGGCTGGTGATGGTTTTCAGCCGACATTCCTGCCCATGGCAAGGCCAATGAAGGATCAATGCTCCGAGCTCGATCAAATGCTTCTCTTGCCAACAGCTTATCACCTGACTGCCTGTAAATCTGAAGGTCAAACATCAGTTACCTCCCAACTAATATGAAAGACAATCGGCTGCATGCATAAATAGTACTAACTCTGGTCAGGAAAACATGTCATTTTGGACACCTTTTCAAGTTAAACTTCAAAAAATCTAAACATCAATTTTTTTTTAATATTTAGATTCCATGCGTGAAAATCATGTGTAGTTTTACCCTCTAAAAGTAATTTTACAATATTATATTTTTGGAGGTTTGTCAAATGGTTTGCAGTAGAAATTAATGGTCAAAGATGTATTTGTGTCAATGTCCAAAACATGTATTTCTGACCAGAGGGTGTAGTACCTTTCCAAGGTACGCCCAAGCTTCAGAGAGAGATGTATCAAGATGCAGTGCTCTAATAAAAGAATGTTGTTTTAAAGCTTGATTACTTGATACTGAACCCAATGTAACCCAAAAATCCTTATTAACTGGCTCCAATATCAACCCACCCAACGCCATTTTCTCTGGCAACTCCCTGTTGTACACAGAACATAAAGTTTAATCAGGTAAGCTTGTTAAGAACAGGTGGGACATGATACTAAGCTATTAAGGTAGAACAAAAAGCTTTACCAAACTATGGGGTCTAGACTGTTATTCTCCTCAATGGTATAAATGAGATCAAGACATATAGCAGTGTCATTGTGAATATTAGCTTCCCAGGGAGTGAGATGCAATGCACGTTGGTATGAAAATTTTGCACCATTTGCAGCAGACAAACATGTATTTCTCCACTCAAGTACAGCAGCTCTGAAAGTACCATCATCCATACCCCTCTTGATATTACCATCATCCCATGGAAAGCACCTTGCAAGTGCAAGCTAAACAAAAAGCAGGCAAGATTTATGGTATAAATCAAAACTTAAAATGATAAGATACTGATATTTAAATGACTAATTAATGGTCAAATAAAGGGTACCTGAGCATCCCCATGCAATTTCCAAACACAGGAAAGGTTTCCAGTCAAGGAAGTACAAACTTTTGCAGCGTCTGATGCTTCCTACATCATACTACGTTAAGACAACTCGGGCAAGATATGTGATTCAATTGAAACCAAGACTAGTGTCCAATTACCTTCAAAAGACTAGCTGCCCAGCCAAAGGCCCCAGTCATCACACACTGCCTTGCCCAAGCAAGCAGTGCAGATGCAAGACCAAAGTATGCAGAATGATTATGAGGAGCCATCTCCAAGGCAGAGCAGAACTGTTCAACACCCTAGCATTGCGTATTTTCCGACATGTGTAAGATCATGGAAATTATCACCAGTAGCAGCAGTAAAGGGATACCATAAAATTTGCAATGGTAAAATTATACATTATGCTAATAAAATTTTGTATATCCAGTGTAATAGGTGTCATAGGTCTATTAAATGAAAAAATTCCTACCTTCCTAAAATAACCAAGCATTAGCTGGATATTTCCACTTTCTATCAATGCGAAGACCCTAGAACCATCCAGTTCAATAGCTCGCGCATATGACTGCCAACATAGAATGAGTTAAGCATATTCAGAAGCCTCATTATGGTATACTGTAACATTCACTAATGATGATCAAAGCCCAAAAGGTAGCACACCTTTACTGCTGCAGTAAACATGCCCAAACGGTGGTATGCCAGACCAAGTGCCTAATACCGTAGTAATGGAATATTAGTTACATAAACAAACAACCTGTCTCAGATTTCACCAACATTGACAATATAAAGGAAAGAAATACCCACTTCCCATAAATCTGCACATGTTGGGTAACCTCGTATTGCATGCTGAAGGCTCTGTATAGCCTCTGACCATTTCTTTTGATGGACCTAAATGTGGTTAATTGTCAATACTTATTATTCATAATACATCGGTCGCAATTTAGCATGTGCAAGCAATAAAAAGAACTATGAAGAAAAATCTACCATATCACTTTAGCTTTAAGGGAAGGATGTGAGGGGAGGTGAATAACCTGGTTGGCATGAAAGAAACTGATGCCGGATATATTAATGGCATGTGAATGGTATTACATTTTGGTAAATCAAAAGGCATGTATGTGGGGAATTAAGTTTGGATTGGCCCTAGATTGAGTATTCATCAGTTTTGAAATCAGTAACCGTAACTAATACCCGTAGGCTTTGTTTGGGTGCGTCTGAAATGGTGTGATTTAAACTCAGTCCATATGGATTCAGTCCTTCATAATTCGCAAATTTGCCTCTCTAGATGGAACCACAGATGATCATAAGTACTCAAGCAGTCGAGCAACTCCAACCATGGATATACCTGTAAGTACCCAAGCCTCTGGAACGCCCAAAATGCCCGGGGTGACTTGCCAGCCGCCTCCTTACACAAAGCAACCTCTAAGCTTTCCTTTCCCTCCAAATCTAGCAAATCACATAGAGCCTCCTGCATCAGAGCACACAAATAGCATATCACATCAAAACAGCGTCACGAGCAAACCAACAAACACCTTGCAGGCAAACGCGCCTAAAAGCATTCCAACCCACCCCAGCCTCGGCATCGTCAGGGTTGAGCGTCGCCGCCCGCTGATAGCACTTGGCCGCTCGCTGCGCATCGCCGGCGCGCGCATAATGGTGGCCGAGGAAGCGGAAGGGGACGCCGTCGTTGGGGTTCAGCTTGGCCGCAGCGAGGAAGTGTTCTGCCGCCACCGCACGGAGCCGCCTCGCCTCCTCCTCCGTCGCCGCTGCGTCCGCCTCCGCCTCCGCGCGGTCCCATAGGAAGACACCCTGCACCCACGGAACCATCGCGTGATAAGGCGCAATGGAGGAGCGAGAAGGGCAAGCTACTGCGAGGGTTCACGCAACAATAGAACGAAGGTTACGAGGTTGTAATGGTGGAGCGGGCTGGATGGCTCGTCGGCGAGGGTTTGCTCCAGCTGCTTGCGGAGGTTGGCCTCCGCCGCCTGCGAGGAGAAAACCGAAAGGTCGGTTCCAGATGAAGTGAGGAGAGAGACAAAGTGAGAGAGGGAGAGAGGATACGGTTTCAGGCATATCTCCGGCGAGGTCGCACAGCCGGCCTCCGCGGCGGCGCCGGCGATGGCGACGGCGGCGGCGTGGCGGTGGTGGGGGAAGTGGGATGAAGTGTGGGGAAAGGATCGAAGGAGACGAAGCGGCGGCAAATTTTGCGATTCAGCCCTTCCAAGTAGAGCAAATTGGCTGGACCCTACGGATGGGATCGTAGGGCCCACCTGTCATCCCCTACGCCTCGTAGAGGATTCCATGAATGCGATTCATATGAGTAAACTTTTTTTGTGTTTTCGAACTTAAAAGCTAGCGTTAGAAAATAAAACTACGATGAGAAACATTAAATCACCTCTAAAATTAGGTTTAAAAATACAAAATTTGGCCATGGTTGATAGGGTGAAGAGCAAACAGCGGAGTTCATACAAATGAGCATGGTCATAATTTTTACCATTCCATTATCAAAAATCCAAAGGATGAACTCAGTAAGTAAAAATCAGTATCATGCATTTAGAAATGCTGAAATTTAACGATACCTTCTAGAATTTTCACATGAATTGGTTCAAATCCTATAGGAATTGAGAAAAACTCCAGCACTTCAAAGAAAACACAACCCTTGTTCCTAATATCTTTTAACTTTAGTTTACAAATAAACTGTAAATAACTAACCCATTACTATACTTGGGCATAGCATGCCACAGCAACGAGCTACTACATTCAAAGCACAGAGAAAACTCAACAAATGTCACTGATGTTGTTGTTCGTATATGCAAAGTACTTGTTCATCTTGTTCTGCTTGAGATATTCTTGGATGGTTGAACGTAGTGCGACATTGGGGATAGTGTCATGGTTAGCAAGCGTCTGGTTAGTCACAGGAGATCTGTTGTGTCCCCTATCCAGCCAATCTCTCGTAGCATTCGCTTCATAAGTGAAGCCATCTGCTGCCACCTGAGGATCTCTCATGATCACCTAAAGATAGGCAGTGACAACAAGTGGCTACTAGAGAGTTTAAGACAAGAGGCAACTGCTAGAAGCATGGCAATAGTTCTCACCAAAAAATTGAAAGCAACAACTTGAAGAAAATCTAAGTTTCTAAATCGTAGTACCTAGGAAATTGGGCAAAGAAAGTAGGACGACACCGATATGGCAATAGCAACACTACTGCATCCAGTGAAGACAAATCGAAGAGGCTGGGACAAAAATGGGGACAGAGCTTCCTTCTTCATAGGTTCAAGCACCTTCCACACGTCATGCTCAAGATCAGGGCGCCTTTGCTTGTTGAGCTATGTGCACTGCAGCGCAATGCGTGCGAGCTGCTCCACATACACCAATGGCTAGTCACCTGTAGAATGATCCAACATAGACCGCAGATCATCATCTTCCAGAGCTTCCTACACTGTCCTACCTAGGCGTAGAGGTGCTCGTCCCGTCAAGAGACGCATGACGGTAACATCGAAAGAGTAAGTGTTAGACCGTGGCGTCAGCTCCCCTGTGGCAAGAAACTTCGGGTCCATGTATGAAGGTGTTCCCATAGGCCGGGAGGTGTAGTGTGCTTCGCTCCCGGTGACACTGACTCCAGCAGGAGTGTGAGATCCCAAAACCACTGAGCTTGCTTTGCAGGTTTGCATCAAGAATGATGTTGCCTGGCTTGAGGTCTCCGTGCACCACAGGGTGAGGCCAGTTCTTGTGAAGGAAGATAAGTGCTGAGCAAATCTCTGTGATGATTTGGATGCGCACTTGCCAATTGAGTGGAAGGGTGTCATCGACACAGTTGAGTCGGTCCTCCAGGCTTCTATTTGGTAAGAACTCATAAACAAGAGCTAAAGCTTCGGTGCAGGCTCTAATAAGAGTGAGGGATGCCTTACTCTACTGAGTATAGCAACCTAGATTTATCTAAATATCAATATATACATTTTGTATATGTATCTAGATTCATTAACACATATGAATCTAGCCAAGTCTACAGAGTCTTATAACGTGAAATGAATGTAATATTGTTTTAGAAAAAAAATGGAAGTTCAGTCACAGAGATTTTATAATGTGTAATTTTTCGTTATTGTGTTCACTCCGATTTGTATTTGCCATGTTTTTATATTCGATTATGTTTATGTATCCGAGGAAAATGGTAGAGGTGGTTTCTATTGGTTTGCAAGCCATTTAAGGATGCAAATCCTAGATTTTGTTAATTCCTTCATTTACTTTAAATTTAAAACTTAACTCCACCAAAGTTCATGTTCATAAATTTGATGTCGCCGTATTGGCTAAATAACACTATCATGCCTATAGCTCATTACATGGAGCAGAATGATTAAAGTGTTCTCGATATTATTTAGCTTAAGTTTCTTTTGAATAAACTTTTCAGAAAGTAAAAAATATCCCAAGTCCAAGAGCATCCCAACAGCTCATCTAAATTTAGTCATCCATATCTTTACTTGGATGATAATCTAAAATAGTTTCATCCTTCATATATCTTTGTACTCCACCAGATCATCCATAAATAACATCCTAATATGAAGGTTATCTCTTCTAATATGAAGAGAATATGAATGACATCCGAAAATAGATGATATGATGACCGTTATGTTGGAGCTCAATTTGTGGCATTTATCCTCTATTTTTAGGATAGAGGATAGGATAAACGAGTCGTTGGGATGATCTCATCCTGGTTAGCGCGAGGCCCAGATATCTAACGAGCGAGGCGGCCCATTTTCCGGTGGGATTGGTTGGGAGGCCGGGAATTCCACTCGTGGTGCGAGTCCAGTCGAGGTCAAATCGGGTGGGAATCGGGCCGGCGGCGGAGCGTGTCGGAAGGAAGCCGGCGGCGAGATGGAGGCGACGGTGGAGGAGCTGAGCGAGGCGTACCAGGAGTTCGTGGCGTCTGCGGCGGCCGTGGTGGAGGCGCGCGGGCAGTCCGGGGGAGAGAAGACGGCGGCCACGGACGCCGCGCTCGAGGCGTTCAAGCAGCGGTGGGAGCTCTTCCGCGTCGCCTGCGACCACGCCGAGGAGCTCGTCGAGTCGATTCGCCAGCGGATCGGCTCCGAGTGCCTCGTGGATGAGGCCACCGGCGCCTCCTCCTCCTCCTCCCCCTCGAATCCCTCGTCCGCGGCGCTGGCTGCCCCCGGCATCAAGCCCATCAGCGCCGTCCGCCTCGAGCAGATGAGCAAGGCCGTCCGCTGGCTCGTCATCGAGCTCCAGCACGGCGCCGGAGGAGCCTCCGCGGCGGGTGCCGGCGGTGGGTCCGGCGCCGCGGCTGCGGCTTCCGGCGCTGGCGGGCAGCACGGCCACGGTGGGGTCGACGCGCGCTTCCCGGAAGACGGCGCCCAGTAGGTATGCTTTTGCTGAATAAACTTGTAATAGTGCTTTCTTCAAAAAAAAAATCCAAAGAACCGGTCGTATTTCTGTGTAATCATCTAAGATTTGCAGCATTAGAGCTTTATTATTTTACATTATGTAAAAAAATTGGAGGTTGTGAGGCTCAGCATTACCAGAGTATGCCTAATGATGTTAAAATTTGGGAGAAATTAGCACATTTTATTGGTGCCGTGACTCATGACCATATTACGCTCGGGTAGTTGATTTATTTTTTTTTCATGTTTTTTCAGCATGATATGAGTTAGATTAACATGTTAGCTCCTTTTTTTGTTGGCGACTGATTGTGTAAATAAACTTCCTTCCAGTTGGTTTTACTTCCAATTTTGTCGCGCTCACATAATGTTAGTGCAAGGTACTAAGGTGAGGTCTCGGGAAAAAATAGCAATTTCATATCCTACTCAACTAGCATATAACTCTGCAAGTTGCTTCAATTTTCGAGTACCCGCTCTGGATGTCCTGCTGATCATGCGTTCACCAAATATGAATGCTTTTCCAAAATTTGTGTATTTTTAATGAGCCACATGTTTTATTTAAGTATTTAAGAATGGAACAGCCGCAAAAGGCATGATTTGCGATAATCAACTCTAGGCAATCGCTCAAGGTTTGTGAAACCCAGTTATATTGGAAAATGTTTGTAGTTCTAGTTTGCACATATAATTCTCTGTCTTACATCTTTGCATCTTAAAGGCATTATATTCATTTTAATTGATTGTCAATTTTGACCAAACAATTATATTCCTGTAGCATATGATGGCCGTTTATTGTCAACATCATCTTGGTAATTGCACTGTTCTATGTCAAGATTGATCTGAGCACTCATGCTCTAGCACAAGCATTAGCAGAAAAGTTTCTTCAAAGTATACAGAGATGTAAGGAGATATGCGGAAATTTGGAACTGAACCTGCTGTAGTAGCTCACCTCAATCTGTGAAAACATGGTGATTCCTTATACATGGTTTTGTTAAGGTGCACTAATCCAATCACTAGCAGCTCCATACACCTGAAGCTGACTGTACCAGAGATGAATTGGGCCCATTATCATAGGACAGAATAACAAAAATACAGATGAATATAAACTGTTACCATGAGATGCAGCATCAGGGTAAACAATACAATTATACATTGTCATGGGACCAGCCAAATGAGCTGATCCCTGATCGAAACAACAGTTATTTTAGGTCCACTTGAGTAGTTCACATGAAATGGTCATATTGAATGTGTGATTTTGTAGCAATTAGCAAATCACTCTGCCTTGCCAGGGAACATGGTAAGCTAGACCAACTTTTCCTGGCAAGACAAGCTAAACATTGAAAGCTTCCGTTTATCGGAACTGGTTGTTTGCTGAGCTAAACATTGAAAGAAACACAGCAAGCTAGAAGCCAGGAAAAGCTGGAAATATGAGCCAGATGAAACTCTTTCTTTCCTCTGTACGTCCTTAAGCGAATTAGTGATAAAGAGAAGTAGGCCTGTTGATGGAACCTATAGGGAGGGAAACTCTCCCAAGGATGGTGATCTGAAGATGGCAAGATGCCCAGAATGCAATTGCAATTTGTCCACTGATCGAACATACACCCAAAGTATGTTATTGTCAATCTAATTTCAATTTCAGGTTTGCTATTTGTCAATCGCTTGAAAAATTTTAATCTATCAATTGATTTTTTTTCCATTAGATTTGTTTGAAGATTTGTGTTTATTGCCCACATGCTAATCTGTTTGGTTCTTTTTGTTACCATTCGATTTCAATCCAATATCTTACAAAGTCGATTTATGGATTCAGTTTTTTCAAGTAATTGACTAATAGGTGGCCCCATCTAATTTTCAACCTCTATTGGTCATTCCAAGGGACAACCAAAAGTAAAGATCAGCAGAAAGCAAATTATAAACACAGTATCTGTTTATTTATTCAGAACTAGCTAAATTCATACCGACTGTTCCTCAGAATTTGCCAGATTCACACTGACTTCTCTTCGGTGTAATAGAGCGTAGGGGATGTTTAGGTTGTTAGAGATATAAATGCATATGATTAGAGATAACAGAGTCCAATAGAAACTCTAAAGATAAAGATAAAATCATAGAGATATACGATAGAATATTTATCTTGTACTTTAAGTTTCTATCTCTATGTACCATATAAATATACTCACGAGAGTCAGTGCAATACAACAAATCATATGATTTCTCTCCTCTCTAATATTTTTCACATGTTATCAGAGACTAGATCTCAACACTAGTCGTCGATTTCAAGTTCGTGCCGGCGCCGGCGGCTGCGAGCCGCCGCCGAGCCCATCAACTAATTTCCGACCGACCATTCTACGAAAAGACGACGAGGATGTCAGCCATCCATCATCAATATGCACTGCGATCGATCACTGATGCCATGCAAATCGCTCGTCCATTGGCTGCCGTGCTAATTGCTCGTCCAGCCAGAGGACACATGCATCCATGCTTCAGGCATTCAAGATGATCAGGCTACATCGACGTTACTCCGCCGGCGGGCAAGATTGTTCCGACCTGCGGTTCAACGGCAAAACGACGGCCACGCGTCATCAACTTTCAGCACAGATACAGTGCATGTATTCTGTATTCTTTTTTCAATTAGTTAACCCCCGCAGATAATTCATAGATTAGATTTTCTTCAAGAATTAGTATTAATATTAGATCAATTTCTTTTTAGTCACCGTATATTATATATAGATTAGATTAGATTAGTTTCTTCTGACTACAAAATCTCCAAATCTAAACGGCAGAAGTAGAGGAACGGCGACATCAATCAACCAACAAGCAAACACTGCATCAAGCAACCGATGTCTTCACCAAGCCTTCACGTCCAGCAACAACATGCATCTAACACCGCCGATGATCTACATCAACATGGGATTGACACGACGCCGCTACGTCCACAACGATGGACATTCATCTCGTGTCCTTTGACAGAAATCTGTGCAAGACGCTTCATCGACGATGGCGTCGACCGCGTCATCTACGTACGACGGGCAAAGACTGCATAAACCTGGCATCACCACGGTGGTAACCTCTTACATGACGTACGGAGTACAACCAAAAATTGGTGACCCGACGTCAACGGCGTTCTCTGACATCTGGAAGATGACCCAAGGGCATCCTCTGACATATGCAAAGACGCTTCCAATGACGTCCTCTGACATCTGCAAGGTGCCTCATCTATGACCGCAACTCCGTCTTTATTTTTTTTCGCCTTCGGCTATATGCGGCTACATCAACTACCATGTCTACAACGACCACGGCTACCACATGATCGACTACCTCAACATACATAACAACAAATCATTCTCAACAACTCCAGTCAAAAGCGTCCGTCTCATAGTTATCGTCCATGACACTCCCGCTATGACTACGGGAGGGAATATAGTAGAGAGACAAGGGACGACATAGAAGGGGACGCAGTCACCAAGGTGGAGGACCGATGCGACACGGAAGGAGACGCAGTCAACGAAGTGGAGGATTATCCATCAGAGATGCAATTGATGATGGAGAAACAAAGAAGAAAAGATGGTGAAACACAGGATTTTAAATCCAGTCGCAATTATTCGCTTTGCTCCCGTTACAATCGAGGAGGAATGTTAGAGATATAGATGCATGCGATTAGAGATAATAGAGTCCAATAGAAACTCTAGAGATAAAGATAAATTCTAGAGATATACGATAGAATATTTATCTTGTATCTTATATGTACCCTATAAATATAACCACGATGGTCAGTGCAATACAACAGATCACAACAGATCATATGATTTCTCTCCTCTCTAATATTTTCCACAGGGGTCATTGCCATTTCAAACCTTACCAAAGTATTTGGCAATGGCAAAGATTTGGCCAGCCAGATTTGTTGGAGTTAGGTGGTTTGGTTTGCTGCACAATTTTCTACGTGTTTGAGCTCATGTTGATTCTCTTACAATTTTGTTTTGGCACCAAACCAGATGAATATGTCACCTTACCGATAACTCCGAGTGGCCCGTGTAAGCTGGGCCATAGAGGGAATGGTGATTACGTCCGGCCCATTAGAGCTGGCTTGAGCCCAGGTTACATGCAGCCCGTTTAGCAGAATTGGACTCAACAGTCTTAGCCCTGATAGAACAGCGGCCCGTTCGATTGGCTGGTTGGACCGTCCAGATCAATCAGGATCGGTGGCGTAGGTTTGATTCGGCTTCCCGCGATCCCGCAAGGAGGCGGCGGCGGCTGCCGTGGCTTCCGCCGGAAGCGAGCACGGCGGCCGCTCGAGCAAACGCCGACCCGGCTCTGCGTTTGCACGCAATAAATCGGGATAGTTTTGCCTACGATGGATGCAGGATGGCATTATGGCAAGAACGTGTCGGCTGCAAGCCTGCAAAATCTTTTGGGATCGATCCATGCATGTATATGACATACTTTTTCTTGATCTGATGGTTAATCATAAATGCTTCCAGAATCTGGTAAAGCTAGAAAGCAGTAAAATTGTTTTTAATCATAGTGCATTTTTCATGCTTGGTTTTTAAATCACTAACAACACATATATAAAAGTTATTTTTATTTTGTAAATATATCGTTTAACTTTTTTTCTCTTAACAAAACGAATAGATGACCATATAAAACATTTTATATGAAACGGAAAAGAGTAAAAACATTACTAATCACCAAATATTTCGTCTCGTCTTAATATCTTGCTGGAAAAAGCTATAAAACGGGTTTCGTTCAGATGGAACAGTTAATAAACAATTAATTTATGTGTGCTAACGGATGGACAATGAGGCACCGGTGCCACGTGCTCCATTGAGTTTTCACTAATCTGTCCCGTACGTATGTATCCCGTGCTGTAGTCTCACTCTATCTTAATTAGCAGAATATTTTACTCGGATGCAGAGCACACGCAGCCAGCTAAACGTACTTCCGAACGGATGACCAAATTAGCACCCGAAACGCTCCCGCGCGCCCGGCGCCGGAGCTCGCGCCGCGGCCAGCATGCCAACGCACGCACGCGTCCCGTCGCGCGACGCCGCCGCCGGTCCACCCGTACCCCTATCGCGCGATCTATAAATACACGTAGCCTTCTACACGATCGTCTCCATCACACACACACACCATCGGATGAACAACCGGAGACGCGGAGAGGAATAAAACTTAGCCCGGAATAAAGTTGCGCTACAAGAAGCGAGGCGGCCGGCCATGGGAACCCTCTCAAACTTCGCCGTCGCCGTCGCCGTCGTGGCGGCGCTGGTCACCGGCGGGTCGTGCGGCCCGCCCAAGGTGCCGCCGGGCCCCAACATCTCGACCAGCTACAACACCCTGTGGCTCCCCGCCAGGGCCACCTGGTACGGCAAGGCCACCGGCTCTGGCCCCGACGACAACGGTACACACGTGACCCGATAATACATATGATCTATCATTATCAAGATCTAGCCAATGAGATTATACTGGTCTAAATAAATTAGTTAGAGTTTCAGTCTCTTTTTATTGATATTTATTATAAAATTTTAAAGGATCTTCAGGAGGGCTAAAATAGCTTTAACAGGGTGACAGAGACTCGTGTGATCAAGCTCCCACCGTCCCGTGCTAGATCCGCTCATGGTTCTTATGATTCTATTATGATCATAAACAGACGGTGGATGTCGTGATTATTTAACACCAGACATACATCAAATATATGGATGCTATAAATGTCTTGTCGTACCAGCATCATATTAAAAAAATCGTACCTGTAGCAATACTCGTACATGACCTGGCCACGTCGATTCATCCATGCATCGTGCAATGCTGCGAGCAATATATCCGGCCAATCTCTCATCGATCCATGGCGATGGCTGATTTTTCAGGTGGCGCGTGCGGGATCAAGGAGGTGAACCTGCCTCCCTACAATGGCATGATCTCCTGCGGCAACATCCCCATCTTCAAGGACGGGAGGGGATGCGGTTCATGCTACGAGGTAACCTCACCAATTAATGTACAGTTATAAACACACATAACTATAGGTGTGCGCTATCTCAATAATTATTCCGATGATCTTTAACCTGAAAATGATTGAACTCTTCTTCCGAACAAAGAAATTTCGAGAGATTTTTGGAAAAAAAATCGTGTAAAATTATCATGTTTCCCACTATTTTTTTTGCGTAAATTAAAACACATTTATCACCCCTATATTTTCTCTTCTGCTTATACTTATAAATCAAAATTTAAATTTTTATCCTTAAATTTAGTATTGATTTTGAGGTTTTTCACCGAAGTTTATTTTTCTGTCCTAAATTTTAGATCGTTAATAATACATATATAATTTATTTTTTATTTATAAATACTACCTGTCCCTTTTCACATAAAATCCATCTACGGATATCAAGCAAAACCGTTGGCATGAACCTTAATTAATCTTGTAGTCAATACAGTGCATTTTTTGACAGGCATTTAATGGGATGGAAGGAATTTTGCTGATTAATTCACATCGATTCGCGTGCATTTTGCAGGTGAAGTGTGAGAAGCCGGTGGCGTGCTCGAAGAAGCCGGTGACGGTGTTCATCACGGACATGAACTACGAGCCGATCTCGGCGTACCACTTCGACCTCTCCGGCAAGGCGTTCGGCGCCATGGCGCTCCCGGGGAAGGAGAGCGACCTCCGCCACGCCGGCATCATAGACATGCAGTTTAGGCGGGTGCGGTGCAAGTACCCGCCGGGGCAGAAGGTCGTCTTCCACGTCGAGAAGGGCAGCAACCCCAACTACCTCGCCGTGCTCGTCAAGTTCGTCGCCGACGACGGCGACGTCGTGCAGATGGACCTGCAGGAGAAGAGCTCGCCGGAGTGGAAGGCGATGAAGGAGTCGTGGGGCGCCATCTGGAGGGTGGACACCCCCAAGCCGCTCAAGGGCCCCTTCTCCCTCCGCGTCACCACCGAGTCCGGCAAGAAGCTCGTCGCCAAGGACGTCATCCCGGAGAAGTGGAAGCCGGACACCCTCTACAAATCAAACATCCAGTTCTATTAAATTCAAAATCCTTTTGTGTTTTTTTCCTCTTCTTTATGTTTCAAATGATTTCGTTTGAAATTTCATGCAGGTGGGGAAGCTCATCTCCCCCGGGTGAAATTTCAAAAAAAAAAAAAGTTTTCGTTTCCTTCTGCAATTTATTTTAACATAAGATAATTGCGCGGGTATATATATCCGCGCCATCGTGTAAGACGATCAAGAACACTATATCTGAATTATGACCATCTGATTCTCCAGGAAAAATTAATCTGACAACAACAGTCGCGTTGTCGCTCTTCATTTGTGAGTGTTTTGCAATGTCCCTCGTCGTTTTATTCTGCCCAGACAGCTGTGAAAGAATAACAGCATATCTATTATTCACATATTATAAAAAAATAAATGATATATTTGGAAGCAAAAAAATAATTTATTAATAAAACATTTATATATGTTTCTAGTGATCTAAAAGCATTGACTGGAAAATAAACTACGATAAAAAAACTTCGAATTTAAGTTATAAGCACAAACAAAAATAAAAAATATAAGGTTAATAAAAATAATAGGAAAATAAATCATCAGGTTCGCTTTTACGGGCTATAAATTCCCATATTAATCGAAAAAAGAAAAAAAAATAATTTTAGAAATACAAGTTCGGAATTAAAAATAAAGAAAAGTAAAAAACAGTGTGTAAATACAGCTAGAAAAACCCAAAATTCGTATTAAAAATTAAAAATAATTAATATTGAATGGAGAATCCATCTATAAATGCAATGGATACGTCTAAAAATCTAGTTAGAAATAAGTAATATTAAGAGAAAGTGTTGAGGTATAAATACAATTTAAAAGTATCTAAAATTTGAATTAAAAATAAATATTATAAAGAAAAAAGTATAAAGTATATATACAAATTGGGAATTAAAAAATAAAAAAATAGTAAAACAAGGCTCCAAGTAGAAATACAATTTAGAACATCTAAATTCAAATTAAAAATAAAAAATAACCAATATCAAGATAAGAACCCATGTATAGGTCCGTGCTAGCCACATGATATGTGGGCCACCAATCGCCATGCTACTATCATCATATCATCATAGACATGTAAATTTAAATTCAATCAATACAACGTGAAACAAAACAAATAGTGAGAAATGAGGGACAAAAGCCTATCTCCATCATAATTTTGTCAATTTTCAACAACAGTAAACAGATTGGACACATTATTCTAAGTAGTTTGAACCAATTCTGTTCAAGCAAAAATCTGACGTCAAACATTTGCTTATCACTCTAGTCATGAGCATGCACAATTTCATTGCAAGTTGCAGCTCACGAAACAAAACAGCTACACGACACGAGCATACTTCTGAACAAAGAATGGTCTATCAACTTTACAAGTTATGATGCTACTAAGAACAATCAAGCTAACTAACTAATCTACGATGGTGATCTCTGCTGCTGCTGCATGAATTCCTCAATGGCAGAACGGAGCGCAAGATTGGGGATCAGTCGATGGTGTTCCAGAATTGATTTTGTCATCGGAGAAGTGTTGTGCCCGCTGTCGAGCCACCCTTTGATGGCCTCTGCTTCATAAGTGAACCCATCTGCTGCAATTTGAGGATTCCTCATGACCTCCTATGATTTTGTTTCAACGAAGCACGCCGACTGTTAGTAACTTATTATTATTATTATTATTATTCCCCACCAAAAATGCTGCCAGGAACTTTCTATTCAAAGGATCTTTATATGAATTCGGGCTACTTCAGCAAGCATACTATTTTTTTTTTCAGAAAGTTATATCAGAATAAGTAGTTTTCAGCACAACAAAATCGAAAGACCAAAGCATGCACGCTAGTTAACTTTCATGTTTCCCTCAGTAAGAGGTCCAGATCTCTGATAGTCTGATCCTGTCTTAAGTGTGGCAACAGTTTCAAGAAAGCAGCTCTCGGTAAAACCAGACCTTGGCTTAAAACATAGACAGCTGCTACTCCCTCCGGTTCATATTGTAAGACTTTCAAGCCATACTTAGATTTATCTATTAATCAATATATGTGGTTTGTGTATGCGTCTAGATTCATTAACATCCATATGAATCTAAGTAATATTAGAAAGTCTTAAATTGTGAAATTGAGGTAGTAGTATTTTAAATCTTGAATGGGTGATTTTTAAGCAAGAGATACTGAATTTCTAAACTAACATGCCATAAGTCTGAGAATATCAAAAAAGCTAAAGTCAGTCATACACGACACCAAGAGCTACCAACACAATAATTTTTGGATAGTTCTCAGAACATGGGATGGTGTTGTGCTTCTATCATATTCCTACTTGACTGCAATAAAGAAACAGAGCATCCACATGTTTCTTCTTGCCACGTTTGCAATTTGAGCTATTTTGTGGTATGCAACTACGAAATACATTTTATATGTACTGCACTGCAGAGAGGTTGCAATGTACCTGAGAAATTGGGCATATGAAGTAGAACGGCGTGTGGTTCATATCCAACCAGTGTCCAGAGGATTGTGGTTCTACTGGCACAGAAGCAGATTTTACAAGGGGTTCAACCACGCTCCACACATGATTCATACGATCAGGGCGCCTCCTCCTGCTAAGTTCTGCACACTGCAGACCAAGAAGCATCAGCTTCTCAGCCTGCACAAACGGCCAATCTCCAGCAGATCGGTCAACAAGTGACTTCAGCACACCCTTATCAAGTGCATCCTCCACCTCCCTTGCAATGCCTAAAGCTGGCTTCCCAGTCACTAGTCGCAGTATGATAATGCCGAAAGAGTATATGTCAGACCGTGCTGTTAGTTCCCCGGTGGTAAGAAATTCAGGGTCCATGTAAGCAAAAGTTCCCCTTGGATTCGTTGTTTGGTAGAAGCTCGTGGACACTGTGCTAGACTTATTTAGGAGGCAAGAGATGCCAAAGTCACTAAGCTTACTGACAAAATTTGCATCAAGGAGAATGTTTGCTGGCTTGAGATCACCATGGATGACTGCGTGAGGCTTGTCAGAGTGAAGGAAGATGAGCGCAGAACATATCTCACCGATGATCCGTGTACGGATCTGCCATGTAAGCGGAGACGTGTTGTTTTCACATGCTAGATGGTCTTCAAGGCTTCCATTTGGTAAGAACTCGTACACAAGACCTGAAGCTTCTGAGCAATAACCTACAAGAGTTACAAGGTTTGGATGCCTCACTCTACTAAGAACAGCAACCTGCCCAGTAACATTAGATTAGTGCAACTAAAACAATACACAATCATTCAGTAATTGTGGTTTTAGAGTTGTTATTAACCTAACATTAGCTTCGTTTTTTTTAAAAAAATACCTCTTGCTGAAACTGTGACTGGCCTTGCAAGTTCTGAGAGCGAAGCATCTTAATTGCCACAGTTGTGTTGCGCAGCAGACCCCTGTAGACACACCCAAACCCACCTTCTCCAATTTTCATTGCATCATTGAAATTCTGTGTTGCCTGATGCAGCTCCAACAAAGAGAATTCAGTGCTCCATGATAAGCTTGAGCTCGATACCATACTTTGTCCCTCTGCGCACAGCTCTTCTACATGTTTGAGTGCATTGTCCCTTTCATGCTTCAATTGTTCTAACTCCAGTTGCAGTGAATTGATGAGGGCTTGGCTTGCTGCAACCGTATCCTTGAGATCATTGACAGTGCTTCCATACTCTACGGCCTGTTGCTCTAGTGTCACTTTCTGTTCACTCACCTCAGAAAGCTTACTTTTGATGTCATCTCGGTTGTGTTTCAGTACATCCATTTCTTCCTTCAATAATCGTATCTCCACATTTGCCTTTGCTAAGGTTTTCTCAGACTCTTTCCTTTGCTTGGCCTCATTTAAGAACAAATCCTCAGATTTCTTGGCCTGCAATCAGTAGATCTTTGCATAAAAAAAACCTGCACCCTTTTTATGCTAAATTGGCGAAGAATTTACCTTTTGGTGATACGAGATCAAGTCTTCTTCTGTTCTTTGTCTTCTTAGTGACTCATCATATGCCTGCTTCCTATACTTCTCCACCTCTGCAAAGGCTTCTTCAAGTTTATCAAATAGGTTAGCATCTGAATCTGCATCGCCCTGGATACAGCACCATTTAATGAAATCAGATTCCTAGCTAACCATCCAAAGCTTAAATTTGGTGTAAGAGCTTACCTGTTCATGATGTGGTGCTGAGTTTGGAAAATCAGAACCTGCAAGTGTTGAGATGTCATCTCTAGGTATTCCAGACGAACTAGAATCGCTCAACACCTCTTCAGTCACAGTAGAAAAAGAAGCTCGGTATGAACTTGGAAAGCTTCCTCTCCGGATGCTATCCCAGGAATCAACAGAGGTGCCCTCCATGTTTAGCCTGCTAATGGCTTCTTGTAGGGTTGATCGAGAATGTAGTTGCAGTGATGTTCTACTAGCTGCAGGGACAACCTTTTCAGACACAGACCTCTGTATGGAACCATTAACGGCATTGTTTCCAGATTGAGTTGTTGTTGCTCCCCATGTAGACAAATTGGATATAGAGCCTCTGATAGCGCTGGCTGATTGTGTTTTTCGAGAAATAGGAGCAACAGACTCTCTGAACACAGTTTATACAGAGAATTACTCAGAATGATTTTGGAAGAGAGAGCAATAACAGAATGATTAGTATTTAGGAAACAATATATGGAGGAAGTCAGGATGAAATGAATATACAGACTGCACTGCTCATAACTTCAATGTTATCAACAGATCAGGAAGCGCAAAGCATAATCATATTCTTAATACCTAGTGTATATCAGATGCTCCTTGCAAACAAACCAAATCTTGCATGAAGTATTTGCTTTAAGCATGACTGCAAGTGCTGTTTTGGACTTGGGCGATTTCATTTTCCTGAAATTACAAGTAGGGTGGCATCACTTAGCTAGATATATGATGCAATAAAACAATAGCAGAAATGAAGATATACCTGGAGTATTGCTTGTCAGCAGCTGCTCCCATGACAAGTTTAGTCACACCATGCAGCAAAATAAGCTCTATAATCCCACTAGCAATGTCTTCATTTTCAATGACAATTTTCTCGCATTTGACCTGAAAAATCCAATGCGCTTAACTTGTCTTCCTAGCAATTCAGACTTCAATATTAAGAATTAATGTGATGGCTGCCTGAACCTTCATTCTTGTGCATTGCTCAAGGTACTCATCCAAATCCTTCTCCACCTGCTCCTTTTCATATTTTCTGTAATTACTGACCTGCTCTGGCCTCAATTTACTTGCATGGAACTTGCCTCCCACTACCATGTAATTAGATGAGATGTTTAGAACACCACACGAAGAAAATATGCAATTTACCTTGAACTTAAAAACATGAGGACAATATCTAATCAACCTTCACGCGATTTGCTCTTCTAAAAAACTTATAATTGGCTGTGACATCCATTTTGGATGTAGAGCCCAGGCTCGAATCCATTTTCTAAAAGAAAATTCTAATGTGAAGTAAACTTCTACTGTGAGAAGTGTACTCATTACTACTTCAGGACTATTCTGAACTGGCTCAGCGTGCATCCATGGGCACCAATCCTAGAAATCATAAGTTCGCACTAAAAATTTGGGATAAGGTGAATAAAATCACCGATACATCGGCCAACTTTTTGCCGACGCGGACAAGCGAATCGATGCACAACGAACTAACAAAAAAAAAAAAACCCTTCCCCCTTTGCCATATAATAGTACTAGCATTTACACCAAAAGGAAGCGGAAATCTCTGCACGAACCTAGCCCAGCCACACGCTCGGGATATCGGTGCGCGCGAATGTGCTCGCCGGAGTGAGCTTCCGCAGCGATGCCCCTCGCCGGAGACGGCGAGATAGGAAGCGCCGCATTGGGAATTTGGGATTAAAAGGAGCTGAGAATGGAATACGAATAATCTCAGGGGCTTCCACGCAAAAGGCACGCCGCCATCCGGCCGGTCTAAATCCCGGCCGTACACAGCTAATCGAACGGCTGAGGCGAGCCCCCCCAGCCTGTGGCGTTGGGCAACAGAGCGACCGACGCGAGGAGTGGGCACGTACTGCTCATCGGAATCATCTGCGCCGGCGAGTGGACGTGCGCCACCACCACGACCGCGGCGGCGGGCGCGGAGGCCAC
Organism: Oryza brachyantha; assembly: GCF_000231095.2. Taxonomy (NCBI): domain Eukaryota; kingdom Viridiplantae; phylum Streptophyta; class Magnoliopsida; order Poales; family Poaceae; genus Oryza; species Oryza brachyantha. The sequence continues at coordinate 14,900,422 of NC_023172.2, forward strand.
CTCCGCGAGGTGGCGGAGCACCCACGCGATGGTGGACCTGCCGTTCTTCTGCTGCACCGGGAGCGCCACGAACACCCTGTTCGCCATCGCCGCATCCTCCTCCTCCTCTCCCTCCTCCTCCTCCGCCGCCGCCGCCGTTGCGCGGAGTCCGGAGGAGGAGGAGGAGACGCCGCTCGCCGTCTCCCACGAGTCGCCCCTCGAGCCCATCACGCGGCGAGGGCGAAGCAAAAAAAATGGCGCGAGCGTGCGCCGCCGTGTGGCAACTGATTAACCAACCCTCCTCCCTCCTCCTCTCTAAGTCAAATCCCGAGCTGTTGCTGTTAACCCAGAGGAGACGGTGATTAAGTCCACAAACTGATCGCGGGTTTGTTAGTTTAGGGCGTAATTAAGGATCCTAAACTTGTCTAACAAACTGCTACTCCGTTCTGGAAGGGAGCGGGTCCACCGCTGACAGGTGGGGCCGCGATGACTTGGCGGGAACCAAAGTCAAGCAGTCAACCCCGCCCAGGAATGTGGGATCCAGTTGAGACGTTGACTGGTTTTGTATTCAATTTCAAGAGATCAGGAATGTTAAAGCTACAGATATTCATTGGTTTCACCTTTCAAAGACTTGGAAGCAGTGGAGCTGGCCGAAGAATGCTCCCATGGTAGTTCCTCCGTTTGGTTTCATTCGACGAACTTAGGCCTTGTTTAGTCTATAAAAATTTTTTTAAAAAAAATCAAACTTTTGGACATATATTTAAAGTATTAAATATAGTTTAATTATAAAACAAATTTCAGATTCCGCTTGAATTAATCCGTCATTAGCATACGTTGGTTACTGTAGCACTTATGTTCTAATTAAGCTCAAAAGATTCGTCTCACGATTTCCCCTGTAACCGTGTAATTAATTTTACTATTTAGATATATTTAATATTTTATTTAGGTATCCAAAGATTTGATGTGATGTTTTTGAGAAAAAGTTTTTAGAAACTAAACAGGGCCTTAACTTTTAGATTTACATAATTATTAATTATAGTGTGTTTTTATAAAATATTTTAATTGTAGCTTAATTATATTTATATATATATATATGCATATATTATTTTAGTAATATTAAAGGTCACTAAAAGTTATCTGTGTCAAATAAAAAATAATGAGAGTATACCATTTTACATCATATTTCAAAACCACTCAAGCAGAGCCTAGAAGCGTATTGACAACGAGGTAACAACACACTTATATACAATAGAAACATTTTCAAATCGATTTTTTAAACTTATTGTTTCATTTCTAAAAATATCATTATAAAACTAATTCCAAATCTGAACTTTTGGTCGGTGTTATTTGACATGCTAGACTGGGTTGTGTGATAAAAAAAAAGGTTTAGATTTGTAAATAAGTTTCAGTCTGATTTTGTAAGTTCAAAAAAAACAAGACAAATATTTTCGAACCAACTAAAACAAGAATGTGGTCGATCCAGTTTATTACAGCAGTATCATAACAGTATGATTCTTGGCAATTGGCATGCACAAAATTAACTTCAAAAGTACATCTTCTATATAAAAAGAATCATAAACATATGAGAACGAATCCAAACAACCGGTGTCTAGATTCATCCCCATAAACTCCATAAACTGGTTTATTTTGGAACAGGGATTACTGATTACTTAATCAGGAAGAGAGAACCATCGCCGCCATAATTGAGCTATTGAAAGCGCGATAATTAACAACCAAAAATGTGACAAGGATGTGTATTCTGCAATCCAACTTTATCAAAAATTAACTTTGGGAGAAAACATTGTTACAGGTAGAAAATGAAAGAAGAAAATAAATAGATAGTTCTAATTTATGCTTGCATTAACCCTAAGGATAATCTTATCTTTTCTCACCTACATAAACGCTAGGTTCATACGGAGTAACTCTGCAATAACTTTTTGATGTTGTGATATATAGGCACGAGGGCAATAAGGGCGATCTCAAGATGCTCCGAGCTGTTCAGACGAATGCCAACCTGACCAGTTCCCTTGTTGCTTAGATTTGCATGACCAATCAAATTGCTAGCTCTTCCAGCAGGAATCTGAGACTGGATGTTGCAGCCAACTGCAAGATCCCCATGCCAATCCACAACAGACAGCGCTATAGTAGAAAGCATGCGACCAATTGGATAATCTTTGTCTTTCAATGTTGCTTCCAGGCGCCCTCCGTAAGCCACATCTCCCCTCCCACTCATAGCACCACCGCTAACTAGAACCCTGAGCTGCTTATTCACTATAAGTTTGTCTTCAACCTTCACACCTGCTGATACAGAATCTCCGAGGAGTGTGGCAGATATCCCAGCAGCTGTGTTATTGCGCCGGAAGTTCTTAAATCTCGATTCACCACGAACAGTGTAAGCCATATCCTTGCCAACAGACTGCAGATCAAGCCCCAGTGAAGTAGTTCTACTCTCACCATGCTTAAGTGTACTTGCAACCTCCATTTGGAGGGAGCAATCCTTCTTGTCTTTAGTAAGTTGACCAGACACTGATAAAGGAACTTTACCTTTGACAGCAAACAATCTTTCAGCATTTACACCTTCATAACCAACATCATGATCCCATCCCTGGGTCTCCAGCACTGGCCTAACAAGCCATTCACTTGGTGTATCCAGAAAACGATAACGGTGGCTAGGATGGTCAGAATCAAATGATGAAGGCAATACCATATCAGGCATAGGCACCGCAACATTTGTTGGAGCATTGCCATCATCATCAAGACTATTGTTACTGGAATTATCTGTTCTGGCACTGGCCTCTGCTGCCATTTTCTTCATTATTTTACGACGCATCCTTTCCTCTTTTAGCTGTTTTTTGTAGAATAACTTCTCCCTGTAATCTAGCTCCTCAAGATATGCCTTCCTCTGAGCATGATTCAGCTTTGCAAGCTGAGCTTTTGTGAGGCGTTTAAAAGGAGGCAAGTCATCATAGTCTGAACCATCATCGGAATCAGAATCATCTGCCAAATCTTCTTCAATATCATCATCATCACCAAACTGCTCCTCTGGTAACTTCAGCGGGGCTCGAGACTGAAGAAGTGAAGATAGTAGGAAAGGAAGTGGAGGAATCCTCATACGAGGTTTACCAGCAGGATTATCCTGCAGCTTGAGAAGCACGTTGGCCTCTGCTAAAACCTTTGAGGCAAAACAAAGCAATAGCAATTGTGGTTTCCAGACATGTCCATTTGGCAACACCCTCTGCCCTGCCCTATTGGTCCTGCATGCTGAGTGGTTTTCAACCAGGGAGACCGGATTCATAAGACGGACATCACCAGCAGCTTGTCTTATGGCTTGCTGGACTACATGAGACCTCTGGGTTACAAACATCTCATAGCTCAAGGGAATTCCATTCGGACCGTCAGGTGGTGCAGATGCAGCATGAGTTAACACAACTATGGCATTGAACCAGATTGATGCTCCAAACACTCTAGTAATGGTTTGCAGAAGAGGCACATCACCATAGTCCCTGGTCTGCATATCCAGTCTGTCAAAATAAAGAACAATATCAGGAGGGTTTCTGCTGATAAGCCGCTTGACAGAGTTGAGAACCTTCTGGTTGTAGTGCTGGTCTGAAGATGAGCATGAAAGACCTGGCGTATCGATCACTTTTACTTTGATTCCCTCAACTGCACCAACTACTTCCTGAACCTTCCGAGTGCTGGTATCAAAAGCATTTGTTTCCAACCGTGCATCATCAAAAATCGAATTTATGGTAGCACTCTTACCAACCCCAGTTTTACCAAGAACCAAGATGGTGCAAGAAAAATCAAGGGGCCCTCCAGCAGCTTCAAGACGCTCTGCCATATCTTGTGCTTGGTCAAAGCTAAAAACACCCTGACCTGTATTTCTTCGAAGCTGTTCTGCCAGCCCGAGCCGGTAAAGAACCTGAGAAACCACCATATTATGAGGAGATTGCCCAAACCGGTTAGCAAGACGCAAAAACTTAACCCGGATCATCTGAAGCTTCTCACGGATTTCATCATTCTCATCTCCATCCCCAGAAGACTCAATATCCTGCTGGGTTTCTCTGTCTACAGCAGCCGGACCATTAGCGCGGGCCTGCTGAACAGGTCGAGCAGAGGGCTGCGACAAGGAACTCGATGATCCAAGGCCAGCAGGACGAGATGGCAAAGAAGGTCCATTAGAACGACCTGCAGCACCGCTTTTGGATCGTGTAGGAGGAGCAGAGGTAGCTTTACGCTCATCATCAGACGAGCTTGACTCACCCAATTCCTCAACAACAACAGCCGGCTCACCTTCAGATTGTTTCGATACCACAGGTCTGCTACTATGAGCAGCAACCTCTTCCCTGCTCTTCTCAGCCTGCGATTTGTGCTGATCAACCAAGACAGATTCTCTCACATGTCCAGATTCACTCCTCGATTGTGCGGAAAGCTCACGGCCAGCAGCATGGTCCGCCAAAACAGCTTCTGTCACATACTCCCTGATTGATTCCGCCATGGCTTCCTCCTCCAAGCGCTCCCTATTCGAATCACCTCCAATATCTTCCTCGATGCCAACATCGGCACAAGAACCATACCCTTCTTCATCACCCTCGACGGCAAGAGAACGGGAAGCCGCACCGGCCACCGAATCCTCCCCATTCCCCGAGACCGATCCATACGCCCCCGATTCACGCTTCTCATCGACGTCCCCTTCTAGGACATCCACAAACTCATCACCATCACCCTCCTCCCACGCCGCCTCCCGCCACGCCGCCGCAGCCGCGGCGCCTGGCGTCTGCTTCACACTGACCGGCGTCTCCACCGCGTCCCCATCTACCACCTCCACAGCCTCACCGCCACCTTCCCCCTGCGCCCCCGCCCCCGCCGCATCGGCCGCCAGCTTCACATCCCCCGCTGCCTCCTCCTCCTCCTCGGCGACTCCGCCCGGGCCGTCGTTCTCGCCACCCCGATCCTCCGCCTCGGCCAGGCGCCTCTCACCGTCCACCCCGCCGTTCTCCATTGACGCAGCGCAAAACCCTAATTTCGCCACCACCACAAATTAACAGATCAAAAAACTGAAAGAGAAAAAAAAAATCAGAATGAACAGAGAAACGAAACATCAGCTCTGTGGCTGCATGGGTAGATTGCGTGCAAGGAATGGTCGGTGGCAAGGAGGGGTCCCCGTGACTACCGACCTGCGCTGCTGCTGCTGCTGCTGCTGCGGCGGCGGCGCCGGAGAGAGAGATCACGGCGTGTCGCCTCTCGAGCGGCGGTCGCGGTCAGGGAAAGGGGGGGAGGGTGTGATCAGGGAACGGAGGACTCGCCGTTTCGTCTGGAATCGATTAAACCCTGAGATCGGTGGTCTGGCCTGTGGGCCCGTTGTTAGGTATTTACAACTTTGCCCATGAAGTTACCAGTTAATTGCTCCATGGTAAAATTGTTTTCGCGTTGCACCCGATAGTTTTTCGTTAAATTTTAAATTTTTCGTTTTAAATTTAAAGTTGATTTAAGATTTTTTATCAAAATTTAATTTTCAGTCTTGACTTTTATATCATAGAGATTACATATATAAAGCGTTTATTCATAAATTATTTTTCGTTTCTAAATATATTTAATTTCTTCGGTCACCCCTTGCTAATGACTACTGTAAATACAAATGATTAATTATAGAACTAAACGTCTACTACGAAAAGCGGAGGGAGTATATATCATCACACGGGAAGTGCATAGAATTGACATATGACACATGAGAAAAAGGATAAAAGGGTTAAATAAACAATCTGAGGTGATTGTTGTCTGCACGAAAGCACTTACATTCAAGTGTTGTTCTTTTCTTATTTAGAAAAGCAAGCCAGCAGATGGTTTAAATGAAAGAATCGAAGAGGATAAAAAAAAAAGGCATTTCTGATACCTATGATTAAGATTTAAATGGGAAAGAAAGAAACAAAAGAAGGGGTTGTTTGTTTGAAGGGGCTAATTCATAAGTCCCTCCACTTTAGTTTTTTTTAGCTCCTAAAATACCAAACATGAGAGACTAAAATAGACAAACTATCTAGTTCCATAAGTCTCTAGGATAGGTGCTAAAAGGGACTAAAGGTCTATAGTACACCTACTTTACTATTCTAAACTTATAGCTATGCATGTATGCTGTGTACTATAAAGTAAGTCATTTAATGAGGTTTTAGTCCTTTTTAGTCCATCTAAACAAAATAAATAGGATAGGACTAAAAGAGACTTATGTTTTAGTCCTAGGACTAATTTTTAGTCCTAGTAATTATAGAAACAAACATCACCGAAGAACTAAAGCAAAAGAAGAAAAGAATCGGAAGAAAAAGGGGCAAAGGTGTATGGAGCACAGTGAAATGCTCAACCCATCCATTCCTCCCAATGACACGGCCTACGTTTAAGTCGAAAGGAATCAAGGATGGCGCAAATAAAATTGTATATATGACATGTTTTGTTCAACCTTTTTTTCTCTCCTTTTTTGATAATGGATAAAAAATCTAGGCTTAACTTCAAAGAAGCTAAAGCTACTTGTTACAAAGTTTATAGTTCCCTAATAAAATATATTTGGCTCATACATAAAGCTAAAAATCCATCAAGCAAGAGAGAAATAACGAGATCACTAGAGTAAAACATTATTTAATTCTATTGTTAAATCTCCAGCCAAAGTGTCCAAACACTTGTATTGCCAAAATCTCCAACTTTTGACACACAATAGAGATAGCTTCTCTGTTTTTTTTCTCTCCTAGAATGATTCTAATTGTTTGTGCTACGGGTGATAAGTTTAATGATTAGATAGGTTTCGCGTAGGGTGTGTTTCTTGGCTATTAAGGCGCCACACATGCCGTGAGAGTCATTTCACTGCCTTCCTTAAGGCTCGTTTGGTAGGGTTCTGAACTTCAGATCCTAGCTCCAAACTCCAACCCCAGTAAGAGCTGCTCCTGCGAAAGCTGGAGAGCATATCAAAATTGTTTGGCTATCTTGGTCTGCTCCAGAACTCTTAAAAAGAGGATACATAGTATATTAACAATAATACCCTTGTGGATTATGTGTAATCATGATTAAGCCATAATTTAATTATGTTTCTTTTTTATGTAATTAAATACCGATTATTTTTTTAATTTAAGCAACACAACTATATGGTTACAAAATACTATATGACAGTTAACATACTATATAAATATTTAGTAATAATATATAGTAGCATTGTCATTAACATAAATGAAATGAGCACAAAATAACATGCTATGATATGCCCCGCTGCCGAGTCCTACGCGTGCCGTCGCCACTTTGAACTGCTATGCGCGAAGTACATAGGGAGATGGAGAGAGAATAGATTAGGGTACATGAGTGGCAGATTCGAGTAATTACAATGAAATAATAAAGGGTAGTGGATCTTTTGGCGTGAAGTATAGCTGTGGAGCAGCAAAAGCCCAGCTCTACCCCTGTAGTTCATTTTTTAGGAGCAGCTCCGCTAACTCGCTCTAAAAAATAGAATCCGTACCGTTTGGCATAACTCTAGCTCCAGATAAGTTGGAGTTGGGAGTTAGAGCTGTGCCAAACGGACCCTTATTTCCTTTCCATACATCAACTACCGAGCGTAATTACCAAGGCATTAATTTCATTTTATCCCATATTTTTCTTGAAAGCCCACACTTACAAAAATATGATATGCCAAGTTCTTTTTTCTGCAAATATTTTCTTGACAACTCGTGGAACGGAATCCTCTAATTACATGTCGGTCAATGGACAATGAGACCCATATGTTAGTCACCGACGTCTCTCTGACGTCAGAGAAGCTGCGTCCTCTCGTAGGCAGCATTTCCATCATGTATTTATGTGATAGTCTAGGCTTATCCTTCAAACCGTGATATTCATGGCTATTATGATTTTTACCAGCAAAATGTTACTGCCTCTATCAAAATATTAAAACCAGACGTGGTATAACCTAATGCTATAAATCTAGATTTACTAGATTGTATCACACATCTAGTTACATGCTTTAATATTTTGGACGGAGGGAGAATATAATCAAAAAAAAGAGGCGAAGGTCCTCATCACAACAGTATCTCTGATGCTGCACTAGCCGACGGCTCAAACAAACAACACATGGCAACTGTTTCAAAATGTTGTTGCTTTCAGATGAATCCATTTGTCAGTGTGCGGCAAGGGCAACTCATAAGAATATTCACAAAAAATGAGTACCTCAAAGAGGAAAAAAAGAGGAGCAAATAGTATCAGGAAAATGAAAACTGTTTTCTCCTTGTATAATCTTGGATTACAGAACGGAGAGCAAAGTTTGGGATCAGATCACGACGCACAAGGGGCTGCTCGGTCATGGGAGATACCTCGTGCCCTTCGTCAAACCAATTAATGATCGCCTCGGCTTCATAGGTGAAGCCGTCTGCTGCAATGCAAGGCTCCCTCATGACCTCCTGCCATTACATTCAAATGAAAATATGCTCAAACCTCACTTCTGAATCATCACAATTTGTCGAGTATTTATATATATTACTGTAAAAAAATCGCAGAATTGAGATTTCGTTCATATGTGGATATAAAAACCTGAGAAATTGGGCAGATGAAGTGGGAAGGGATAGTCTCTTTATCAAACTGTGATTGTGCATCTGATGATGTAGAAAATGCAGACAGATTCCTTTGATGGAGCAACGTTTCCGGTTGTCTGACACCGTTGTCATGATCAAGATGTAACTGCAGATACTCCTGTTGCGGCTTAATTACCTGTCTTATGGATCCCAAGTCACTCTTCATGGCGACAGCGCGTTGTCTCGACATAAATCTATCGGTAATCACTTCTTGCCTTTCCCCCAAGATTGTGCTTTGGATATCTCTAGGTATGTCCATTTCTTGTTTTAATCGTGCAAGTTCTCTGTTTGCTCTGAAAAGAGCTCCTTCCAATTCTTTCCTCCTTTTCACCTCTTCCAAGTACAACTCCTCGAATTGTTTGACCTGGGACGTTTAGAGTTTTTATAAGATTTAGAAAGAAAAGGTATGCAACTGAAATTTAATTGTTTCTCGTGCCAAATTTCTAGTTTAGCATTTCTGAAGAAATCAGTCAAATGGGCAATGAATTACTCTCTGAAGAGATGAAACCACTTCTTCATCTGCTTTCTGGCGCCTCAAAGATTCGCTTAAAGCTCTCTCCATCAAGTTCTCAGCTGCTATGCATGCATCGTTGAGCTCATCATATAACCCCAATTCCATCTTACTGTCATTCTGAAGGAAAAAAAAAAACAGTGGTATCGTGTTATGCTCATCCTTAGAAGGTGCATTTTTTTAGAATCAGAAGATTGATCGCATAATCTGATGAAACCTGTTCCTGGTGAGGTGACGGATGCAGAATGCTATGACCAATATCAGGGCTGGGAGGAGCATCAATTTTAAAAAGTTGGCTGAGAGATGTATCTGCTGGCGCTGTTTCTACTTTCTTGTCCCTGTCATGAAAAACTGGATCAGGGATTTTGAGGCTTCGATGTTCAATAGTAATCAGAAATCCAAAAATTTACTGCTTCAGATTGTACCTGGTACAAATTAGTTGTTCCTTACAGACAAACCAAATCTGGCATGATGGGTCAGCTCTCTCCATAATTTCTGTTGCTGTCTTGGACTTGGGTTTGTCCATCTTTCTGAGACCAAAAGGAATAAATAATACCTAAACTCCCTAATTCTACTAAATACATAGCACACTTGAACGCATGACATAATTCTTCTATGCTAAATGTACCTTGAGAAATGCTTGTCTGCAGCAGCTGCAATCACTAACTTCGTGATGCTATGCAAGGTAATAAGTTCAAGAAGACCAGCAACAATATCTTCCTTCTCGATGACAAGTTTCTCACATTTGACCTGAAATATACAAACAATTGAAAATCAAGGTCAAATTTGAACTAGAAAGATAAAAGTTATTTTAGGACGGAGGGAGTATTAGTTTAAAAACTTTTGATCTATAAAAAGTTTCCACGGTTAATGTAACTGCTAATCTACTAATGTGGCAGCAACCAGCCGAAAAGCCATCTTAATGATAACAAGTGCACAAAAAACCGATGCCAAATGCATGGAACTGTCGGAGAACTGGATAGGATAGGGAAATGGATGGCACCTTCATTTTCCAGCATTGATGGACGTAGTCGTCTAAAAGCTTATCCACCCTTTCACGCTCAATTCTTCGGAACAAGCTCACTTGCTCCGGGCTCACGTTACTAACATGAAACTGAACTCCCACTGAGATTTTAACAAAAAAAAGAGAGAGAGAGAAGAAGATAATTTCAGTTAGTACAGTACTCATTTTGCTGAAGGACAACCTTTACATTCAACAGTCTTTCCAGGAACAGACGTGACAGTCGATCAATTTTTCATGATGCACATGAGCTTTCTTGGTAGCACCAGCACAGGCATGGCCCATGGAGGATCATTAAACGGAATTCTTAAAGCGACAGTTGCTATCTAGTAGTACTAATAGTGAAGAAATTGAGCTCCAGCTCCTAATTGGCGATCAAGAGGGCAGGGGCACGTACTCACGGGGATCGTCTGCGGCGGCACGTGCACATGCGTGATGACGAGCTTGGCTCCGCTGCCGCGGAAATAGCCGATAGCCCACGACAGCGTCGACCGCCCCTTCTCAGCCGGCACCACCACGAACACCTTCTCCACCTCTGCCGCCGCCGCCGCCGCCGCCGGCGGAGCTGCGCGCGTCGCCTGATCCATCGTTCTCCTCAGCTTCAGCTCACCATGCCGCCTCGCCCTACAAGAGAAGAGAAAGAAATCCTAGCTAGCTTGTCCGGCTAAAGTTTCCTCTCAGGAGAATTGGGACGCTGGAGAAGGCGACACCGTGGGAGGAGAGAGGAAGTCCAGGGCAGTACGCAACACGAGAACAGTGATATACATGGACAAGTGGACACGAAGGGAGGCGACTTTCCTCTGAAACTCTGAACTTGTCTCATCCATCAGAAACTCAGAATCAGGAGTTCAGACCAAAACGTGCACATAATACATCGCTCATGTAATGTCTTCATGCCTTTTTTTTTGGATTGAAGGATGTTCCTAGTTATATTGAAATCACAGGACAGATTCAGTTATAGCCAAGTGCAATGTCTCTGTGTGTTGACCACTCAAGTTGATATTAAAATTTATGTGATCTCTGAATTTGGTGGTTGGAACTTGGAAGAGCAGACGGCAGGAAAGAATAAGCTAAAGGGATTTGGCATCTTGCATATCCAAATGCCTGATCTCCCAGGTGATCTTTTGGCGCCGGGCTATAATATGGTGATTTCTCTCATTAATAAATGCAAATGGGGCCTCTGGTACTGAACTTCTGATCATGATGTTTTAGACCTTTAGTTTTTCACAAAAGAATTCGCTTTCCTCGGTGTGTCTTGCCAGTTCTGCCATTCTGATCAACTATAATTGGTTGGATGATGTTCGGCACATAGTATTTCTCAAGCAGGATTTCAATGTACAAATTTGTGTTTCTGATCAAGGGACAGGAATAACTTAGAATGAAGCATACATTGAGCACAGAGGAGTTAGCAGTTAAAGGGGTATATTTTGCAGTTAAAGGGGTATATAACTTAAAATGGTATAGCATAAACAAAGGGGGAGCTGCATTGCATATATTTTGTACCTATTGAGTATCACAAAGGAGTTAGCAGTTAGCACTGGGGGTCAAGTAGTCAACATTGAGCACCCTCCGGTCGTGAAGTACATCCTAGCAAAAAACAGGAGTCTAATGCTGCTCCTTGAGCAAGCAAAGTAGCTCGGCTATATTGAATAAATCAGAATTTCTCCGGAATCAATGGCTTTCGGGCAACCTGTGGAAACCACAAAGAAGCAAACTAAGTAATCTGGTAGTTTTCACATGAAAAAGAAAAAAACACAGCGACAGAATCAGTATAACAGAAGCTCTGGCTTGAAGTAATCTGCATGCATTTTCAGCAAGCAATATCAAAGTTTTCCTTCAAAAGAAGTAGTTGTACTAAACTTAAACAGTGTGTGCATTAGATGAAAAGGTAACACTATGGTGGAAAATTTTTTCTGGTAAAAAACAGAGGCAAAGACTAAAGTATTTGGAAGCGCACAAGCCCAAAAAACCAGCATTTTAAAGGAAACACACCTCCATGGAAATTCTGAGGTGTCTATTCCAGCTCGATGCAATTGATCAACGTATTGCAATGCTTCTCGGCATTCTTCCCTATCATCAAAGAACTCCTTTTTATCGCCTTCAATCTGATAAGTATCATTCCCTTTCCCAGTTACAACCTGAAGGAGAAGAAGAACTGTCAGCAAAATGAAACAAAAGTGACAGATGGTGAATGCAAGACTAAATGTACATGTTCTGACTCTTAAATAAACCTAGCCTTTTATCTCACAAGATCAATGCAACTAGCAGTTCCAATTGAAAGAGAGTGCAAATATACAAAAACTAGAGCAGCTTTTTACTAGATAGAATTGCCACAGAAAAAGATAGATAGTGACATATCAAGCTATTTTGCAAGTTTTTATGTTCCTCATCTAATGTATCCTTGAACTACTTCATTTTTGAAATTTTATGTCAGGCCTCTGTTAATAATTTACAGGATTTTCAAGCATGAAGACTCAAGTGTAACATGTTTCATCGATCTCTTCACTACAGGACAAGAAACGGTTCTTCATAGAAAACTTACGACTACATCTCCTTGTTCACCCATGGCAACAGCAGCTCGCACAGCAACTCTTCGAATATCATGTAGGAATATCCTATGACCGTTTGGCAGTGGTGGGTAATAATCATTTGCACCGTACTTCAAATATTCTTCCATGGTCCACCCTACACCCGCCAACATATCATCCAGGATATCCACTGCTAAGAATAGGACAGAAAATCTGTGTAAAACTTCAGCTCCCCTGTGCCTTTACACCACATGATGATATCATAATCAAATAGAAAGAACCGTACAGGGATCTTCATTTGCTGGATTGTCAGACGTCAACATAACAACATCACTTTTCTCAGCTGCAACTTTTGTCATCACTGGCCTCTTCCCTCTTTCTTTCTCACCGCAACATCCAATAACTACACTTAACAGCATAGCAGGAGGTCCAATTTGTAACATTACAATCAGAATGGAGAGCATATTAACAAATTAATATCAGCACAAATTTGTATAGGAAGTTTTCATTCTTAATGAAACTATAGGTGAAAGTAACATACCAGTGACAATTCGACGTGGACCTAGTTCCCTTACACCGTCCAAAAGCCTTGAAAGAGACTCTGGTGTCCTTGCATGATCAACAATCACTCCAAACGCTTGCTCCTCATCAATGAGCTCACACCGGCCTGGAATTGCGTCGACCTCTTCAATGCCCTTCACTATGTCTTCCAATGGTGCACCGACAGCAACACCAACTGCCACAGATGCAAGGATGTTATAGATGCTGTCCCTCCCAAGCAGGCCTGAGGAAATCTCGAGGATCCCATGTGGTGTCTGTACTAGGACCTCCGTTTCAAACAGGGTAAGCTGATACTTAAGAGTGTATACATCAGCCTTCTTGTTCTCAAACGAATATGTCACCACAGGGACATCTTGCCCTCCTTGTGCAGCAAAGAACGGAGCGCTTGGATCATCAATGTTCACCACCTTACGATGGCGCTCAGGGTCAACCATTCTAGAAAACAGAGAAGCCATGCTGTTCATGTAATCCTCGTAGGTTATGCCAGCCTCCCCATCGGCATGCCTAACATTAGTAAGCACAGCAATGTCGTAATCTATCTCACTGTCTACTCCAGAAGGTGGCATCCCATCGGTGGCTGTCTCCAACACAGCTGCCTCGGCACCATTGTACAACATTGTTGCCATCAACCTCTGCACGGCAATGGGGTCACCAGAGGCATCAGGTTGTGCATCCAGCTTGTTGTTGCCAAACGCATATGCCCCGAGAACGCCTACCATGCCAGTCCTGACACCCATGGTTTCATACATTGCCTTAACGAGCTGTGCCGTGGTAGTGACCCCATCCGTGCCAGTGACACCAATCACGGCCATGTCTTTCGAGGGCCGCCTGTAAAGGCAAGCAGGGAGCACGCGGAGAGCGGCCGTGATGTCATCAACGATAACCAGCGCGCGGCAGGCAAGGGTGCCCTCGATGTCGACGGTCTGGTCGGCGACAACGGCAACCGCCCCACGCTTGTCAGCTTCGGTGAGGCCGGCAAGCCCGTCCTCTCCAACGCACACGTAGAGGTCACCCGCCGCGACGAGGCTGGCGTCGCGCTGCACCCCCGCGAGCGCGACATCCTGGTCGCCCGTCACCGCCACCGGCACGAGCTTGCTCTCGTCTAGGAGCTCGGCCAGCGTCATGCGGAATGCCGGATACCGCACCCTCGCCCCCTCGAGGCCGAGCTCATCGGCCACATCGAACACCTCTCTGTCGTCATCGAGCGGCAATCCCTCGTCGCCGTACTCCACCTCCACGCCCTCCGCCACCGTGTCCTGCTCGTCCGCCAGGGACACGACACTGAGGCCCTGCAGCCTCCGAATCTCGTCGAGGTCGATGACCTCTTCGGGGGAGAGCTCGTCGGCAAGGCCGTCCTCCTCGGGCTGCGAGGGCGACGGGGTGGACGGCTTGATCAGCCCACGCCGCGTGAACTCCTCCCGCTTCTCGGCAATCGCGCGGTCAATCTCGTCGAAGAACTCATCATCGGGGTCGTAGCTGCCGCCTCCCGCGGAGGAAGGGGACGAGAAGAGCGGGTGGTCGGGGGTGATCTCCGGCTGCTCGGCCTGCTGCCGCCTGCGCGCGCGCTCGACGTGGCGGGTGAGCTGGTCGTACCGGTTGAGGCCGTGGGAGGAGTCCTCCGCGGCCTCGGGGGGCTCGTCGTCGGCGGTGGGCGGGCGGAAGCGTCGCGTCGCGGCGAGGCGTCCGGCAGGGGGCAGCCGCCGCGTAGGAGGCGGGGCTAGTGCTCTAGGCGGCGGGCGGGAGGTGGAGGGGAAGGCGAATGGGAGGTGGAAGGCGAGCGGCGCCGTGGCCATGGGAGGCGGGAGGCGCGGGGGGTTAGTGTCGCTGCCACTGCGCGTGGTCGCCTGCTCGGTGGGGAGGTTTTGGATTGGGGAAGAAGAGGCGGAAGGGGATGAGGTGGGTGCACGTGTGGGCCTTTTGGGCTTTTTATTGGGCCGTGTGTCCGATGGTCGCTTGATCCAATGGTGTTTGAAATTGTATGGGCCGGACTGGGAAGCCTACAAAGATTTGAGTTGGGTTCATTTGTCCATCCAGTTTTTTTTTTTGAAAAAAAAGAGAGTAAACTTTTCGCAAGTTCGTAAATATGCGCACACAGATAGACAGCCACACAAGCACATTGATGAGTACACGTCCTTAACCCGCCGGTGGCAAATTGGTTAATGCATTAAGGGCCGAGTGTGTGTAAGTGTGTCCCCTGTGCACCACTGTAAATTGATTGGGATCATCAGCAAATACTCCGTCCGTTTTATATTGAAAGATATTTTGATTATGTTTAGATTTATCTATCGATATACGTTATATATATATATATTTGTTATTATTTATATAGTTAATATATATATCGTAAAACAGAGACATTAGTACAACACCTTTTGCTATGATTTCATTTAAAGCGCACCAATACACAGTATTACGCACAAATACAATTGAGTATACGTCCTTAACCATCATGCTCAAAAGAAAAGGAGATAGAGGCTAGTGGCAGACCGTGAGATGTATTAAGGACATTAAGAATCATATTGAAAGCTCTTCCATATGCCTCTAATATTTTGCGAACACCAATATTTATATCATAATTAATTGAGTCGCTAAATCATGACTACGTTGCAATGGTACATTTTGCATCTCTATTTTGAATTGTATAAAATAATATAATATGTTATATCTATTATTATAAGAGAGCCAGAAACATGAGAACAACTAACAACACCCAAAGACAGATATTCAAATATGAGCAGAAGAGTATAACCACGGCGACCGTGTTTTTCTCTCCCTCCCTCAGATTCCCTTGCGTTACATGCGTATGTTTTTTGAATGTATTTCTTTACGAAATTTTTCTATAGAAAAATTATTTTAAAAAATATATTAATCTATTTTATAATGTTTAATAATTAATTATATATTAATTTATTACTGCGTTTGTTTTCATACCGAATAACCAACCCACACGCCAAACACTGTGGACTTTGACTAATTTGTTCACATCCAAAGACAATGTTTTTCCTGTACATCACGCTATCTTCTTATGTATTTTCTCGTGACTTTAAGAGCTATCCATCAGCTCATCAAAATCTTTAATCCAAATAAAGATACAAGACTATTTCTTTAGTTACTATATACTAGAGTAGTTAATACATATATTAATAAAATATAATTATGTGTGATATGGTTTGGTATGACATGAATAATCTACTGATATAGATTAATCTATTTTGGATTCTATTTAAATGACCAAATTTAAATGGGACTTGCTCCCATGGTCTCTCAAATTAACCCTATAACCAATACGACCGAGACTACAGTGAGATGACGTGTTGATAACACTAGAACCACTAATTAAATAAAAAAAACAACAAGAAAATTGATAACACTAGCGAAAGCCAACTCGTCGTGGATCCACACCAGTTTTCTTTTTCTTTCTTTTTTTTTTTCTCGACGGCGGCAGCCGGCGGCCAAGACACGAACGCTAGAGAAAGCGGCGAGGTGAGTGGGCCCCGCCAGCCAGAAAACCATGTGGATAATCCCAAACTCTCTTGTGCTGACTGGATTACCTGGCGCTCCTCATCCACGCCACCAGATACCCGGGTGCTGCACACGCGGCGGGATCGCGAGCTCAGCCGCTGCCATCTGGGGCCCACTGGCCGTGGGACCCACCTGTCGGTCGCAGCTGACCAGGAGTCGCTAGAAGGCTCCGTGTACGCGTGGGGCGAGCCATTGCCCCATTTCCGTCCGATTTGGCCGTCGTTCTCGTCTCCCCTCCGCCGCCGTCGCCGCCGCCGCAGCAGCAAGCAGCAGAAACCCTAGACCTCGGCGAGGGAGCGGGAACTCTATCCAATCCATCTATCCATCCATCAGAAGAGGGGAGTGAGAGAGACAGAGCAGATGAAGTACGGCGCGCTCCTCGCGGCCGCACCCCTCACCGCCCGGCCGACCCGTCTGCCCCACTCGCCGCCGCCGCCGCCCTCTATCCAGGTCCGCGCTCTGTTAGACCTGGCTTTGGTTTCACACTGCCGGGAATGCGTTCTGTGCTGTAGATTTGTGGATCATGGTAGTTACGGATTGGAAAGGATTTGGATTGGGTTGGGCGGAGATTAAGGGGTTGTTTAGATGGGGCTAAACTTTTTAGCCCCACGTCACATCGGATGTTTGAAAACTAATTTGAAGTATTAAACACAGACTAATAAAAAAAACTAATTTCATAAATGAGAGCTAATCCACGAGACGATTTTTTTAAACCTAATTAATCCATAATTAGCAAATGTTTACTGTAGCATCACATATGTTAATCATGTATTCGTCTCGCGAATTAGTCTAAGATTATAGATGGGTTTTATTAATAGTCCACGTTAACTATTTATAATACATGTGCAAACATCCGATGGGACAAGGTTTAGCCCCTTGTCCCAAACACCAGCTAAATTGATAAAACCCTCGCTATTTTCATGTTCATCTGTCTTAAAAAATTATCTGATACGGGGTGCTGTCTCACCGCTGCAGATTCAGAATCGACTTTGTTCGATTCCGTCACTTCCACTAAAGGCTCGAGGCATGATAAGATGCGAGGCTTCTCTAGCAAGTGACTACACGTGTGTGATTCTCACTATAAGCTGCATGATTCGATTTGTTGAGCTGTACTGCGCCATGCAGTGCTCCAGACAGGGCGACCTGCTTGTCAAATCGCTTGTGACGCTATGTCATTTCTGAGGAATGATTCTGATGGCAACTCTTACGTATTTGCAGGAAGCCGTCTGAGGTGGCTGATTTGGACTGGGAGAACCTTGGTTTCGGAATCGTGCAGACCGACTCCATGTATATTGCAAAATGTGGACATGATGGGAATTTTTCTGAGGGCGAAATGGTACCGTTTGGACCTATAGCGCTGAACCCATCCTCCGGAGTCCTAAATTACGGACAGGTTTGTATTGGAGATAGATCTCCTTGGTTCATATATCCTGATACATTGTGGTAGCTGACGATAAGGCAAAAAGGAACATTTTTAAAATATTGTGATTATTTGCAGGGACTATTTGAAGGTCTAAAAGCATATAGAACAACAGATGACTCTATCCTATTATTTCGCCCAGAGGAAAATGCACTGAGAATGAGAACAGGTGCAGAGAGAATGTGCATGCCTGCCCCTAGTGTTGAGCATTTTATGGATGCAGTGAAACAGACTGTTTTAGCAAACAAGAGATGGGTGGGCTTACTGTCCAAAAAACAAGTTATTTCATAGTGGGCTATGCCATTGCTTATGCTCTTGATTTAATAATCTGTGAAATATTTTTTAATTGTAGGTGCCTCCTACTGGTAAAGGTTCGTTGTATATTAGACCGCTACTTATGGGAAGTGGTGCTGTTCTTGGTCTTGCACCTGCTCCTGAGTATACATTCATTATATTTGTCTCACCTGTTGGGAACTACTTTAAGGTTTGTGTTGCTTTTTTTTTTTAAAAAAAAATGTGCTTCTTTATTTGCCACGGAGTATTTTGCCATAATAAAGAATATCTATAGTTGATACTGTTATAGTCTGCATGCTCTTGACATTCTTCCGTATATATTTTGCAGCAACTTATGATTTTATGGTCTTTTTTCTACTATTGTTCGTTGACTATAACTGATGGATGAATTTAGAATGTTCAAACAGCGTGTGTATCATGGATTTTTAAAAAATAATTTGTTTACTCATCTTCAGGAAGGTTTAGCTCCAATAAATTTGATAGTTGAAGATAAGTTCCATCGTGCAACCCCTGGTGGAACTGGAAATGTGAAGACCATAGGAAATTATGCCTCGGTAATTCTACTGTCAGCTTGAAACCCATTATTTGTGGTTTGCTTGAATATTGCAATGTACATCTTAGATGTCCAAGTTATTGTAACTACATGGCTATTTCTGCAATTTTGCTATCTGATATTTCTGTTGCTGATATTTTGATGTAATGTTTGTAAGTTTAAATATGCAAATTTTAAACTATAGAGAATCATTCTATTGGTTTGGCGTATGATTGAATGGAGTACTCTGTCAGTTCAATTATCTTAACAACATATGGCAATTATGAAGCTGTGAAATGAAAATAATTGAATCATCAGATGTACTTGAAATGTAATGCTGTATTCAAAGATGGGTTATGGATATATCCCAAAATTTTGCTAGCCTTGCTGTCTACTACCATTAAAATTTTCTGCTATCTTCTATATTGAATTATGTTATTATTTTTGCTAGCTTTAACTTATATACATGTGTTCTTGTATTTGCATAGGTCTTGATGGCACAGAAGATCGCAAAGGAAAAGGGCTATTCTGATGTTCTCTACTTGGATGCTGTTCACAAAAAGTATCTTGAAGAAGTTTCTTCATGTAATATTTTTATTGTCAAGGTGTGTTTATGCTGTCAGTAATAGTTTGATTTGAATGCTTTCTGCAGTAGGTCAAGTGCCCTTTTTATTTCTGAAAGCTACTGCAGTAAAACAGTTGAGCTAGATTTGTAACCTACTTTATTAAAATCAGCTTTGTTTTATTAACTGACAAATATATCCTTTTATGTTGGTATAGCTTAAAGAAATTGCAAGTAAATGAATGAGTCATATGCTCTTTGAAGTAGATATTTGATACTTTTTGGATTGAACGGGCTTCTGGCTCAAAACTCCTGAATCTGTTATAGAAAGCATTAGAGTACCCAAAAATATAGATGTGTATTATGAGGTAGCTGCTAGCAACACCAATTAGTAATTGCATGCCAAGCGCATTCCTACAATTAATGGAGATAACTGGCTAAGCCTAATTTCATATCTTACAAACTCAAATGTGCTACCCTTTTCTGTGCATAAGCCAGAAAACCTCTTTGAATTTCTTCCTAAATGAAAAACCTCTTTGAATTTCTTCCTAAATGAAAATCACAGGCATGTTGGCAACACATGGTTCTAGATGTTGGTAATCTAGCAACACAGTGCTATGATTTTTACATAGGATACTACCATATTACCATGTGGTTCTATACCTCAGTTCAGCCAGGTTGTCTATCTATGTCATCCTGAATGACACACTTAAGTTGTAATTATTTGAGTTTACAGTGGACATTGCATTTCCATTGCAGATAAAACAGTTACTATTTTGTTTTGCATGAGGATAGCCAGCAAATTAAAGGAACATCTCATACATGCTCCCTGCAACTGATATCTATTTATTATTTTTCTTGGCTTTTGCACCAGGGCGATGTCATTTCAACTCCAGCAGTAAAAGGAACAATATTGCCAGGCATCACAAGGAAAAGTATCATTGATGTTGCTCTGAGCAAGGGTTTCAAGGTAAATTAGTTATCAATACCATGAAGTGACAAGCTAAATGTTTTACTATCATTGTAGTCCAAATTAGTAGTATGTGATTTGATAGCTTTGATGCCTTCCTTTTGTTCCATTTTGATATTTTTAACACTAGTATTAGGCATTCAACATTGATCCTTGCGTTTGCTAGGTATCCAAGTCCATGTTTCTTATGTGTTCATATCATCCTTCTTGTTCATGATGAATCTTAGCAGGGGGTTTATCTTTCATTCTACCGGGAGTACATTTGTGGTTAGGTTCATAGGAGACATTGATTGCCAATGAAGATAGATCCTATTTTTCCTAGTGATGTTGATACAATTTGAAGCAGTAAAGCACTGTTCTGGATCTGTTATTTATTCTCATTTTTTCTGGAAATCCTTGTAAATGTATTTGGTTTCTTGAAGGTCGAGGAGCGCCTAGTGTCAGTGGATGAGCTGCTTGAAGCTGATGAGGTTTTCTGCACAGGAACTGCTGTTGTAGTGTCTCCTGTGGGTAGTATTACTTATCAAGGGAAAAGGTGAAACTTTTATCATTGAAGTTAATCTGTTTGTTGTACATGTAGTTAAAATAAAAAAAAGTCAAATTGTTTCTTTATAACTCGCATAATACCCATATTGTATATTGCTCCTCAAACAAATCACTCAATTAAGCCATATGAAACCTTTATTTCTACCAAATAATAGGTTGAGATTCTGATACTCCACTTCTTGTTCTTTGAATAAAAAGTGCAATGAAGTCATTTAACAAAACAATTGAAAGCTGTATATATTCACTAGCGGCTAGTTAACTAACCCCTTCTATTGCATCGCCTACAAATGATGGACTTGGTTGATTTGGTAAATTTGCTAAAGTTAGAGAAAGCTTATCCTTCAGTTCCATAATACTATGCAATGGATTTTTCTTCGCAGGGTGGAATATGCTGGGAACAAAGGAGTTGGTGTCGTGTCCCAGCAGCTATATACTTCGTTGACAAGCCTCCAGATGGGCCAGGCGGAAGATTGGCTGGGCTGGACTGTGCAACTGAGTTAGAAGTAACAAAATGTTCATCATGCTGATACTACCCTCGTCTCAGAATATTAAGATCTGGTACCAAATTTGTCATAATCTAGTAATCTAGATAGAGGATATATCCGGATTTGTTAACAAGATGGACATGATTGTGGTAATCTGTTCCTTCAGTTTTGTAGTCTTTGTTGGGGTCATCTTGCTGTATGTCAGTATGATGTATAGACGGCGGTGCATTAACGCGTATCTGTTTTGCAAATGGACGACACCATGCATGCAGCTTTATGCTTCGCACGAGAAATCAGACGTGGAAGGCTTTCCTTTCTACTACCTCCGTACTTCATATTTTGTGTGTTTGACCATACGTGTTATTTGAAAATTTTACTCTCTCCATCTTAGATTATAATGGATTTTAACTTTCTGTTTAATCTTTGAGTACTCGTCTTATTAAAAAAATTAAAAATATTATTTATTTTATTTATTATTTTATTTATTATTAAAAGTATTTTAACTATTACTTATAAATTTTTATATTTGTACTAAATTTTTGAATAAGAAGAATGGTAAAAAAATATAAATAAATAGCAGAATCCTCTATATTATGAGACCGAGATAGTATTAAAAAAGACTAAAAATATTAGTCACGCGTAAATTATTATTTATGTTTAATCATCTAATAATAATATTATTAATTGTAAAATAATTTAAATAAGACAAAGAATCAAAAGATGGTATCCAAACTCTGAAAAATAAACTTATTTTAGGATGGAGGGAGTAAAATTTTGACAATTGCAGAACTATTTTGCTATGTTGATTAGAGCATACTCGTTAATATGGGCTTAAAACTTTGTTTTTGGCTCTCAAACTCTTATGTCTAATTGTCATGTTAAATATCTCTATAACTATCTCCGTCCCTAAATATTTAACAAAGTCATCTATCCTCTTTCACATCTCACGTTATGCAAAAAATATTGCTTCTAAAATAAAAAAAAACAAATAGTTTGCTAAACAAATGATTTTGTTCAATGAACCTGTGAAATTTATCATGAGTTGTATGTGCACGTTGCAATGCACTGTATATTATTCTTTAAACTAAAAAGAAACAAATGTTATCCTCAGTTTTAAATTTTGGAAATAAAAAACTGGGAAACATTAAACATTTTCTGCAGTGATTTTTTACTTCATTTGTTTTATTTGTTTTATATTATAAGACTTTCATGTATTAATGTATGTATCTAAATTTATTAGCATATAAATAAATCTAGTATCTTATAATGTGAAACAGAGAGAATATTTGACTCGGCGATGATTATTCTAACATTAATTCTCTATCGTATTTTGTCATGTGATCCAACTGAGCCATGCCATTCATGTCAACCACTTAAAAAAAACTTCCTACCACATCAAAAAAAAAACTTCCTAACACATCAAAATAACACATGTCAACCGCTTAAAAAATTTTGTATAAATTTTTATGATAGTAGAGATTAGGATTACACAACAATCAAAATAATCTATCCAAAAATCATAATAATAATGTTTTAATTTGAGAATTTAGCTAGGTGTCAAAATTCATCAATTTTTATAACAGTAAAGATTTAGATATTTTTATAATAATATGGAGAAACAAAATAATCTACCCTAAAATCACAATAATAATTTAATTTGAGAATTTATGTAGGTGTCAAAATTTTGGTGTTAAAATTATAATTTATTGTCTGATAATATTTAATAAAAAATATAAAAAAACAACATTTTAATAATTAATTAGTCCATCATCAACGTTGCTTG
This sequence comes from Oryza brachyantha, assembly GCF_000231095.2. Lineage (NCBI taxonomy): Eukaryota > Viridiplantae > Streptophyta > Magnoliopsida > Poales > Poaceae > Oryza > Oryza brachyantha. The sequence goes on from NC_023172.2 coordinate 14,923,727, forward strand.
GCCTGCACCCTGTGACGGAGTCGAACTCGACCTACGGATTCGAGGAGCGCTTCACCGCTGCCGCGAACAAACGCATCCACGGACGAAGATGTGACAGGCGATGACGAGTTGGCGTACTCCTGTACAACCTTCGTCCCAAAATAAACAAATTTGTGAGTTCTTAGATAGAATTTTCAACTCTTCATCTTATTTAAAATTTTTTTATGATTAATATTTTTATTACTACTATATAATAAAACATAAATAATACTTTATATATAATTATTTTTTTATTTTTTAATAAGTTTTTTAAATAAGACGGATGTTCAAACGATTTTAGGACGGAGTAGTATATTTGTTCTCTCCGCCCTCTCTTCCCCGTACGCGACAGCGACAGGCCGACGAGCACTCCCCCCACCCCCGTTCCGCCGAGGACGGGCTTCTCCTCCCACCGCCTGCGCTGTCGTCCTCGGTGAGCATCCATCCACCCAGATCCTCTTTTCTCACCTCTCTATCCACGCGTTCTCTGGAATATCTTTTTAGTTTTCTATCTTAAGGGTTTCTACATGAATTTCGTGTCTCTGCTATGACTCTATTTTTCGTGTCTCTGATATGCCTATATTTTCCTACCAGATGAGTATGTCTTTGCCCCCACTAACTACCAACACTTAATGATTTTGTTTACCTATTTTGAAGGAACAAGCAATCTCGATGGAATTGAAGTTGGTTGTACCATCTTCTCGCAAGCTTTGCAGTGATCCAGATACTTCTACCCTTAAAAAAACTGACGATAGGTACGTGTCCTCCTTCGATTTTAGGTTAAACATTACAGGATCGCTTGCTGTAAGCCTGTAAACCTCATCTATACTTACTTAGATGAGATTAAACCCCTCTCCATCTCCCTGTCAATTACCCCACCTCCCCGTCAATTTTAAATGAAATTAAAAGGGCAATTAGAATACATATTTTTTTCTTAATTATGTGACATGCAAATTTGCTGTACCTCCCTTCAAGGGAAGGATGCATGGAAAAATCCATTTATGTGCATGTATAAATGTTTGCTCAGGATTTGAAGTTTTGACAGCAAACGATATGGATGCTTGGGAGAAATATGCAAGAAAATGATTGAAAGAATGTATACGCTACAAATATGTGAAACCATATTAATTATACAATTTTGTGCTTTTCACTAAAAGCTGGAATTTATTTGTTGTTTGCTAGTCCAGGAAACCATAGAATAGACTAGTCTGGTGAAATTATATGAACTTAAACATTCAAGTTGAAGGGTTCAATGTGCACTTTCTCTCTCACGTTTGCAACATAAGAGAAGGCTAATAATATAGCCATTAAGTTGGCTATAAGAGTCCTTGTAACCTTCTCTCAGTCCACTCGTATATTAGTTGTCTCTTTATAATTAAAAAGTACATGACCCACTTATCTCTCTTACGGAATTTATTGGTTTTTGCGCTAGAGCTGGCTATAAACTTATTTACTACCTGATTTAAAATGAACAGTCTAGTCTTAGAAATATGATATACTATTCACTACCTGATTTAGAAAACCACCCTTAGATTTAGGTAAATATAATCCCATGTTTACTATATCTCATCTCTAGCCTTCCACACATGCAGCGGGGATGATTATATTTTCATTTATTTTCAAATGCGGGGGTGGGGGGGGGGGGTGAATTGAAGGAACTGCACGATACTTATATTGATGCGCCCAGATATAGTGCCAGGCCACGCAAGTTTGAGTTGCCTAAAGAGGTTCTAATGCTCAGACTGAAGCATGATGTCAAGATCTTGGAAATTGCACTGCGCGTGTACGCTAACTCTTTGATTAGGTGGTGTGTAGATTGAGAAAAATGAGAAGTGTCGCGTCAAATGTTTGACCGGATGTCGGAAAGGGTTTTCGGACACAAATGAAAAAATGAATTTCACGGCTAGCCTAGAAACCGCGAGACGAATCTTTTGAGCCTAATTAATCCATCATTAGCACATGTTGATTACTGTAGCATTTATGGCTAATCATAGATTATTTAGGCTCAAAAGATTCGTCTCAAGATTTCTTCCGTAACTGTGCAATTAGTTTTTTGGTTTATCTATGTTTAATGCTTTATTTAGGTGTCCAAAGATTCGATGTGATGTTTTTGGAATTTTTTTTTGGAACTAAACAAGGGCTTAGTTCCTAAAAATTTTTCCAAAAACATCACATCAAATTTTTAGACACCTAAATAAAGCATTAAACATCGATGAACCAAAAAAATAATTGCACAGTTATAAAAGAAATATTGAGACGAATCTTTTGAGCCTAATTAGTTCATGATTAGCCATAAGTGCTACAGTAACCAATATATGCTAATGACAAATTAATTAGGCTCAAAAGATTTGTCTCGCGGTTTCCAGGCTACCCATGAAATTCGTTTTTTCATTCGTATCCAAAAACTTCTTCCGATATTCGGTCAAACATTTGATGTGACACTTCTGCTAAAAATTTTCTCAATCTAAACACCCCCTAAGCAAAAAATATGCTGGTATGGTGGCACAAAAATAGTTATGATACGTTTTGGTTAGTCAACTTCATAAATTACTAAGGCCGCGTTTGTTTGGACAGAGGTAAGTTAACTTACCTGGCACGAAAAACGTACTAGTAGATTAGTACATGATTAATTAATTATTAAAAAAATAAAATATATTAATATAATTTTTTAAAACAATTTTCCTATAGAAAAATTTTGCAAAAAATACACTGTTTAGCAGTTCGGAAAGCGTGCGCGTACAAAACTAGGTGGTAAGTTAACTTAGGATAGGGGGACGAACGCGGCCTAATTCAGTTTTATTCTAAGTGTTCGCTTCCCAAGTTGGGTAAAGTTTGAATATTTGTTTTTGGATTGGAAGTTGGAAATGCAATTTACATATCTGAACTGCCCATTTATATTGCAGGATGCTGACCTAGAATTTGTGGAATTGAAAGAAAGGAGTGTTTTTTTCGAATGTGGTGGACCTTGGAACGAATTCATACACTTCAACTTTTTGGTGAAATGTTCAGATGGCACTACTAATTTGTTCTTTGTTGAGGCACATCCCAACTGCAAACGGGAGGGCGGCATTTTTCTGTGCTGCCCTTTGGAAGAGAATGACACTGGTAGCATAATATATAATTTATCGCTTTTTTGTGAAAACATGGCAGGATAATTATAGTCTCTTCCTTTTCTTTTCTTAGAATATGCACTAATTGTTTCTTCTTTCCCCTCTTTTTTTAAGGTAATTGTTTTGGTTGCCAAAAGTGTGACGTGGATGATCTTAGGCATCCCGCTGCTCTTAACTATCGCGGTGGCCACAGGGATATCTGTGCTGTAAACGCAGATTTAGATGATGATTATGAATGTTTTATGGATTGAGCCTGTTTAAGACGGACGGACTTCATGACATCTGTGCTGCTGACCACTCATATCATCGAAGTTCACATGATGAGTCTATATAAGAAGAACACAATAGGGAACTTTGTTTTCTAGAGTACTTTAAAATTTTATGTTCTATTGTCGTGGAGTCAGACTTGTACCGGTGCCAAATCAATTAACAGCCCTATCTTTTGGCTTATGATTGTAAACCAAAATTTGAATATTCAACCTTAAATTTAAAGCTAACTTAGAGTTATTTTTTATTTTTCGGTCAATGGCTTTCAGATCGCTAAGAACACAAATTTAAAAGCTTTATTTATAAATTATGTTTAGTTTATAAATATGCATTTTTGTATTTTTCCCTCGAATAAACGAAAGATGACTTTTACACGAATCATATAAAACTTAAATGTTTCTCCCATCAATACTGTTTACTAATTCATCCACCTGTATCGCGTCTTGACCGTCTCAACTGGTCCTTATCTTTTTCAATAATTTCTACACTTAGAGTGAATTTGATGATTCGCTTAAAGTTAATGTAGTAGATAAATAGAAAAAAAAGAGTGAATTCCATATCGGGCCATGTTTTCTAACCATGGTTTCAGATTGGATCACCCTCAACCCAATGTTTTTATTTTGGACTAGACTTTGTTAGTAAAATGTTGCACTTTGGACGATCTGTCAGTAATCAGGCTTAAACTCCCGTAGACCCTGAGATCATAAGATGAGCTCGCCGGAATGGTAGAAGAGAAGGTTGCCGTGCACTCTCAACCTTCCATCGGCGTGCTTAATTCCAGACTCGCTGACAGGCGGGCAATTGGTCCAAAGTACAAACTTTGGGTAACGAAATATGGTCGTGAAAACATTGAGTTTAGGGTGGTCCAATGTGAAATTATGGTAAAAGAACGTAGCCTAGTATGCAATTCACTCTAGAAAAAAAGATCCGTGGGCGAGTTTCTGAACACTGCATGCAAGGTGAAGGCAATACGAGCCAGACCAGTAGAGGTTAGCTTAAACGGATCGGACTGACAGTGAGACGTTGAACCTCAGCAACAGAACGAGATGGTCTTAGCAACATGGGGGTTTTAGCACAGATGTTAAGGTTTTTATTTTTTGACATTTTTTTTTGTCACGATCTACTTATAAAATAAATTATTTTAAAATAGTTAAAACGTCAAAAGTGATGTTGACATGCGCGTACTTGATATATGGATTGGGATTTATTGCTCTTGCTCGTGCAACCGCTGCTCATTGATCTTACGTTGTTTCAGACCAGAAAATCATCGGTGTAGGACCTGGGGCTGTGTTCTTTTGGAGGCTTTTATGAAATACGAAAGATTATCTAATTTTTATAATAGTTATATAACCGATGAAATTAGCTTTAAAATCTATAATGTCTTTTTTAAAAAATATCGTTTAGTATTTTAGAACACGTGCAAATAAAAGTTAAGAAAAATCTTAGATAAAGAACACAGGTATAGTATACTATAGACATGTTCGTACGTAGTAGGGTTTTTCTTAATCATGCTTGGGTGACCCAAGTTGGGTCTCAAATTAATGAATTACGAGAGTATAATCGTTTATTATGTACTACGGAATTACTCAACGTGGCAACGTCAGTCTCAACGTGACTGAACGATCGATGGGTTGGCCATGGTCATTTTGAGGGTTTACGTGATTGCTGGGACCTCTGAAACATCGTGGCGAAGTGTGATTATTATAGTTTTTTTTCATTGTTTTGTACAGTTTCTTGCAATGATAATCACAGTAACTATGATGGAGAAGCCATCGGTTTCGTCTACCCTGGTCGACATTTCTTCTGCTTACATTAAACCCATCTAAATGAACTACTACACAATATGTTCACTCTGCAGGTTTGTCCTAGTTTCTATCGGTTTCGTATACCTCAAATTATTTTTAAGAATGATAAACAGCTCTAATCGAAAAGATAAGCATGCTACTGTCATACTCGACGCCAACATTATGTTATCGCATCACTTCAGTCTCCAGCGGTATAATGCTGACAGCTAGCAATCGACCATGTACGCATTGTAAGCTAAGCACACGATGGCAGGTCAGTATTATAAATATCTAATTAATCTCTGCTGCCGTTTGCTTTACTCGGTACACTTGCTTTAGTAATCGTTAATTAAGATCGATATGATCTTACCGAACCTGATGACTATGCGTCTAAGCCATTGCGTTCCACGGCCCCATTTAACAAAGACGGATGAGACATAAAGTCAGGGAGAAAGGAGCAGGAAATGCAACGAACAGGTGAATATATACGAGGATTGTATATAGGTTGGGGTTCATCAGATTTAGCAGGAGCATAGGCGACCTTCGCCTGAATGTGACCACCGTGCGCCCCTGCCGACACTCCTGTTGCAGGCTGATCACAAGACAGAAGTAATCATTATCCAAAGAGTGGCATCACCATAAAGTATTGTTGTACGAGAAAATAGTGCACGTATATATATTTTTCATGTATTTTGGTTCTCTATGGTTAAAATCACATAATGGGAAATGAAGCACTAGTAGGATTGTGTCAAAATAGATCATGGACTAGAAACATTGGAAATGAAGGATTGTTTAGACTGCTATGAGCTCATTGAGCTCTTATTGTTGCCCTTTGGAGATATTTGGAGCTATGTTAGATCAAGGAAAAGGACAAATATAGTGCCGTCTACTGGTTGATTGTTTGGTATTTTTAGAAAAAAGATAAATGTATATTTAAATAAAATTTTTATATAGGTGTTAATAGCAAACTAAAAGCTAATATAAAAAATAAAAGAACATAAAATATTAATCTATTTAAAGTAAAAATTAAATTTTACCTTATAAGTATAAGTGGAAAGACGGAGCTTTTAAGGACTCAAAGCAATTATTTTCACTTATCCTGAAAGAAATACTGTACCACAAAAAGTTGCCAAAGGATTGTACATATGACTCGATGAGAGATCGTCGACAAGAGTATTGCAGGGTTGTTGTCTCATCCAAAGGGTGTCCCATGACCAGCCCAGGCTACAGTATACTCCAAAGTCGAAACCTCAGACAACGCAGACATGATGCTCCCACGATCGAATCCAGTGAAGCAAAAGGATGCTCCTTTTCTTCTAGGGCAAGAATTTATCGAGTATTGCATGGGGCAGAGATTGGAGTGGTAATGATTTAAACTTTTTGCCTGTAAAATTTGTGGGATGTGTTTAAAATGAGTTAAAAATAAAATTGTATAGAGTTTTAAGTTTTTTTTTAAATGCATATACGTACGTCCCGGCCGTACGATCAGGATGGACGCAGCCACTTTCCGTCCGCTGCATGTTTGCTTGACTCTGCTTTTCATTGGTTGTGTCGCTACTTCTATCCTGGTCGTACGTAGGTCATACGGTTAGGACATATGTATAGCATTGTAGAATTTTTTAAAGATTAAATAGGGTTGTGAAATAACCTAAGACCTTAACCTATTACGACTATTACGACTCCTAGGTCTAGATGGTCATAATTTAGACCCAAATCGATGAACTGCAGACAGACAGCTATGATCATGGCATCTATCTCCTGCATGCTCACAGATATGTCTGGCCTAGATTCATGGAGTACCTTGTAGCTGTGATTCATCTAACAAAAATATGTTGGATGTCCATGAAGCTTAGTTGACGAAATCTCTACTCCCTCCGTCTCAAAATAAATCAATTTTTCATTTTTTACCTATAATATTTGACTCTTCGTCTTATTAAAAAAATTTAAGATTAATATTTTTGTTTTTATTAGATGATAAATTATGAATAATAATTTACGTGTGACTTTTTTTTAATTTTTTTAAAATTTTTTAAATAAGACAGAAGGTCAACGCTGAACATGGACGATAAAAAGTTTGTTTTATTTTGGGACGGAGGGAGTATAAAAGCACAAGGAGGATTATTGGACGGTCACGATTTGTTGTTACTACTGGCTGTCAAGAATTTTATAAGTACACCCAACTTTGATAGCTAAAGACAGGGAATATCACAAGCAGCTGTAGTAGTACTAGTTTGCAGGTACAGTACAATGCCCACCCAACCAACCCAGGTATCTACTATCTAATCAAATCAACACCACCAGCACACAAGACACAACTCAATACTGCATCGCATTACGCCACTACTCCTACCAACATATTACTATTCAGTAGGAGGAGAAATCTGACAGCTGATTTGGTCCCCGAATTGCAACCTAATTAATTAACGGCTTTGGTGATCTGGTTTGGTAGCGTGAGGTGAGGAAGGTGATGCCAAAAAGCCTTTTGATCCGTCAGGGGCTCGCTGTCTACGCCTTCTATTGTTTCGTTTTGTGTTTATAAACCAAATTTTAAATTCTAATATTTAATTTGGGTTTAATTTTATGTTTTTATTATACTTTATTTTATAATTTTTTTGATTATAAAAACATATATAAGCTTTATATGTAAGTAATTTTTATTGCTAATAAACCGTTTCGAATTTACTTACGGTAAACGATATGATGGAGGCTGGAGCCTCCGTGTCCCGCATCACGGCGATCCATCCGCAGTCGTCACCACACCAGCCTTCCGTGGAACGCAAGGGAGTAGGAGTAGTACTGTATTATAGGGTTTTAAGTCCCTACACTAACCTAACCCCTTGTTGGAACAGTGGATGGGAGCCACTGACAGGTGGGCCCGAACGCCTTTTGAATCAGATTCGAGGTGTAAAGTGAGGATAGAAAACTACAGGCTTGACCCACCCGATAGATCCCATCTAAACCACTAACTCCTGTCTGAGAGTTGGAAATAAGTATTGCGTCTTGCAAAAATTAGCTGTATCTCTAACCAAACTGATCTTTGCAGAGCATCTTTCCTTGGCATACATACTGTCACTTTTTTTATGGTATCGTTTAGCTTGCACAGAGCAGATGGAATATTATTTACCGCAAGGTAAGGTGTGCATGCCAGTGTATTTTTTTTCTAACATTTAAACTAATCCGTTCCGTTCCATTAGTCCTAAAATATAAATATTTTTAGGATTTAATTTTTATACATAACATAAATATCTATGCATTGATTTTTATGATTTCAATCATTCTAATAATATTAGAATCAATCAAATGCTTAGAAAGAGAGTCCAATCAATTCAATATTCAAAAATTGACCACTATGCTGATTATAAAAAATATTTTAATATTTTCTTAGCATTTGTTATTACTTATAAAAATACTTATTTAGAACTTTCTAGATATAACTATAGAACTAGTGTAGGCACAAACATATAGCCTGAAAGTTGCTTGCTCACTGAAGATCGGAGGTGAGACAGCGGGCTCCATCGTTTCACAGTTACATCTGCTTATAAACCAAAATTTAAATTTTAAAACTTAATTTTAAAGTTAATTTTATGGTTTCTTCATTATAGTCGCTATAGACACGTATATAAAAATTTTATCTATAAATTATTTTTCATTTAAAAAACACGTTTTCGCTTATTCAACCGAAAAGCGAAACAATGAAAGCCGCGGACAAACTATTCGATCGCCACTGCAGGTTGTCGCTGCGCAATTATGTCTGTGTCGTATAGGGCATCTAGCAAAGTACTAGTACCGCTCAATCGCCATCTCAATATTTGACATTTAACACGAGCTCCTCTTTTTGGCATTTCCTACCAGGAGCCTTTAGGATGAAAATTTTGTTAAAAAGTCATTTATTATTTTTCTTTTGAAAGAAAAATATCGATATACCATCCATGAAAGTAGTACCTATCAATCTTTTTCACCGGTGTGCCCCACAGGATTCATTCTACCATTAGTCCATTACCACAGGGATTAAAACACACAGCTATCAATCAGAGTTAGGTCCAGCATTTGTAACTTGCTTGCAGCTATTGTCTACTACTACCACTTTTTTTTCTGCACTGGAAAGGGGTGGCGCACTTGCCGAAAGTCCATTCTATTACTTGCGAAATGGCATGTGGTGGGCTGCTGTAGTGCCCGTAGCTAGCGTGCTGCGCTCATTCGACAAAGCAAAGCAAAGAAAAGCAGAGCAGAGGGGACGAAGGGGAGAGAAGACTGAAGAAAACAAGAGAGAGAAGCTGATACTGAGCAGGAATTGGATTAGGCTAGCTAACAGCGCAAGAAAAGCTCCCGATTCCTTTCGTCGTCGCCGGATTGCCGAAAGGATGGACAGCTCGAGGTTGCAGGTCCCAACACCTGTTCACATGGTCAAGAACATGTTCTGAGCAATCTGTTGGCTGTTCTTGTATGTGACTTTTGCTGGGTGAGAGAGAGGAGAGGGAGGAGGGGAGAAAGGGGGAAAGAGAGGCCGGTTGCTGGTGCTTCTCTTCATGATCTCTGCATTCCCAGGTAGGTTTTGCGTGAACCCCTGATTTAGATGCGCCTCTTGTTGGTTTGTTTTAAAGTTTGGAGTTTTATTTTAATCCCGGATAGGTGGGGGAATTTGATGAGCTCCCATGGTTGCGAAAGGCGGAAATCTTATGACATATGGTTATTTATGCAGCTAATTAATTGGATTAGTTGGATAGGTTGAGCAGAAACTTAACTGAAACTTTTCGTTTCTCTTTATCATGGCTATCTATTGATTGTTCAGTCAAGCATTCAAGGATTCTCCTACCATGATTTTCTTTTGATTAGCTGGATTGGTTTAACAGATTGTACAAACATCTAGCTTTTTCATATAAGAAAAACAAGAACAGAGAGTCCGTACCTTGCATAGCAGGTTTCCATGGCTACTCATCTCCCTTGTGCTGTTGAACAAAGCGTAGTTCTTCTGTTTTGGCTTCTCCAGAGAAATATTTGTCATTTTCCATAAGTATATGTCCGGTTGCTGATCTTGATCTGCGTGCAGTGTTTCTGATCTTCAGAAACGGTGAACTCCCTGATGAACTGAACAATCAATAGAAGAAACAAGAAAGATTATTCCCACTGCAGAGAGAACAGATTATCTGAAATGGGAAGACGAAGCCACAAGCGGTCCACTGAACAAGAGGAAAGCAATGTAGGATGTGTGTGGGGCCTCATGCGCATGCTTTATTTCCGCCGTGACGCCAAATTCTTATTAGATTCAAAGCAAGTGAGCAGGAGGCATACATTCCGGGAGATCACAGGTAATTTCTTCAGTAACCGTAGTTGGTATGTAATTTTAGTTCTTATAACAGACTGCTAGGTGTTTCATTTCAAGTTTCTATTACTGCAAAATGCTTTCACTTGAACCAATTGTCAGTACTATCTTTTCAATGAAGGGGCTTCATTACTTAATTCAGGAACCTATGTAGCAGAGAGTTTCTTCATTCTCTCAATCACTTTCAGAAGTCAACCAATCAGTGCGTCTGATTTACAATCTAGAATTAGTTGGTGGTGATTGTTACTATGTTTCAATAGAATAACGTATAAATTTACTTTCCACTTTGTAATGTTGTTGGATGATTATTCTGATAATACACACTGTATTTTTCAGATGGAAGCCACTCAATTAGGAAATCCAGTGATTTTGAGGAAACAGATGAAGATGATGTAAGTTACAAGAACTAAGCAAGTAATTGTTTGTTGTTGTCTTAACCATAAACAAAGTAAAATTATCTGGCTATTGTTATGTTAACCATAAAGACAAAAAAAATATCTTTGATATTGTTGTCTTAACCATAAACACAGCAAAATTATCTATGCCATCAATAGCAACACTGACACAATTTGGCATTGGACAGCATCAGGTCACAAGCAACTCAATGACTAGTTTCTGTTACAACCAAATAATTGTTTTTTCAGTATACTGGATTACGCATGCATCTGAAAGTCACAATTTTCCTAAACATCATTTTACATTTTCTTCTTTTCAGAGCAAAGAAGAATGCACTTCTCAGAAACGAACTGTCAAAAAACTTATGGAAGACGAATTGGGGAAAGTAAATATTTTGAAGAAAATTCCAGACAATGAAATTCAAAGAGAATTACCTGACTTGAGATATGATGTCTCCCTTGATGGATGCTCAGACCATATAAATAAACCAGTGGCAGCCTTAAATCAGCACACAGAGATCTTCGCGTCTTATTTATCTGGATCAGTGTATTCTCAGGGTTCCAAGAGCTTGAATCATTCTGAGGAATATGATCTTGAATCTGTCTTAGCAAATTTCTTAGGTGAGATTTATAGTTGCCATGGTGAATGTCCGCATGCTGATTGCAAGAATAAGAGTGAATTATGTCCTTCACTGAAGTCCTTAATCCATAACAAGCTCAATGATTTAAATAACCCCCATCCCAATCATGGTACTGAGCAATCTCAAGAGATCAAGGGAGAAGGGATACTAGGTGAGAATAGCCTTTCTAACAACAGGGCAGCTCAATTCAAAGAATTCAAGGATGCGTTGGAAATACTGAGCTCGAACAATGAACTTTTCCTGAAGCTGCTTCAGAAGCCAAATTCACATATATTAGACAACGTCCAAAAGCACCAAAATAGCAGGTTAACAACCAAGTTAGAGCCTGACAAAAGTCTTGGGCGGTCTAGCATTATTGAAGAGAAAAGAAGCTCAAATCATGAGCTGGCTACAAAAGCACTGGTTAAAGAGACCAAACATGTGTTCTTCTGGAGGAAGGATAAGTCAGACAGAAAGCAAAAGCCAGAAAAAACCAGTAGGCCCCAGCCTGTTAGCAAAATAGTTATTCTAAAGCCAAATCAAGGACGATGGATTGATGAGACAGAGACAACGAGTCCAAGATATTTACATCAGCATCCATGTACATCGCAAGCTCCAGAATTCAGTGGAAGGGAAAGCTCAAAATTTTCAATCAAGGAAGTAAGGAGGAGATTCAAAATTGTGATTGGTGAGAGCAAAAGAGAGAAAAATGCAATATCTGCACATAGCCTTCCAGGAGATCCACACAGTCTCAAAGATTTCACCATTGCAGTTAAGGATCCTAGACATCTCACTGAAGGGAGCTTGCCAGACAAAGCTGCATCAAATTTTAAGAATGGAACCAACCCTTCAACCAGCAGTAAGCAAAAGCAACAAAATGCCAGCCAGAGTGAAATCACTGATCATATAGTAGCATCAACAGGAGCATCCATCTTCTATGAGGAAGCCAAGAGGCATTTAGCAGATATGCTGAAGGTTAATAGTCAATCTGCCAACTATCCAACAACCCAAGTATCAAAATCCTTGGAAGGAATGCTTTCTCTACCTCATTACAACATGTCATCTCCTAGGAGTGACCATAGGGGAAAATGGCACTCTACCCTCTTACCTGAGGAGGCAGAAGTTTGTCTTGCAACCACAGTTGATGTAGAAGAACCAGCCCAAGAGAGAAGCCAATCACATGACTCAGAGAGTAATGCACATTGTACTAGTGCAGAAGTTGATCAGGTGGCAGTTCTAGAAGAATATTGCATAAAAGAAGACACTCTAGAAGGTAACTTCGGAATTTACAATAATCATCAGGGTGGTATACATAGTGCCCTTTAATTCTTTAGATAGAACCATATAAATGACTGAATATTGGGCAGGTACCATATATACTCCTGATGAGGTAGGCACCATGCCTGTCGAAGGAGTTGACAAATTGGATTTCTCCAAAACAGTTTGCAACATGTCCATCCCAGCAGAACAATACACAGACAGCCCCTTGCCAGTAAGCTCAAACACATGCCCTAACATTGATCCATCTTTTGTTACTGTATTTTAAGATATACACATGTTCATATTTTATTTATAGGAAATATTAGAAGGAAAAGAACCTGTTCAAATGTTTATGAGCTCTCCTGAGAGCATGACTGAAAAATTGGAGCAACAAGATCCAAAGACACCTGAACCAAGATCACCCAAATTACCAGATGGTTGTCCTGAGCAAATCAATGAAACAAAAGAAAAGCCAAGTCCTGTATCGGTTCTTGATTCATTTGATGAAGATGACAGCTCTCCTGAATGCAAAACAGTGAAAGAATGTAAGTCCAATCAATACAATTCTTTTGCAAGAACAATGGTTTAAATTAGCTTAACTTCATTCTCTGTACAGATATAAAATATTATGTTCTCTCATATCTGTGTTACTCACTTTTTTCTGATATACAGATAAGCTGCACGAAGATTTCCATGGGACCCTGTACTTCCCAGATAATGAATCAGGTGCAAAGGTCTTTTGGGAGGACAAGAATGCCAGGTTAGATTATATAATGCTGGTGCTAGATCTCTCAGAATTGTGTGCAGAACAAAATCTAGAGGTATGGTACCTAGAGGATGAATTAATCAGCCCTTGCATGTTCGAAGAACTACAGAATCAAGGGAACAGAATAGATGATATGAAGCTTCTGTTTGATTGCATCTGTGAAGCACTAACAGAGATCCAAGAGAGATATTTTAGACTCTCTTCTTGGTTATGTTTTTCTAAACATGACGTACGGACGCCTCCGGTAGGAGACAACCTCATCTCAGAAGTTGACAAATACGTTGACTGCTATCTCAAGTGTAGGCTCCCAAATACATTGGAACAGATAATCAAAAGGGATTTGGAAGTTCAGGCCTGGATGGACATTAGATCAAAAACAGAAGAAATTGCTGTGGAGATATGGGAGTTTGTATTAGATAAATTAATAGATGAGGCGGTTTTTGATTTGTGGATTTGAACTCTGAAGTTCTGATCAGATCCCTTCTCAGTGTTGCTTTGTGACGAGTATAGGCAGTATGTAGATGAAGTTTAGAAGTTTTGATGCTGACAATAACCCATTTTATGCGGAAGAATAACAAGGGCACTACGTTTGGCAGCCCAAGAAAAATATCATGTGATTGGGGAGACATTTACCGGTTGAAGTGTTTGACTGAAGTGGAAAGTTTCTTGTGCATGACAGCTGAAGTTTCAGTGCTGTGAATATCTGACTTGTGCAGTTTGTTTGGATGAAAATGGAGTAGCAGCCACGATGTTTCTCCTCGATTATGTGCATGTGTGCGAAAGATAAACTTTTCAACAAGACTGGATCACTTCAATGTACATGTTTGTATTTGTAAGTACATGTGTAAAAGGCTTTCTAAACAATCACACAACACATTTTCACTGAGCTTTTTTTTCCCAGAACAACACTTCAGTAAGTTTAATTTTGTCGTGCATTCAGTTAATTGAATTATGTTTCAAAATAGATGTAAACCTACAAGAGGCGAAAGAGTGCCAAATCCAATCAGCAAAATACGTGCAACTTGGAAAGGATGAGAAATGAACATCTCTACTAAATCAATCGCGAGACAACATTCAGAGGCAACGCCGCCCACCGGTAAAGCACGTAGATCCAACTCCTAATGTTGCAACGCTACCACGCGCCCTGATGTTGTCCCGGTGATCAAAACCAGTACACCCCACTGACTCGAGCACTCAGAAGGAATTCATTCGCTGTTCAAAATTTCATCGACCATGAGATCCCCATGTGTGCCGCATTGAAACCCTAATTTCCTCTACAATAGCTTCCACATGATTTAAACTGCCCCCCCCCCCCCCACAACACCCCCCAATCCCAACAATCCACCGAAAAAAACGAAGCGATCCAAATTATTCCTACGAAATGGACCAACTCGTGCGTAATTCTCCGAGATATTTGAGGCCTGCGACTACCAGAGCACAAATTTTACGACAAACGAACGGAAATTCGTTCACTCCAAACACCAACCCCTCTCTTCAGTCTCCACACGGACGAGGGCAGCAGCAGCCGCAGCCGCTCGCCCCCCAAATACCGCCGCCGATTCGAAATCCCCAACCGAATAAACTGCGAAAACGAGCGGATCCATTCGAGATTTGGGGACCGATCCACTCACCCGGTCGCACTGGCCTGGCCTGCAGCTGGAGCGGACTCCTGGTCGGCGACGGCGACGGCGACGGGACGAACACGTAGATGATCCTCTTGCTTCATCCCGCCATGGCTGGCTCGGCTCATCGAGCGCGCGAGAACGAAAAAGTGGCGGACAAGCTGGCGCCCGGCGGTGGCTTCTGCTGCAAGATGGGCCTAAACCACTGGGCCCGACCGGATATTTATGGGCTTGCGTGACTGGGATACTGGGCCGGTTTTCCGGTCGGCCCATGCTTTTTGCCTAAGCATGGCTGACTCGCGCAGTTGTGCATGAGACGGCCTATGTATCACTTGACGTATTTTTTTCCCTATAATCACATAAATATAGCTTTAGTATAATTAATAAAACCAGTATGTAAACATGTAAATATAAATTTAACTAGTACTGGTATAAAACTAGCATGTAAGTCTCATGCAAATAAAAAACACACAGACCAGTGCTAACTACATTGAAATTGCATGCATGCTAGCTATATTGTAATTATATATTAGTTATATTATAATTAAATATAATATATTCGTGGCAATAAAAAAATCGATGTATAATTGCAATGACCTTTTTTTGGAAACGTGTGGCTGAGGCTGATGAGGTGGGATAGGGTTGTGTTTTCATGATTGAGTACTAGCTTTAAAAATGCTTTGAGCGATAAATAACAATAGTTGCACTGTAAAAATAATTTTACCATTTATATATATCACAATCATCCGATGTCTATTTAGCATATTCACATGAGTTAAAAGAAAGAGAAGATCCGAGGACGAGCTACAAACTCGGTAATAGGAGTTAATTCAGCCCAGCTTGGTGCACTTCAAACAAAATTTGACAATATTGACATATTCTTATATATATATATATATATATATATATATATTATATAAAGCATAGAACAAACGTGTAACCCATCAAACAAAACTAAGCAATTCCATTGTCATATGTAACACGTGGAAGTTACGACCTTCGTGATCACACCTAAGAAAATAATTTGTAAGGTGAGTCAGATGTTACATATGAAGTACGTTGACGATGGAGCAACCTGGATGGCGTGATGGCAGGGTGTCAAGATGAGTCACCAACTGGGTGAATGGTGCACGTGAGCACTCCAGATGACGATAGAGTATAATGTATGGGCATGCGGCAATGCATACTTTGTGCTAGCAGCGAACATAAAAACACCTCTCCTGACTGCTTCGGATTCCTTCTTCCTTTCATCTCGTTGTCGCTCCATTTCTCTTCTATGCTCATCTCAAATTCTCGTGTTAATCATATCAGCCCCTTCTTTGACTACAGCGTTAAGTTCATCACACTAAGGTGGCTCACACGAAAGGTACAATTTTCTTGTAACCACATGCTCTCTGACCGTTTTGAAATACTATGGGTCTGATATCTCTATGAACTCGAATTGGTTTCTCTTGCGGGTAGCCGGCTATCGCTTCATTGTTTTTTTCTTTTTACAGTCCATCTAATTCGATGCGCATAATATGGATATCTATTGAAGTCCAAATTAGTCTCTCCTTTTTAGCGAACTTTGTTTTTTTCATGTTATTTTTTCATTGAAACGTTCTAATCCATTTAGTTTATTTCCCATACCGCATAGATCCATCCAAACTCGTATTGATTTATCCTTCTGATCATAGACTTTTTGCTTCACGTATATTTTCTTATTAAATTGGTTGCTCGGTTGCTCAAATACATCTAGTTTGGTACCTATACCGTAAAGATTCACACAAACTCAGATCGATTCACTTGCAATAGGTTTTGATTTATTTGCGAGATAGTTGCTCCAACCCGTCTAGTTTGTTGTGTGTGGTAGTGAGATCCACGTGAATTTAAAGATATTTATCTTTGTTGCGTAAAGAGCATCTCGTTTTCTCAATACTTGTACGCTAATTATATCACTAGTTTGTTTTTAGTTCAAGTGTGGGATACAACCAAATAAAAAGAGAAGCAGCCGAAAAAAAACCAAAGCTGTAGTATAAAGGGGGCGTTTTTTTATCAGATAAATATAAATAAATCAAATGAGCCAATTTTAATTCAATCAAAAATTCAAAGAGATTGGATTTTTTTTCCTCGCCACTTCGATACTCTCTCTTTCCATCTCTCTCGCGTGTGTGTCCGATCGGCAGTGCCGGAGGCGCGGCCGCCCTCCTCTAACGCCTCGCCTCCTCCTCCTCCTCGAGCGCGCTGCCGCCGGCGAGTTGGCGCCCGGAGGCACGGCCAGAAACGGCCCGCTCTCTCCTTCCCGACCCCGCCCGCCCGCCCGCCCGATCGCCCTAGCCGCCGCCTCCCTGTGCGGCCTCGTCGTCGCGAGCACTGCCGGCGAACAGGTTCGGAGGGGCGGCGCGGGCGCGGGCGCGGCTGGCCTCCGTCTCGGGTCGAATCCGATTCAGGGTCATCGTCCTCTCCTCTCCTTGGTATTCCTCTTCCTTCACAGTACTCCATGAGCCGGGCGTTGATGGGAGAGAGATCAATCCCACAGGGATTGGTTTCGTCGCCTCCAATGAATCCACGCAATCTCTTCGTGGGTTGATGCTTGGTGGAGTACTGATATAAGTTTTGTTTTTTCACAAATGGAATGGGGGGCTCAGTGTGGGACAGGCATGCCCTGCGTTAGGTCTGTCGCCGTGGCTGGGACAGTGCTGCGGTGATTGCCGGGGAAGATGCAGAGGTACACGGGCGCTGGCCACAATGCTGGGTTTGGCGGCGGCGTGCCAGGCAGGGGGGTGGTGGCAGGAGGGAGGGAGAAGGGCAGGCCGGAGCCTTCATCGTTCCATGGTGCCAATTACCCCCTGAACTCGAGGTGGTTGCTGCTTCCTCCCTCTCAAGTAGTCTTCTTTTGAATGCATACGGCTGTTGTAGATTATGATACCTGCTAACAGTGACTACTGTATAGTAGTTACCTCATTGCTACAGACTTACAGTAGAAGAAATGATGATGCAACAATAATGTGGCAACATTAGTAACCAGTAGGTGACCACAGCAATGCTTACTATGAATTGTCATTACCATCAGTGCATGGTAAAACCTGAAGAAAGCCATCTTATGTCAAGAACTTTAAAGAATTAGTATCACTTTAATATAAAACATATTCTTAGTAATACTTTGGTCCTATGCCATGAAGTTTGTTACAAAACCTTGTTCTTACAGAAGTTAAAAGGAACATCTCAAAAAAGAATTAAAAATAACAGCAGCAAACTTTTGGATCCTTGTTAGTGTGCATATAACCTAGCCTTAAACCCTGGGCCAGTGTCCATCCTGGTAAAATTTATTGATTATTCAGTGTTTGGTCAGTTTAAATGTTGAACTGCTGGTTTGATGAAAAAATGGCAAAATAATACTTGATGGCTGTTTGGTACAAACGGTAGCAATTTTTCTGGAAAGAATGAATAGTCAATACAAACTCATTGTCTCAGTTTCTAAACCCATGTTGCATGTAAACCCTTTGATGGGAACTGGTAAGTAGTCTGTCCAACTGATCCCTTCAGTTTATCAGGAACCAGCCCATTAGATTGTATTTTAACCAGTTACTTGCTTTGATTGTCTCGTGTCCAACCTGGATGAGTCACTGTTCAGATGATCGGGTCCATTTTTTTTAAAAAAATCATGGCACTAGAGATGGTTGTGATCTGAACAAAAATTCTATCAAAATCAATCACAGATTACTCTAATGGGTTTTGTCCTTTGAATTAGTTGGATATTTTTTGACGCAAAATTACACGAATATAATAAAATTTGCCTTTTATGGTGTGATATGTCATTAAAAATGTATCTCTGTTATTGTAAATGAAAGAGAAAACCTTTTCTTCTAATCCTCACAGTGCACTACTCTTTTTATGGTTGTTAATTTTTAGCTGTTATTCTGTCTGATGGAGGCTTATTACTAACATGAGAGGTTTGGCAAATGGAACATACAGAAACCTGTTTGCATAGAGTAATTATCGGCTTACACCTAATTATCAATAGGTATTGTTTTTCCATGCGGGGTAACTCCCCATGTTCCATTATCGAAGATAACAAAAACAAGATCCTGTTACATCACTCCATCACATTTCTCCTACACTTGCCAACCAATATGCTTGAACCAAGAAATTGATGGGTAGTTTAGGATGATATTTTTTTCCATGGGGACTTCAATCTTCAAATGCACTTAGATTGGGATGGATGATAAATTTGTATTAATCTGATTTTCCAGTTGAAGATTAGTAAGATTATTCTGTAGTGGCAACTAAACTACAATTGCACCAGCTGAGAATGTAACCATCGCCAATGCTGTACTGTGACATCTCACATGGATGTTATCTTATTGCTGGAATATTGATTCTAGGGAACAGCTATCGCCAACACCATCAAATAGTTGTTTGCACCATTTTTTCTTAAAAAAATATCAGCAATAAATTGTGGAGAACATTATCTCTTTCCTTTTTTATTTTGTAGGAGTAGGATTATCAAATGTATAGATTGGAAAAAAGAAATATCAGCAAATAGTTGTAGGAGTAGCACTGTCCACATTTAATTCTTAAGGACTTCTCTACATTTTCTTCAGACCAAGGTTCTACCTCTGTTTTTTCCAGATTAACTTAGTGCTGATTGATGAGCATATGAACCTCCTAATATGCTTATGATTCTATTTTTCAGGCGGCAACCACAGGTAGCTCCTTACAAGCTAAAGTGTGACAAGGAACCACTCAATGCCAAGTATGGTTATTCAACAACTGATTTGTTCCTATTGTCTTATTGACTATGTACATTATTGAAAGCATTTCTCATATCTAGCTTTTCCATTCGTACTTCTGTTTTTTTCCATTTGCACATAGTAGTTACATATCTGTATTCCAAAATAATTACAAGTTAGTGTTTCCCTTATACTAAGGATTTATGTAGGCTTGGTGCACCTGACTTCTATCCCCAGACGTCCAACTGTCCAGAAGAGACCTTAACCAAAGAATATGTGCAATCTGGGTACAAGGATACAGTTGAAGGAATTGAGGTGTGCTCTAGAAACCAAAAAAAATGCAAATCCTAAGTAATCTTGTTTCATGTATTGTTTGTCTCATTTTCATGAGCTTCATGCCATTAAAATCTTGAGCCCATAATTTTGTGTACATTAAGACCACATTTTTTTTTGTTTTGTTTTGACTGAAAATTCATCCCTTTCGGTGTTTCTACAGGAAGCGAGAGAGATTGTACTCAGTCACATTCCATACTTCTGCAAACAAAACATTGCTATGAAATGCAAGGAGGTAAAAATACAACCAACATCAACTTGATTAGCTTTTCATGCAATTTTATGTTGTTAGAATATGTCTTCCTCTCAGAACGGAGTAGTAGTTTGGTATGAAAGGTGTGATATGATTGAATGCTGCTGGAGATCAAGAGCAAAGATGGATAGAATTGTGGGTGTCAGTGTATCACATCTTTTGTATATAAGCTGAGATATGTATCACAGGGAGTTAACAGCCAAAATTTTACACCCTACTCGTGCTAAGTAAGGATAATTGCCATCTTTGGATTGTTACTGGCTGCATAGTTTGTTAGAAACTTAGGATTAATATTTATGTGAATTTGTGGATCCATATGGAAGATGCTGAAGAATTGCTTCTTTTCCCTAGTTGATGGACAGTAATTTTATACCATTGAAATGAATGGTTGAAGGGACTGTATCTACTATTTTTCTTCACCCTTTGACCCACCCAATTGTTGTGTTTTCCTTTCTAACTGATATGTCTTGTCAGAGAACTTCTATTTTGACTAACAATTTTATTTTTATTTATCAAGGCACTAAAGAAGCGGTTTAGAGCGATCAATGAATCTCGTGCACAAAAGAGGAAGGTATTTTCTTAATATCTTGAATTGTTGTAGTTACCATGTTTAGAATCCCTGCTGCAAATAAGGATTTTTTTTAAAAACCATTTCACAACTTCAAAAGGCTTGTCTTGGGATATTTTTTCAATTGGAGACTTAACTGCATTAATTAGATTTTACCACCTAATTCTAGATGGCTAGCAGTTAGTTACTACCATTGTGCCTGCAAAACTTTGAACTTTCCAAGTTAGTATGGTCTTATTCCAAATGCTCTTTCTTTCCTACCAGGCTGGCCAAGTTTATGGGGTCCCTCTTTCTGGTTCATTGCTGACAAAACCTGGGATGTATCCAGAGCAAATGCATAGCAATGAAGACACACGCAGAAAATGGATTGAGGTCAATCAGATTAGCCTGTCATTGCCATCTTCTCCCATAACATAATATTTCATTCTATTTTTGCACTTAATTGAACAAAGTTAGGCAAGTTTTCCACAAGTAGGTGCGGTGAGTCTGCCATCCAAATAACCCTTCATCTTAAGAACACCTCAGTTGATGATTGTCCTCATTTAAATCTAGATTTGGGATAAATGTAATTGTCATTATCAGCTATCTTTCTGTATACTATGTGCGCTTGAAACATTTTATACCGTATCAAACTGATGCATTTCAAACTTGGCTCGCTATGTATAAAAGGGTGCATGGTGCCTTCCATTTCACTTAATGTTTCATGTAGAATTGAAGACTGTTTGCCAAAGAGTGCCAATATAATGATAGCTTGATTTTCTCTAGGGTCTTTTCCTTTTGATCTAACTGATCCACGAGGAATCGAGGAGTCACGGTGCAACCTTAATCTCCCAACTGACTTGAAACATCTGTGTAATGTTTTCCTTTGCAGGCCCTTTCACAACCAAACAGGCGTCTGTTGTCTTTAGCAGAACACATTCCTCGTGGTTTTCGAAGGAAGTCGCTCTTTAATTATCTTATCCGATATAATGTCCCACTGTTAAGAGCATCATGGCTTGTGAAAGTTACTTACCTTAATCAGGTCCTCTATTCCTGTGCCAAACTGTCACTGCTCACTAGAATCTAGTTCTGTTATTTCATGCTTTTTTTAGAAAATTCTATGATGTTCTCTTGGTGATGCCTCTTTTGTTGCAGGTCCAACTGCCATCCGACGATATTTCATCTGTTGGTCCTGACAATTTGCGAGCTCATCACTGGACAAAGGATGTTGTTGAATACTCGCAACAGCTCTTGGATGAATTATGTTCTAAAAATGGCTTTTCTGCACCTCCATCTTCTCAAGAACAGTCATTGCCTTACCTTATTGCTGGAGACAACCTAACTAAATTAAAAACTGGGGTATCACCTGCTGGTGCAGATTTTCAGGAGCCATCGCTTTACTTTAAATGGTCGTATATGGTCCGTATTATCCAATGGCATCTCATGGAGCAATTGCTTGTTCCGTCGTTACTCATCGAATGGGTATTTAATCAGCTCCAGGTACACTTCATTGATACACTCCCTCCCATCTTTTTTTGTTTGACGTTGGAAAACATTTGCACCTGGAGGGAGTAGTAGTTTTCATGCGTAATGATGTGTCTTAAATGTTATTTTGGTCTCCTAATACCATTTTTTTTCTAACCTACTTTCTTTCAGGAGAGAGACTCAGCTAAGGTTTTAGAATTTCTCTTGCCTATTGTACTTGCTTTGGTTGACACGATAACCCTATCACAGACACATATCCACATATTGGTGGAAATACTGATTCAACGTATCAGTGATGCTTCTCCTGGCAGTTTAAGTGTTAAGAATAACCCCAAACGTTCATTTATTACCCCTGCTCTTGTTGACTTACTGCAGCACTTGATACTTGCTGTTCCCGATGCATTTGTTTCTTTGGATTGCTTTCCACTTCCATCAATTGTGGCCCCTGATGTATACAGTAAAGGCGCTCTTCTGAAAATAACAGGTGGTGGTAGGATTGTTAGCTCTAGGAGACAGAATGCATCTCCACACTTCTCTTGTGGTTATGCCATTTGTTCAGTTCAAAGACGTGCATCTGATCTTTCTTCAGTTGCCAATCCTAATCTTCAAGTTCGTGGGTCAGCTAACATAGTGCAAGCTTTGGACAAAGCACTTGTAACTGGAAACTTGAGAGCAGCATATACATCAGTGTTCAATTGTCTATCTGATACCCTGATGGAAGAAACATGGATTAAAGAAGTCAGCCCTTGCTTGCTGTCTTCTCTGATGTGGATGGGAGCTGTAGAGTTATCCCTTGTCTGCTCTGTGTTTTTCATTTGTGAGTGGGCAACATGTAATTTTCGTGATTGCCGTACATCACAATGCCAAAATGTTAAATTTTCAGGAAGCAAAGATTTCTCTCAAGTATATATGGCAATCTCTCTATTGAAGAATAAAATGGATGAGATAAGTAATTTATCTTCTTCTAAGAGCAGCAGTCAGCTTGCAATGAACAATCACCTTAAAAGTAGTACTCAGAATCATTCTTCTATGAAGGTGACAGCAATGCAGAATGCTTCTGGATTTAGAGACAATACAAATAGCATTGATGAGAATAACAAAAAGGATATCTTCAGCAGTCCTGGTCCACTGCATGACATTATTGTATGCTGGTTGGATCAACATGAGATTAGTGATGCTTCTGAATTCAAAAGTGTGGATGTTTTCATGATGGAACTTATTCGCAATGGTATATTTTATCCTCAGACATACGTGAGACAATTAATTGTTAGTGGAATCACCAATTGGAATGATACCTTGTTTGGTCTGGAAAGGAAAACGAGGCATTACAAAATTTTGAAGCACCTACCAGGGTTTTGCTTATTTGATATCCTTGAGGATGCTAGGATTGCTGAAGATCAAGTCCTGTATGAAATCGTGTCAGCATATTCTAGTGAGCGTCGACTTGTGCTTTCTGAGCTTTCAAGTGGTCTGGATGTAAATGTTGAACGCAGGGTCCCTTTGAGCTCATGCCTTCACAAACAGACTGATCTTCAAATGGATTCAAGTGATGATAATCATGGCAGAGTGATAGATCAAGTAGAAGAGGCAAAACTTATGATATCAGGTCTGTTGAATTTGGGGTACTCTACTCTCCTGATTGAATCAGGAAGGGAAGAAGTCAAAAGAAACCAGAAAGGACAGACAGGCTTGATTGACTCAGAAGATGATAGTTCATATGCAAAAACTGGCTGTAAGGATAGTACTAGGACAAAGAGACAAAAGTTGGATAAGAACATGTTCCCTTTCCAAGGGTTCCCATTGGTTCAATCAGATGAAGAAGAATTTTGGTGGGTAAAGAAAGAGCATAAGAACGACTTATTTACTGTTGAAACAATACAGCAGTCAGTTAAGCAAACAAATGGAGTTAAGGCAACAGTAGTGCAGAATACACAAAATTTAGCACAACTTGCAGCTGCTAGAATCGATGCTAGCCAGGGGGCATCTACTAGTCACATGTGTGATAACAAGCTGAGTTGTCCCCACCATAAACCTGGCACTGATTCTGACATTCTCAAAGATGTTGATCAGATGAGTATGTTGACTCTAGCTGAAGTTGGGAAATCACTTAAGAGACTTAGATTGCTTGAAAGAAGATCCATTTCAATTTGGCTGTTGAAGTCCATAAAAGAACTCATTGAAGGAGATGAAACGAAACTTTCTAAGCCTAATAACTCCATAAGTGCCTTCACTGTGCAGCATAGTGGTAAAATTGCATCCAGATGGAGATTTGGGGAAGATGATCTTCTGTCAGTTCTGTACATAATGGACACATGTTGTGATTTCCTCTCCTCTGTAAGGTTGCTTATATGGCTTCTATCAAAGGTCCACCCTGAAAGGAGTACATCTGGTCAAGCTGGAAGAGGTGTTATGCAACCAAAACATAAAGAAAACCAACTTTTCCATTTACCCGAAGCTTTTCTGTTCTCATCCTTGCTCAGGTAAGCTGTTAGTGTTTTTTCCCTATTGTTTTCTTATAAAGTACTCCTGTTGATTTTTGTCCTTTAAATTCACTCATGATGTAACTAAGAAATTTCTTTCAATTATTCTTTTGCATGAATTTGCAGTTGATAAAAAAGTGCACAGAAAAAGCATGTGAAAACACCAATCGAAATGTTATCATGTTGTCTGCTTAGTGGTTTTGTACTTTTGCATCTATCTTTGCACAAAAAGTTATGCGCAGGTTATTTATGACATCCGTGGTTCTATTGGGTTTTCTCTGTTCTGCCACTAGGCCCACTACTATTTATGACTTCTATGGTTCTGTGCTCTATGATTCCGTTCTTATAAGCTGACCTGGATTTGAGCCTTATATGATATTGATAAAATACCCATGCATTGCAACATATTTCAAAAATATATTGTAAGTTCTTAAATTAAAAATTATACTTGGAAAAAATATAGAATTAGCAAGCAAACATCCAACCAAAAAAGACAAGCCACATGCACAAAAGATATATTTATTCATCCTTAGAGGATCCCACCATCTCTAATGGATTGAAGATTAACCACCACTACCGCTAGGTTCTTTTATATAGTAGAGATCATGAATCATTGCTTTCGAGTTGTCTCAAGTTATCATATGTTGTTGTTTGTACAGAAGCACACCATCATGCGTTTAATCACCAACTTTGTTTGAAGAAAGCAATGCATCTGATTTTCAAGCAATGATATCTGGACTGTTTGTGTAAATGAATGCTTTGTTGGAAAACACTCTTGGTTCATCTTCCTGTAGTAGTTCATCACTTCATGAATTATGATCTTGTGAGTTCTACTGATGACCTGTGTACTAGTCAGTGCATATATTTTTTATGTGAGAAGTGAAAAGTGTGAAAACACAATGCAGTGGCGACAATTGCAGATGTAAAGTAAATGTTGCTGAAGAGTTTTGTTATATTTGTACTTATGATTTTATTGTTTCTAAAAATCAATCTTGTAGTATTGCTCACATTACTATTTTCTTCATCTTTTGGATATTGCAGATATGAGAATATTCTTCTTGCAACGGGTCTGTTGCCTGAGGTTTTGAGTGTTTCAATGGATGTTCATAAGTCAGGTACAAGGCAGCCTACTTCAGTAACTTTTGCTTATGCTCGATATTTCTTTAAAAAATACAGAGATGCGCCTACTGTCGCTAGGTGTGAAAATAATTTTAGGTCCATATCTGATAAAAGATTGCTTGCTGAACTGGATAGTGGAAGATCAATCACTGGTGATTCAATTATTTCTGGAATTTCAGCAAGTGAAGAACTCGACATGCATGTCCATCAAAAGCTGAATATAAATGCAGGAGTACTTCCGAGTATGAAAGAGATAGTGCAACGGCAAACTGAGGAAGTTTTATGCAACCTGAAGGAAAAGAATACTACAGCACAAAAGAGCCCATCTTATTCTAAAAAGGAAGATAGCTATCAAACTGCTCATGGTGTTGTTTTAGGGTTGGCAGACTGTATCAGACAAAATGGAGGAGCAAATCCAGATGGAGATCATTCTTTAGTTGTTTCTGCTGTTTCTGCAATTGTTGGCAATGCTGGAAATGCAATAGCTAAACACTTGGATATTTTAGGTAGTAACTATCCAGGTGTTACCTCAAGTAATTCATCAAACTTGATTCGACACACTTTGGATGTCCACATAAACTCTCTCTCCTTACTTAAAGAAACTTTGGGTGAGCGATTTAGTAGAATATTTGAAATATCTCTCGCTGTTGAAGCTTCTTCAGCTGTTGCAGCATCTTTTGCTCCTCCTAAGGCTCACCACAGTCAACAGTCTTCTGAGACCCATGATGCATGTGGAAATCATGCAAATGACGTTCCAGGCAATCCAACAAAAGGTTTTAATGTTAAGACTGAAAAAGTTGCTGCTGCTGTTTCTGCGCTAGTTGTTGGAGCTATCATTCATGGGGTTGTAAGTCTAGAGAGGATGGTGGTGGTCCTAAGATTAAAGGAAGGTTTGGACATTCTGCACTTCTTAAGAATTTCCAAAGGCAGCTCAAATGGTGTGACCCACTCGATTGGAAATTTCAAAACGGACAGTTCCACTGAAGTTTTGGTGCATTGGTTTAAGATTCTAATAGGGAACTGTAAGACAGTTTATAACGGAGTAATTGCAGAGATTCTTGGCGATTCTTATGTCCTTGCCTTTTCAAGGCTGCAACGGACGCTTCCATTGGGTATGGTCCTTCCTCCAGCTTATTCAATATTTGCTATGGTCCTTTGGCAACCATATTTATATGAAACCAATACATTGAATCATGAAGACATTCAGCTTTATCAATCTCTATTGGGTGTAGTTAGTGATATCACAAGACATCAGCCTTTTCGAGATGTCTGCTTCCGTAATATGCATCTTTTCTATGATCTTCTGGCTGCCGATGTTGGCGATTTAGAGTTTGCTGCAATCATTGAACTCCGAAGCCCTGATGAATGTTTGAAAGCTCTTTCACCTCTTCGTGCCCGGCTTTTTCTGAATGCTCTTCTTGATTGTGAAATACCGGTAACAATGAGGGATGATGGTACGGATGCTTTAGAGCCTGGTTGTGAAGAAGTTAGTACCAAGAATGATGTAAAGTTTCCAGAGAGGCTTCTAGAAATTTTGAATGTCCTACAGCCTGCAAAGTTCCATTGGCAATGGGTTGAGTTGAGGCTGCTTTTGGATGAACAATCTCTTATTGAGAAACCAAAGACTATGCCATATGTAAAAGCACTCCGGTCTCTATCCCCTAATGCTGAGAATTTTACCCTCTCTGAAAGGGAAAAGGGGCTTACTGAAATTATTTTGTCTAGGTTACTTGTCAGACCTGATGCTGCCCCTCTATACTCAGAACTTATTCACCTTCTTGGAAAGCTACAAGAGTCATTCGTGATGGGTATCAAATGGTTCTTACAAGGGCAAGATGTTCTTTTGGGAAACAACTCTGTAAGACAGCAGCTTGTTAACTTGACTCAGCGCAAAGGATTTCCAATGAAGACGCAGTTTTGGAAACCATGGGGATGGTCAAAATTAGTCAGATATGCCAATGCTAATAAAAGCTCCAAAAGGAAGTTAGAAGTTGCTTCGGTTGAGGAGAGAGAAGTTAATGGCTTGATTGATTCTAGAAAGTCCAGTACTAGTAATTCACAAAATGTGGTTAGAAACCCAGAAGCACGTGGATCTACTCAAAAATATTTAACTCAGGAAGCCCTTGCTGAGTTAGTGTTGCCATGCATAGACAGAAGTTCTACTGAGTTCCGCTTTGTATTTGCTAGTGATTTGATCAAGCATATGGGTGTGATCAGTGAGCATATTAAAGCAGCAGTGTGGAATGGTATTAAACTGACTAGTTCAAATCATTCAGGAAATGAAGGTTTCAGCAAACCCAATGGCCGCAAAGGAATTTACAGCAGCAGTCCGAATATTGGGAAGCATAGCCCTGTACCTAATGATTCAACTATTCCTTCTGCATCTGCTTTACGATCATCAATATGGTTGCGCCTGCAATTCATCATTAGGCTACTTCCAGTAATTATCGCAGACAGGTAATATTAGCGAGCTTGAAGACAACTCAACTTTGGTTGTCATATTATATTCAGAATCATATTTCCATTTAGAAATGATTTTAATGTCTCTACTAGTTAATGATTGCATATAGTGCGCTTGATTATCGCTGCTCCATGAATGAGTATTTGCTGGAAATAAAATATGCTAGTGGTTTTTCTTTACTAGCCAATATATTAGCAATACGTGGCATCCATTTTGGAATTATATTACCACTTTGTGGTTCATTTGTCAACAAAGAGTTGTGCTGGAGTTTCTCCTACTGCTTTAGGATGAAAACGCACTTAAGATAAGAGTATTGTTCAACTTCTGCATGATTCACTCTAAATAAATAGTACAGCTATTTATTTTGTTCTGTTTGCTGGTACTTGGGATAAGCACCTTTATAAAAATAGACTATCGTTTTTCAGTTATCACTGGATCTCAGCGAGTGGCATCTGGAATTCAACCAACAGAACTGAATAAATATTTAAGCAGGATGGTTAGTACTGGGCAGTGGGTTGTTGCAAATGAAGCCTTTCAGTGTCTGTAAAGATCGTGTCATCAACTTTAGGTAGAAAATTGAATCGCTTGTATTTTGAGCTTGATTCAAGTAGTGAGATGAGTGGATTCTGGCTACTAGGTTGCCATGAATGGCTGGAGAAATGTGATAACTATGGGTTTAAACATGCTAAATACTATTCCCTCTGTCCCAAAATAATTTTATTTTTCACTCATCCCACATTTACCAAAATAGAATGGCTAAAGATGAATTTATTTTGGGATGGAGGTAGTACCTCTATTCCAAAATGTAAGCATTTCTAGGATTTGAATCTTTTCCTCACAATATAAGCATTTCTGTCAATATTCATAGCACTATTTGTTCCATAAATCACTTTTCATTCAAGATTCTTATTTTATCCACACCTACCCTCTCAATCCCATCCATTCCTCATATTGAAGTGCACCCTAGTTTTTTCTTCTTAACCTTTATCCCTGAACAACCTAGAAATGTCTATATTTTAGAATATAGTGAGTGATTATCTAGATATTTCCTTATGATACTTTTACTTTATTCGTTAGTTGTGGGACCTGTTAAGTTCACAAAGTCTCAATTTACACCTTTGTAATATTTATCCATATTCTTACATTCTGGCTTTGGATATTTTCTAGTAACATGAGGCAAACGCTAGCTTCCTCCATATTAAGCTTGGTTGGAACACGTGTGGTCTATGAAGATGCAGATTCACTTGAACCTTACCTGGATGTCCTCTTTGATTGTCCAAGTGAAAGCCTATTCGATAGGCTTTTATGTGTCCTGCATGCTTTGCTTGGCAGTAGCCGACCAAGTTGGCTGAAGACCAAGCCAGGCTCCAAGCCAGCTGTTAAATTCTCACGTGATCTTTCTGAAATTGATAAAGAGGTTGTTAAGAGCTTGCAGGTATGTTTAGTTTCTGCATATTATTGCCCTCTTTTGCTTTCTGCAATTATTCAAACATGTGACTTCTCTTTATTTGGCCTGACGGCTTCTTTGCATCACATGCTCTATTGCAGTGTGCATTAGATTGCATGGAATTGCCAGCAACAATCAGGCGGCGGATTCAAGTGGCTATGCCGATTCTACCTAGTTCCCGCCTCTCCTCCATAACTTGTTCTCCTCCTTTACTCTCCTCTGCTGCACTATTACCATTCCACTGCAGTACATCTACTGCAGAGCCTCACCAGCAATTTCCCCTAAGCTGGATTCCTACCAATCTCTCAAGCAGATGCAAGGTAGAGTTGCCTTCACAGGATCCTAACATGGAGATAGATCCTTGGACCTTGCTGGAAGATGGTACAAACTGTCCAAATGCCAATAGTGGCAGCAATTCTACAAATGGTGTTACCGGTGACCATACTAATCTGAAAGCTTGCAGCTGGCTCAAGGGTTCTGTAAGGGTGAGGAGGACCGACCTGACTTACATTGGCTCTCTAGACGAAGACAGCTAACCTGCACATTTATCGCCTCACTCATAATTTTGTTACAAACCCTTAGGTTGTAAATACATATGTGCAATGCATCGAGCATTCTTCTGTACTTTAAAAACATGGTGTGGAAGGTTGCTATACCATGTCCCAATCAAAATGGATTCAATTTAACCCTGGAGGGATAGTTTTCTAGATGTAATTTATTGGAATTATCTTCTTTGTTCATAAGGGTTGCACTTAGTAGGCTGCATTGCAAAGTAGCTCAAAATTAGCTTTATAACATAGATAATGTAATTAGTAGTTCTCCTTGGGGTGTGTACACTGGTTAGATTTGGGTCTCCCATAATTCAATGCCAATATGACTCAGGGTGGCCTCTTTTTTTCATGTATTCATGGATCTTTCTCTTTTTTAGTTGTTGGTTAAAGTAGAACTAGGAGTACATTTTTGCTAGGTGTAGGACAGAAACAAGAGAACTCAGGTAAATTTGCCCCATTGGCTGCTCTGCTCAATGAATTTATCTGCAATTTTCTGTTGTCGATAACTTTTTGTTTGTTCTTCAGAAATTTTGTTCCATACGTGTTTCTTGTAAATCATATTGTGTCGGTGCTTCAGTGCTGAGAATTTTTTTTGTTTAAATCCATGCTCGTGATGTAGGAGAGTTACCATGTAACTGCTAGTACAGAAGATATCTGTTTCCTTTTGTTTTTGGCATATGCAGGATTGGCTGATGGCTTACTAATAAGACTAAAGAGCGGAAAAGGTCCTAGAAATCAGGTATTTGTTACCTTGTAGATAATCAGCTACTGGCATTATTTGCATTGTGCTCAACAACTGTGCAAAGCATTTGACCCATCAAATTTGTGCGTTGTTATCCCCACGAATGGTAATTAATTTTCAGTTTTGCTCATGTTCTGTTAATTTGGATGCTTTCTAGATTTAAATTGGTATTTTATGTGCCAGAAATTTCCGCACCGGTTCAGTCAGTCAGTTGCTTCTAATATCTAAAACAAGCTTGTATAGTTGTACCACTATGCTTTGATAAGGAAGAGAGCAAAAGGGTTAGGGAACAAAATGGAATAGAAAACAGATTTTACTTCATACATACACGCACTGCTGGTCAGACAGAAACATGCTAGGAATTATTGCAAGCTAAAGCTTACAGTTCCCTCTCTAGGTCAGCAAAATCACCCTACCTAATGTTTCTAACTTTTTTTTTCCCTGGAAACTGCACTAAAAGAACCATCTAGAACTCTTGTTGGGAAGCTTCAATCCAGATGCTCTGGCTGCAGCTCACTGTTTCCTGGCCGTCTTGTCAGCAAAAAGGACATCATCGATCCATGACACAATGTTAAAAGCCAAGCTCTCTAGCACCCTTGAGTAGCTCTCCAGGATTGCCTGGCCAATATCCTACATGAAAATTTGCCAAACTCATTTATTCAGGATTCAATAGCATATTGAAAATTGAAGGATATTTTTTCTAAAAAAAGATATAGATAGCCAAATGTTTTTGTTTTGTTTTTTGCATTTGTATGCCTTGATGAGCTGAGTGCCGTGTTCTTGCATCTGTGCTTTGATTAGTTGAAATAGCAATGATGTCGCATTTGCATGCTCTGATTAATTGACCTAGGGGATTGTCCTGAGCAGTTTTGCACGAAGCTAAATAATTCGTTCAGATTTAATATACAATTATAAAATTTTATTTCCATAGATATAAAGATGTAAAAGTATATTTAGATTTCATATATAACTTTTAGCTTCTATTTCTACAAGGTTAGGATTTTGTATACAGCTCATAGATTCTATTATATAGGTTTGGATTTCATATAATTCTTATATGTAAATTCTTGTATATAAATAAGGTTTGGATTTCATATATAACTCTTAGATTCTATTTCTATGAATATAATTGTATTTTGTATACAACTCTATCAATCAACTTATACCATTATAATCTAGACCCACCATGTTCTAATGTTTAATACTATTTTTCTTAGATTAATGCGGTAATTTGTGGTCTCTCCAGCCAACATGGTAGTTTCTTTTTGAGCTATCTTTATAATATAATATAATAGATAGATGGATGGATGCCAAGTTTGTTATTGCATTTGCATACTCTGATTAATTCAATGACGATGGTGTTCTTGCATTTGCATACTCTGATTAATCCAATGCCAATGAATGTTCTTGCATTTTCATACTGTGATTAATGCCAATGAATGTTCTTGCATTTTCGTACTGTGATAAGTTGAATGCTAATGTTGCATGATAATGTTGTTGCATCTGTATGCTTTGACTAGTTGTTACCTTGTTGAACTGGATCTTGCTGGTGTCCAGGGTGGTCTGAGACAAGCCGGGGAACCTGTGCTTGAGGCAGAGCAGGAGGCTCTCGGCCCTGCCTGCCAGCATCACGTTCTTGTCGCCGTTCTCCTCGTCGCCGACGAGCTCCTTGACGGCGCTCCACCGCGACCTGCCGTGGCTGGCGCTCGCCTTGCGCCGCCACACGTACATGGCCGCCTCCACCCTGTCCGCCATCGCCAGCGCCTCGTGCTCCGACGACATGTCCAGGCAGTCCAGCAGGTAGTCCGGCGAGAACTTCTCCGCCCCCAGCATCGCCCTGTACACCGAGTCGCCGACGCTCGCCTTCCCGCTCTGCCATTCCAATGGCTACACCATGAGAAGGAAGAAGACGAAGACGACGACGCCGATGCTACTGTTCCATTGGAGTGTGTGCTGTGCCGTTACCTTTGGGAGGACGGCCATGAAGGAGTCCGGGACCTCCATGTCGCCGAGGACGCCGGTGTTGATGGCGACGGCCGCCTTGTGGATCTGGCCGGCGCATTCCCGCTTCTGCTGCAGGTCCTTGCGTGCCTTGCCGGAGATGCCGGCGTCGGGGACGCACGGCACCGGCAGCCACCACTTCTCCTCGTTCCGGTGCGTCGACCGCCGGAACGACGACGACGTCGACGACGAGGTCACCGACCCGAACGACCTCGTCCCGGCGTCGGCGTACCAGAACTCCGCCTTCTGGAAGCTATCCAGTATCTCCTGCACAAAAACCCACACACACACCCACGCATTCAGATTCAGTTCATCCTTGTGGTGCACACGAAGCCCAAATTTTCTCAAATTCACCATATTTTTACGAGGGAAAAGCTCCAAATTTGTTGGGATCTTACAATGAGCATGGCATCGAGCTTCTCCAGAGCAGGGAGGTTGATGTAAATGTCCGATCTTGGCCTGGTCGACATGACCTGCAAGATGAGCAACCAATCAGCCATGGCGATCGTTGTTTCTTCCATCGAATCGTCCATGGATGGGTGGATGGATGGATACCTCGACTTTGGTTCCGTCGGGGAGAGTCTGCGTGGAAGGGTAGAACTCGACGATGTAGTCGCAGACAGACAGGAGGCAGTCCATCTCCCTCCTCCACATCGTCTTCTTCCCCGCCGGCAACGGCTCCAGCTTGTGGCAGTTCCCGAACACCGTCGCTGCAGCCACGGCGACGGCGACGGCGACGCGTTAGCTCGTAAGTGACGCTGCTGCGAATGGAGATCAGGGGAGAAGAAGCAGCAGCTTAGGTGTGGTGCTGTACCGTAGAGGTTGGTGATGGCGTTGGAGATGGCGACGGCGGTGCAGACGCCCTTGCCGCTGCCGGACATGTCCTCGCCGAGCAGAAGCTTCGAGAACCTCTCCTTCACCAGCTCGAGCTCTGCGCAATGCATTCCGACATGAACGCGTCAAGAACAAGAACAGGTTGGCGCTGCTCCGTGGGGGTGACCGGGTGAGCCGGCGGCTGGCTGACATACCGTCGTCGGTGGATCGCCGGTCGAGCACGTCGGCGCGGGGCTTCATGCTGAGGCGGCCGAGCGCGGAGGCCGGCGAGCGGCGGCCGGTCATCAGCTTCGACACGGCGGACGGCTCGAAAGGCCCGCTGTGGTCAACGCTGCTGCTCTGCTCCTCCGAGAAGGACGACACGTCGGAGAAGGTCCGGCTCAGGTTCGTCGCCGCGTCCGTGCTCGGCGTCGTTGACGACGAGCAGCACCCGCCGCCGTTCGCCTCCGAGCCCTCGTCGGACACCGACACCGACGAGCTACTCTCCATGCTCATCTCCTCGCTCCTCTCAACGCTGCACCGAAAAAAGGAGAGAGCTTTATAAAGAGTTCATGCAGTGGACACGACAAATCCATCGAAATGAGAGAACCTCCCAGGTTTAAATTTGAACTGTAGATTAATTTAAAAACACATTTTTTGTCAAATGTTTGTGTGCCTGTGTACGACAACGGCGAGAAAATCTGGCAAAATGCTCTTGTTTGTTTAGCAACAAAGTTCGCTGCTTTCTAGATGATAGTGAGATTACTTGACACCAAGTCATAACTAATTCATCCCATGCAGATAAAGATGCAGAGAGCAAATGGAATGGAGAGGACCAGTAAGCTCTAAAGATTCAGAAGCTTTTGCTTTTGAAACTTCTTTACATGCATGCATGCCGTCGTCATCTCCAAGATGCAAGAAAGCATTGAAAGAAAACAGGCACTGCTTTTGCATTCTTGACTGCTGCAAAGGAAGATGGAAAGATGAACAGCTCAAAGTTGGGAAAGAAAAGGATTGATTGGCCATTCTTACCTTTTTGTGATGTTGATTTGATTCCTAAGACACTAATCCAATGACGATCTTCTTGCCATGAATTAGAAGCTCATGTTTCCCTGAACATTGGGCTGGGATGGAAAGAGGACAGAGCTGGAAAAGGGAGGCAATGGTAAGCAAATGATGTGCTGTTTTGCATATGGCTTGTGTTTTCTGGTCATGGCAAGTGATCATGCAATTGGGGGACATTGCTGGTTTTTGCTTATATTTTATTAGTCGTGGAAAAGAAGTGTATGTGTATTAAAATCACGGCAAGATTATGTTTGCTTACCGAACTTGAAAAGTAGTAATTGCATGATGTTAGGGGATAGTCAACCATGATGTTAATGGGTTTGATCCTTACTGATCTTCTGGTTCTGAAATTATAACAAACATGAAAATTTCAGTTAAAAACTTAGGGATCTGACACTTTGACGGCCCAAATGCCCAACTAATTATTCAGTTAAAATTTAAAAACATAGGGATTTAACACTTTGACAGTCCATTTCTTAAAACGAATAAATGCACCATCATCACGTTCAACACATCAAGTTCAGTTAAAGCAACTCATCACACCACAGAGATTGTAATGGTTGGATGATAAGATAAAAATTACAGAGATCCCACGAGCAACAAATCATGGCCTGATGAGTTGTGATAGATAGGACAGAGTTCGTACAGTTAATTATTCAGGCATTCGTGCGATGTTCAGATTCAGAACCAGCAATCACCAGCAGAGATAGAGATGATAATTCAGATTAGCTGGGGCAGAGGCCAGGTTGTTCGCCAGTGCAGCGTGCCACGGTACATGTATGATTAATCATCAATTCATTCAGTAATTAGGTACGAGCAACTAACTACAGTTTAACTTTGCGTGCAGAATGGCCAAAAAAAACTGTTCAAGCTTTCCATCTTGCACGGCACAGGCAGCCATTAATACAATGTTTCGTGCAACCTCGTGCAACTCTGCACTTTACAAAAATTCAGAGTTGATTTTTTTTTTCAGAGATTTCAGAGTAGGATATAAGAGTAACATGCAAAATAACACAGTTTATTTTAGCATTGCAAGATTTGAATGGACGGTGCAGAGACCACAGACGGCTAAGCTAAGCAGGATGGTTTGTTTTGGATTAGCTTATTATTAATCTAATGGACAAATTGGTACTGGAACTCTTGTCTCTCGCACGTCAGAATGTTCAGGCCGGTTGCCTCTTTTGAGGTGGAAGAAGAA
This sequence comes from Oryza brachyantha, assembly GCF_000231095.2. Lineage (NCBI taxonomy): Eukaryota > Viridiplantae > Streptophyta > Magnoliopsida > Poales > Poaceae > Oryza > Oryza brachyantha. The sequence goes on from NC_023172.2 coordinate 14,960,096, forward strand.
GAAGAAGCAGCTGCGCACGAGCAGCATAGAAGCTCTCGAAATTGTTTTTGGGATCGCAGCAGCGTGGCTGCATGGCCGGCTTGCCTCTGTTTTTCTTAATTTAGTTTAATTAAACCCAGCGTGCAAGCATGTTCAGCTTAGCTGATAGACTGACAATATTGTATGCTCCAGCTAACTGCATGCTCAGTACAAAAGCCTGATGACAGTACCATTTTGTCTTTGTTTTGGGGGGGATTTTGTTGATACTATTCTGAACCACATTGTAATCTGGAAGCATCATATGCATTGTGCTATTTACTGCACCTATTTGCAATGATAGTATTCAGTAGAAAACATATTTTCTTTTCTTTTTTAGGAAGAAATGTCATGGGTGTTACGAAAATATATTTTTTTTAAAAAACAAATTTGGTATGAAACTATTGTAACTTCATTTGGAAACTTGAAATTTATGGATGAATCGAAGCCATGACTCAAGAAAAGGCATGGTAAATCCGGGGTAAAAACAGTCATGAGAATGGTTCCAATGGCTAAGGACAGCAATTGCCCAGAGCATGAGCCCTGATGCCAAGACATGAGCTCCATGAAAACGCCAGCCACAGCCATCCTCAAGGGGAGCATGCCTGAATACAATATTGTCAGCAGATGCTTCTCACCAGCACACAGCTCAGGCGTCAAAACTCAAAACGTTTGCTAATTAATCATCCTTAACTTAATTAACTAATCACATCCTCACGAGATTATCAAACTTCAAAAAAAAATTATATATACTGCTAATCAGGATTGTGGAGTCGTGGGCACTACGTGCCCGTCACGATGCCTACCTTAGGTATAGAAGATTAATTAATTAATTACCCGCATGTGTTCTTGTTTTTTTGCTTAGGGCATGTTACTGAGAAGGCGTGCATTGCACGTACCGGCCATTAATGCACAGGATAGAGGATGTTCTGTTCCAGAAAATTAAACAAAAAATATGGTTTGACCTTATGCTTTCTCGAGAGAATTATGAGATGGCAATAGCTTAGTTTGATCATCTCACTCTTTCCCAGAGGGAATTCGAGTGATTGTGCAAAAGACGATGAAAAGGATTAGATTGCTAATTATTTGCTAGAGTTGGAGATCAGTTGCATGAGGACACCATTTGGTTATTAAGGTCAAACGGCTTAGCTTGTTTTCTTTCTCAGAGTTGACATTTTTTCAGTAGGGCTGGCTCTAGGCTTTCTGTTTCCAAGGATTGCGTAGTTCCATTGCAGTGTGGCTTTAAGTACAGTACTGTTTCAGAGATAACACGTTTTAATTCATTTTTTTTTTTGCGGAACAAGAACACATTCAGTATGAATTTCGTCGGGAATGAATTTTGTGTAATTGGAAGAGGTTCAATTCATCACTAGCGAACAATTTTTTTTCAACCAAGAATACTATAGTCTATATGTGTTATGAACTGTGCCTAAATGCATGTGAAATTCTGGCCGAATCATGTAGCCCGATTTGGTGCGTTGCCAACAATGATAGCGATCCAATTCTGTGTGGGCTTTTATGGGCCTGACCACAGTTTCGAGAAAGAGGTCACCAGTATTAAGCCTTTCTGCGACGACCCAATTTACATGGGCCGTTTCATACCGGACCTCCGATTCCATCTTTCTTGACCATGGTAGAGATCTAAATTCATGTGGGCCTTGATGGGCCACCATTAGTCCACATCAGATAAGGTTATATTGTGTCCCTCCACTATAGGGCGAGTTTAATTTTCACCCATCAACCGTAAAAATGGACATAACACAACCCGCATTTTCCAAAATTGGTGCAAATAAAGTAGTCCAGTTTTTTTCTGATGTGTCTAATTTAACTTGTTCATTATCCCGTGTTATGCTGACGTGGCATTAGAAGCAAAAATTAAATGATAAAAAAACATGTGGGTCTATATGTCAATCAAACAACAAGATGAAAATATTATGGGACCTAAATGCAAGTTGGTCTCACCCCCTCTCCACCTCACAATTTCCTATAATATTTTTATCTTTTTGTTTGATTGGCATAGGAGTCTTGTATATTGGAACAATAGCCAAGCCAAGCTAGCAATGTTAGCAAAAATCAGATTCAAGATTGCCTTATAATTTTATTTGCATCGGTTTTAATAGATAAGGAATGCCTTCTATCCAGTTTTTTGATTGAAGAATAAAAATCAAACTCGCCTTATAGTTTATATTTATAGGAAGTCTAAATGGCATTTCTCTTTCCTCCCTATAATTTTGGGTGGGGCGTCGTAGGCTAATCGACATTAATTCAAAGGATTTGGCGTCACCAAAACAGTCTCTTCTCACGTTTAATCTTAGAGGATTCTTAGGAAATCTTGATACCAGATAAACAAATTTATTTTTAATCAACATTTTCAAGAAAATAAAACGGTTCCGCCATACATTTGATGTATGACATATGTAAATATAAAATAATTGTACTGTAAATTTATATAAATATAGTGTAACTTTCACATGATTTTGAATCATTAGATTTCATTTTAGATTCACGAAAATAGGGAAGGAAAAAAAAGTATATTACACATAAAGTGAGAGAAGTAGATCATGTATATAAAAAAGAGTAATTTTATCATTCTTAAAAAGGTATCATGAGGTACCACTATTTTCTATATAAAATTTAGTACCATTTGTTACTAGAATGTACTAAATTTTACATAGAAAACGGTGGTATCTCATGATACCTGCTAAGGATGGAAAAAATACTCTACAAAAAAGTGTCGCACTAACATTGTTTTTTTAATTACATTCCAGTTATATAAAATTTACAGTGTAATTTATCAAACTAACATTGCGATTATACTATATTTACGTCTAACAAACTTTTAGATAAATGACCACAAATATATAGGCAGTCCCAAATAAAATTAGGCGTGTCATGACATTTACCCCATCTGAGACACCAAATTGGCCAAGTTATGTGCACGTAGAAAGCGGAATTAATTAGGAATTTAAGCCATTAACAATGACTAGGAAAGCGACTAGGAGAGCGCGTGATCTACCTACCTACCGACGTACACCGCTAATCGATCCAAGAAATTAGGCCGACGAGCTCGCTCACATTCATCGCCATTGTCGTCGTCGTCGTTGGGTTCGCCCTCTTTCCGTTGCCATTTCGCTTTCTAGCCTCCAACCTTTTTGTCCCCTGTGCATGACAGCAGCATGGTGCAGAATCCACAGACGCAATCCAGATCGAGCTGACGGCTTTCGCACTGCCGCCTCGCTCCCTGCTGATCGATCCTGTAGCTCCGGGCGCCGGCCATGTCTTGGCGGCAGTGGCTTGCCATGGCGTTCGTCGTCGTCGCCTCCGCCGTGACGGCGCAGGCCGAGCAGGAGAGGCTCGTGGTGGCCATGACTATCCTCCCGGATGCCGCGTCGGCAGGAGCAGGCAAGTCGGTCGTCGTCTTCTTCTTCTTCTTCTTCTCGACGACTCCGCTTCACATTTCTTCGTGGCCGGCCGTTCGCGCCGCCGCTCGCCGAGCCGACGGCCGGCGGGGTTCGTCGTCGGCGGCGACATCGCCGAGAAAAGGAAAGGGATCGAAATCCAATTACCTAGCATTCGACGGCAAATTCCTCAAAGTTTCAATACATGTCAACTGCCATGCACACATGTTTACACACGCACACACGTTCTCCATCCGTGTGGCTAGGCTATGAGCCCAGAGCAGCGACGAGACAGCCATGGCCCGACCTCCATGTGATTCCCCGGCCCGGATCTCTCAGCTTAATTGCACATTTTTTTTCCCACGCATTCACTCGATCATGGCCAATCATGCAAACACCACGACACCAAACACTGATCACACGCATGCATACAATGTAGTGCACTGACACTTGCTTTTGAGTACATGTTTCAGAGATGGAGTTGCGTTGAACAGTGATCAGAATTCAGAGAAAAGACTTTGAATTCATCTGACGGTTCGTGTGTTCCATCGATCGATTTTTGGTTTGCAGTGTGCCTCGACGGGAGCCCGCCGGCGTACCACCTCAGCCGCGGCTCCGGCGGCGGCGCCGGCAGCTGGGTGCTCCAGTTCGAGGGTGGCGGGTGGTGCAACGACGTGCCGTCGTGCGCGGAGAGGGCCGGCACGCGGCGAGGGTCCACCCGTTTCATGAACAAGCTCGAGGGGTTCTCCGGCGTCCTCAGCAACGATCCCGCCATGAATCCAGGTCAGTACCATCATCCATCTCAACCTCCAAATTACTGTGTTTCTTTGAGGGTCATCTTTAGAGTATCGGTGAAAAAAAAAAGTCAAACGATATATTTATAAACAAAAAATAATTTATAAATAAAATTTTTATATAGGTGTTCGTAGCAATATAAAAATTAAAGCTAAAAAATAATGAAAAACTTTAAAATCAAACTCAAAGCTAAAAGATGGGGTGTCAACCACAACAATTAACTAACATTTGAAATTCAAGAGAGCATAATGAGATGTCTCTTTTTTTTCAAATCAACTTTATACTTTTACATGTTCATCCTTATACGGCTAAGTCGTTACAAACAACAGACGTTACTACCGTTGAGGGTGGTTCGTAGGATTTGCTTTTGCAAAAGGTGACAGCAGAGTCACAATCGGGTAGGTACCATGAAGCCATGAACAGCTCATGGTCCTACAAGAATAGTTAGTGCCAGGATGGAATGATGATGATGATGATGGATTTGCGACGTAAAATGTGGAGGGGTACATTTACTGGTCTATCGTCAGCACATCCACATCCACATCCGAATCAGACTGTGTAAATTCATCTTTAAGATTGCATCTCTGCAGATAACCCAATCGTTCTAGTAATTTCAGATTAGTTAAAACTTTCAATTCCATATCACTTTAGTCTTTTAAGTTACTGCACCATCCTAAAATAAATGAATTTTTGAGTTTTTTTTGTCGAGCGTTTAACTATCTGTCTTATTTAAAAAATTTATTAAAAAATTTAAAAAAATTGTCACACGTAAAGTACTATTTATATTTTATTATATAATAACAATAAAAATATTAATCATAAAAAAATTTAAGTAAGACGAAGAGTCAAAAATTCTATCAAAAACTTAGAATTTCGTTTATTTTAGGAGAGAGGTTGTAGATTAGTTTTCTGATGTTATACGGATTAGTTTTCTCTTTGTTTTTCTTTTACCGTTCAATTTCCTTGTTAACCAAAGCAAGGACGTAGTTGATTTTGGACATTATGTTTGACCACCGTCCTCAAAAACTTTGTGCAAATATATAAAAATATGTCATGTCTAGAGCACTTTTAATAATAAAATAAGTCAAAAAAAAGTACATGCGTAGTCTGTTGTACTAAAACTAATGGTCAAATGTCATGTTTAAGGTCAATCGTGCCAATATTTATGATCAGTTTGAGTATATTTTATCACATTTTAACAAAATTAGGGATATTAACATCGTGTTCTGCCCATCAAATTGGGCAGACTTTTATAGCTGGAATCGTGTGAAGCTGAGGTACTGCGACGGTGGCTCCTTCGCGGGTGATTCAGAGTTCAGAAATGGCGTACGCTTCCTTGTTTCCCTGACTGAAACAAGCCATGTCTTGAATTGAATTGAATTGCATGTGGTTTGCTGCAATTGTTCAGTACTCAGATCACTGTTTGGTGATTTGCCATTTTGCAGTCTTCAGTCCTATACTTCAGAGGTCAGAGGATATGGGATGCTATCATCAGTGATCTCCTTCCAAAGGGCCTAGCAAAAGCCGAAAAGGTTCCTTAATTTGTTTTCCTTAAAACCGGTTGTTTCATTTCAGTACTGTATTTTCTGCACAAACACCTTTTTCACCAGCATTAATTTAGGCTGGAATCCACTTTTTTGATGCCAATATAAGCTTTTCCAAGTTACCACCAGCATTGCTAAACAGCACAAGATCTCATTCACAATATTCTTCAGGCTTCTTCAGAGCTCTTCCTGTTCCCTGGTTTATAGTTGCAAGTTCTGAATTCTTCAGGTACTGCTCTCAGGCTGTTCAGCAGGAGGCCTAGCTACATTCTTCCACTGCGATGACCTCAAGGGGCATCTTGGAGGTGCTGCCACGGTGAAATGCCTAAGCGACGCAGGATTTTTCCTTGATGTGTAACGATGGAGGCTAAGCAAGCAAAATTTACTTTGGCTACCTGATTCTTTTACTAGGAGTGTTGAAACAACTTGTTTTCCATTCTGCAGGGATGACATTACTGGCAACAACACTGTTAGGCCTTTCTTTAGAAGCCTAGTAGATTTGCAGGTACCTGATTTGTCCAGCCTGATTCCACACACTGGATTTTCTCATTATTTGATGATATCTCAAAGCTATGAGCTTTTTCATGCAGGGAGCCCAGAAGAATCTGAACAAAGACTGCCTGAGTTCAACACAGTATTCATACCAGGTAACTGCACTTTAGATTGTTTTCTTTACTGCCTTTGAAAGTAAAAGTTACAACTTTTGTACATTTCCTATCCACTCCGTGCAGTGCTTCTTTCCGCAATATATACTTCCAAACATCAGAACCCCATATTTCATTTTGAATTCAGCTTACGACGTATATCAGGTAAAAAAACACATGGTGCAACTTGATGTTTTCAGGATCTGATTGTACAACTCATAAGCAATAACACATGTTTTTACCCTTATTTGAACAGTTCCATCATAATTTTGTGCCTCCCTCATGTGATTCTAGAGGCCAATGGAGTCACTGTAAGTCAGACCCTGGTGCATGCAGCTCATCCCAAATTATAACCCTCCAAGGTTACCCTTTTATTTCTTTCTTGTTAGTACTAATCGGTGCAATTTGCATGTATAAACAATTTAGGAAATTCACGCTAAATATTATTCAGCTTCAGATTAAAAGCTCGAGATTATTCAGATTTAGATTAAATTGAACAAACATATGCTAGATTCTGGATTTAAGCTGCTGTCTTCATGACATCCTTCAGAGTTCTGAATCTATATCTGCAGGACTCAGGTCTGCAATGTTGGCAGCTCTGAAACCGTTTGAAGATGAACAGAAAATAGGGATGTTCATAAATTCTTGTTTCGCACATTGCCAGAGTGAGCTGCAGGACACATGGTTTGCACCAAACTCCCCCAGGCTACACAGTAAGGTAGTGGTAATCTACAGGAACAAGCTGTGTATATGCACTACATTCTAGGCAGACAGTGATGATAGAGTTACATGTTATCGGTGCCTCAGACAATTGCAGAGCTGGTTGGTGACTGGTACTTTGAGAGAGGGCCTGACAAACAAATCGATTGCGCATACCCTTGTGACTCAACTTGTCACAACCTTATACCTTCTAATCAGGTTAGTTTCTTTCCAGAACACTTCCTAGGAAAAATAACACCGTTTTACCATGTACCAATTTCAAATTAGTAATCTGCTTGCAGTTCAGGAAAAATGAATGAAACAGACAAAAGAATTGTTTGGTGACTAGGATGTGGGGATGTAGGAGTTTGCCCGGCAAATATCATACCCAGTTATGATCAAAATAGCAAAAATTTCATTTAATTGGTGAATAAACTGAAGGGTGAACACAATTACAATGTAAGTGCACTTCTCCTCAGATTTCATTCTTTTTATAAAATAAAAACTTAAATGGATAAGCAGA